>NC_063368.1:18950887-18968618 GCF_021869965.1 Rhincodon typus
ATATCTGTCACTTCCTCCAGCCCCCTCCACCCCCTCCCTATATCTGTTACCTAATCCAGCCCCTACTCCCCTCCCTATCTCTGTCACTTCTTCCAGCCCTTACACCCCCTCCCTATCTCTGTCACCTCCTCCAGCCCCCTCCAGCCCCCTACACCCCCTCCCTATATCTGTCACCCCCTCCAATCTCTGCAGCCTCAGTTGCCTGAATGCCCTCGTTAACAGCGCTGTGTGGGTGACCCCATTCCCAATAAACGGCTGCGGTTCTAGAAGAGCAATTCACCACCTTCTCAGGGCAATTAGGGATTGGCAATAAAGTCTGGCCCAACCAGTGTCTTCCACAAACCCGTAGAAGAGTTACCGAAAAATCCGTCTCGGTACCTCCCATCTTTGCCACTCACTTTTCTCCTTTAAGATCCCTTTATTCATTAACGGGATGAGGGTGTTGCTGGCTAGGCAACATTTATTGCCCATCCCTAATTGCCCAGAGGGCAGTTCAGAGTCAACCACATTGCTGTGGGCCTGTAGTCCAGCCCAGGTCAGGATGGCAGATTCCCTTCCCTAAAGGGCATAGTGAACCAGACGAATTTTTCGCAACAATCAACAATGGATTCATGGTCATCATTAGACTTTTAATTTCAGACATTTATTGAATTCAAATTCCACCATCTGCTGTAGTGGGATTTGAACCTGGGTCCCCAAAACATCATTTGGGTTGCTGGATCAAGAATCCAGCGATAACGCCACTAGGCCATCGTCTCCACTTTGAGGTACTACGCTGTTTGACCAAGCTTCTGGTCAGCTGACTTAATAATACCTCATTTGGTTCGGCATCATACCTATTGCATCTGTGAAGAACCTTGAGACATTACATGTATGTTTACAGTGCTAAATAAATATAGATTGTTGTTGTTTTATGTCCCGTCAGACTCCTAAATGTCTTGCTTTGTTACAAATGCAATCTTTAAGGAAAATGTAGGATACCAGTGGTCTGGAACAATTATTTGGCCTCAGATGACCTCTGATCCCAGGAATTTTCAAATTCCTGCAGTTATGCAGGTTTAGCAGGGTAGGATATCTGAATACGTACCTGAAGGGAAAGGTCAGGGATATGAACAAAGATTTCCACTTTGCTCTAAACCCACAGACTGAAACAGCACACAACAGAGGCCTTCAATTCATCTAAACTCTGCTGGCTCCTTGGTAAAGCTTTCCAACGAGGACTATCTCTCGGATGTTTCCTTGCTGCTTTTATTCTTCAAATATTTATTCGGTTCCCTTTTGAAAAGTTCCTATTGAAACAACTTCCATCACTCATTCCAGATTAAACAACTCACTCCAGAGACAATCTTCCTCTCGCCTCTGGTTTCTGGGTCCATTACCTTGAATCTGTTACCAAAGCTCCTGCCTCTGTAACCTGCTTATATACTTATTGACTCTGTCAACACCTTTCATGATTTTGAGCCCCCTCAGTTAAATCTCCCCTTGGCCTTCTCTGTTCTGAGGGAAGCAATCCCAGATCTTCAGCTTCTCCAACTAACTGCAGGCTTTCGCACTCCGGTACTCATTCCAGTTAATCTCATCCTGTTTGTGACCCAGGGAGATCAATCCTTTTCGCACAACGCGAATGGAGGGGACTAGCAGAAGGTGAAAATGTGCTTGTACCGAACCTGAGCAGAGCATGAGAGGGATAAAGCATGAAAAGTGCATCAATGAATTTAATTGCAGTAGACAATAAAGAGGTCGGTTAGCTCAGTTGGTTGGATGGCTGGTTTCTAACGACCAACCTGTTTGACCAAGATGGCGGTGGCGGTGTAGTCAGCGCCTGGGTCCCCGTGCCCAGGCTTGTCCTCTTCATCTGCTTTTTCTTTTCTATTTTTCCTTTGCTCCCTTTCTTCTTTTCTCAGTTTTATTTAATTTTCGTTCAAACTTACCTGATAAAGAGAGTTCTTCAGCAGGGTGTCGGCGTCGATAAGCTCCAGACCTGTGGCAGCGTCTTCACAGACAGCATGGGTACGGAGTTAGCCGGCCTGTGAGGCCTGAAGCAGGACTGTCACTTCCGCATGAAGTGGGCCTCTGGCAGTGGCCTGGTGAGGTCTGGTGTAGCCTGGAGTGGGCCCCGGCAGTGGCCTGATGAGGGCCAATGTAGTCCAGAATGGGCCCCTGGCATTGGCCTGGTGAGGGCTGGTGTAGCCTGGAGTGGGCCCCTGGCAGTGGCCTGGTGAGGGCCGGTGTAGCCTGGAGTGGGCCCCTGGCATTGACCTGGTGAGGGCCGATGTAGTCCAGAGTAGGCCCCGGCAGAGGCCTAGTGAGGGCTGGTGTAGCCTGGAGTGGGCCCTGGCAGAGGCCTAGTGAGGGCCAGTGTAACTCGGAATGGGCCTCTGGCAGTGGCCTGGTGAGGACTGGTGTAGCCCAGAGTGAGCCCCTGACATTGGCCTAGTGAGGGCCGATGTAGTCCAGAGTGGGCCCCGGCAGAGGCCTAGAGAGGGCTGGTGTAGCCTGGAGTGGGCCCTGGCAGAGGCCTAGTGAGGGCCAGTGTAGCCTGGAGTGGGCCCCTGGTAGTGGCTTGGTGAGGGCCAGTGTAGCCTGGATTGTGCCTCTGGCAGTGGCCTGGTGAGGGCCAGTGTAGCCTGGATTGTGCCTTTGGCAGTGGCCTGGTGAGGGCCAGTGTAGCCCAGACCAGCGAATGTAGCAGCAGAGAAGGAAAAGTTGTGAGAGTGGCTCCTATAGTACACCCTTTTCACTGTATTTTATATCAAATGCACATGACACTAAATGATTCAATTAATAAAGTAGAGGAGGGGGAGGGAGGTGACAGCCCAGTGGTACCATTGCTGGATTGCTAGATTGCTAATCCAGAAACACAGCTAAATGTTCTGGGGACCTTAGTTCAAGTCCTGTCACAGCAGTTTGTGGAATTATATCCAATTTTTAAAAATTTGAAATGAAGAGTCTGGTGATGACCACAAATCCATTGTCGGAAAAACCCACCTGGTTCACTAATGCCCTTTAGGGAAGGAAACTGCCATCCTTACCTGGACTGGCCCACATGTGACTCCAGACCCACAGCAATGTGGTTGACTCTGAACTGCCCTCTGGGTAATTAAGGATGGACAATAAATGCTGCCTAGCCAGTGATGCCCTCATCCCATGAATGAATAAAACAGTGATGCTAACAGTGTGGGTTCAAGTCCTGTACCAGCTGAAGTCACCGTGAAGACCTTGCCCCTTGTTTGAGGTCCCCCTCTGGTTTAAACTCACTGCCAGTTGTCTATCTGTAGTGAGAGAGTAGTCAGTAGTCCTCTGGGACTATACTAGATGGTACCTACTCAAGAATACTGAAGGCTTTTGGCCTTGAATTAGTGGAGGCATGACCCCATAACTTTCTAAATCGTTTGACATGGAGTTTCACAGATCTATAGAATCCCAGAGTAAAGAAGGAGACCATTCAGCCCGTCACCCTGTGAAACGGCCCTTCAATTAGTCCCACTCCCACCTCCACTGTCCCCAAAGGGCTAATTATTGCCTCTGTGCTGTCACAATCACTGATTCGATGTGTCAGCCCAAGGCTGAGCTCAATTTCCCCAAGGTCTGTTAAAATCCCGTGATCACAGCCTTGGGTTAATGATTGTGTTGGTGGGTGTTAATCCAGCTCGCTCGACCTGCGAGCGCTGAAATAGAAAAACCTATACCATTTAACATTCTTCTGTAGATCACTTTCTTTCTTCTATTTCAGGGTCCTTCTCTGAGAAGGGGTGATGGAACATCATTCCACACAACCAAATATTTCTCTCCTCTCTCCTACAAGTAACGTAAAGTCACCACAATTCCAGAGGGAGCAACTGGCGGTCAGTTTAACCTGAGGGTCACCACGTCTCAGGTGAGAGGGTGAGATTGAGAAGGTGGATTTTTAGCCAGTGCAGGAATTGAACCCATGCTGCTGGCATCACTAACCAGCCAGCTGAACTACCAACTCCACTCTCTTGTACCTTTTGAATGTACTGGAACATCCTTTCTGTGCTCAGACTAGATGGTTCTGCACAGTGGTTGAATCTGATATTTCAGTTCCCTACTGACCCTTGAATAAACTATCCCCGTGCCCCCCAATCCATCCAATTTGCTCTACTCATTGTCCCTCAAGCATCATTGAGTTAGACATTATTGGCTGTCATCACTCTATCATTTCTCTACCCACTTCCCTTGTGTTACAATTTTCTTGATGATGATTTTGGTTCTTTCTGTGATCTTGTCACACCAGATCATTCCATGAATATAATTCTGGGGCAGAATCCATATCTTTCGCCATGTTTTGGGCCTCAGAGATGAGACACCAGGCTTTATTTACGCAGACGTTTTATTCAGTGCTCTAAAATGTCTGCTCACTCACACTTATAGAAACCTGCCATTACACTCTGAGATGTCGGAGCCCATCAAGATGTTCAGCCCATCAAGTCTGTTGCACTGTCCAGTGGGATCATAGCTGATCTGATAATCCTCAACTCCACTTTCCTGCCTTTTCCTCGATTCGCTCACTGATTAAAAATCTATCTCAGCCCTAAATATGCTTAACAACCCAACCTCGACAGTCCTCTGAAGTAAAAGAATTTCACAGATTCACTCCCGTTTGAGAGAAGAAATTCCTCCTCATCTCTGTCTTAAACATGCAACCCCTTATTCTGAGATTACACCTTTTGGTCTCAGACTCTCCCACCAGAAGAAAGAATCTTTCTACATCAGGTCCCTTAAGAACTTCATATGTTTCAATAAGATTACCTTACATTCTTCCAAACTCCAATGAGTGCAGGATTAACCTACTCAACCAGTCCTCATAGGATAATCCCTCCGTACGTAGTGAACCTTCTCTGGACTTCCTCGAATGACAGTTATATCTTTCCTTTCTTGCCTCAGTTTAGTCAGCAATTTCACCCAGCCTTAGTTAATCGTACACTTCAAAGCAACAAGACATTTGTAATCAAACATTGACCAACTAAACACTCTGCATTGAGATGTTTCTAGGTACAAGACCCCTTTAAACCCGCTGGAAAGGTGAGTGCTGATGGGTGGCACTTTGTCACTGGGCATCGTGCCTTTGGACTGGTGATGTTCAGACTGTGAGTGATGTAGAATCTTAGAAAAGTAACACTTTTCCACAGACTTTTCAGTAGGAAGTGCAACATCAGGAAAAGCAAGAAAGTGGAGTTTAGTTTTCTGTAAGATGAGCTTCGATCATCAAAACCTCTTGAAATGACAATGTTTGAAAATACTTGTGATCTGAAGTAAAGCCCCCAGGAATTTGTAGGGTTAAGCAAGCACAACATTGGAACACTTGCATACTTAAGATCTCCCCCATGGCAGATATTAACAACTGCACCCATCTCTTCGATTTATGGATATAGGGCTCAAGGGTCCCGTTGCAGTGGTGACAAGAGTATTCTAGAGGGTGGGTAAGCCTTCCTGCCTTCTTTTTAATCCTATTTTTCTATTTTTTTTTTGGGAACACATCAACATCAATTGTCTATTGCTACTGGCAATAGTACTGAAATCTTTTCACAGCCGACAAGGAGAGATTGCTTTCATAAATATGTTTGCATAATGCAGTTTGAGATTGTTTTATTTTCTCTCTTCCCTTGACAAAATAAAATTCTAAACTTTGCCTCTCAAAACTTGTGAGAGCCAGAATCTTGCTCTCGTGTGCTACTGACTCCATCAGAACTCTGCTCCAGGCATTTGGTTACAAAGAGGGAACAGATAAATTAGACTTGGACTCCCTGAAATATTGTTCAATACGGGGTAATTTTAGAATACAACAGTGTAGAAAGAGACCACTTGGCCCACCGAGTCTGTACTTATCTTCCAAAAAGCATCCCATCCAGACCCAACCCACCCTATCCCCGTATTTCCCCTGGCTAACTGACCTAGCCTGCACATCGTTGGACATTATGGGGCAATTTAGCATGGCTAATCCACCTCACCTGCACGGAGTCATAGAGTTATACAGCATGGAAACAGAACCTTCGGCCCAACTTGTTAATGCCAACCAGATATCCTAAATTAATCTAGTCCCATTTGCCAGCTTTTGGCCCATATCCCTCTAAACCCTTCCTATTCATATACCCATCCAAATGCCTTTTAAATGTTATAATTGTACAAGCCTCCACCACTTCCTCTGGCAGCTCATTCCATACACACACCACCCTCTGTGTGAAAAAGGTGCTTTTTAGGTCCCTTTTAAATCTTTCTCCTCTCACCATCAGCCTATGCCCTCTGGTTTTGGACTCACCTACCCTGGGAAATAGACCCGGCTATTCAATTATCCACGCCCCTCATAATTTTATAAAGCTCTATAAGATCACCCCTCAGCCTCCAATGCTCCAGGGAAAAAACCTCCAGGCTATGCAGCCCCTCCCTTTAAAACTCAAACCCTGGCATCATCCTTGTAAATCTTTCCAAGTTTAAGAACATCCTTCCCATTGCAAGGAGACCAGAACTGAACACAGTCTTCTAAAACTGGGAGGAAACCAGAGCACCAGCAGAAATCCACACGATACAGGGAAAACATGCAAAGTCCACACAGAGAGTCGCCCAAGAGTGGAATCAAACCCAAATCTGAAAAAAGATTGAAATGCCTTTCCAATCCATAATTATATTTAAATCATGGACCATTTCTCCAACTTCAAGTTTCAATGCACTCATTTTATTGAGGGCTTTAGGAATTTGGAAGTATTTACACAGAATGAGGACTGTTCAGACCCTAGCCTGGTCCAACATTTAATAAAATCTTTGTTGATCTGATTGTAACTTCAAATCCATACTCCCATCAACCCTGATATCCTTTCGTCCCCGCCCCTTTGCTTATTAAGAATCTATTTACCTCTGCCTTAAAAATATCCAAGGATTCTGCCTAAAAATGTCTTTTTAGGAAGAGAGTTCCAAACTCACGACTATCTGTGATAAAACAATTGCACGTAATTTTTGTTTCAAACAGGTGATCCCTAACAGTGACCCCTGGTTCGTGATTCTCCCATAGAAGGAAATATCTTCACCTCATCTCCTCAGTCAAGACCCCAAAAGATCTTAAACGTTTCAATCAGGTTGCCTCATGTTTCTAAAGACCAGCCTGTCCGACATCTCCTCACAAGATAAACCCACCCTCTCCAGGTGGAATGACTTCTCTGAACTGCCTCCAATCCATTTACATCTCTCCTTAAATAAGGCCGTCAACACTGCGCATGATGCTCCAGATATTTGACAATATGGACATCCCCTGCTGCAAGGAGAGTCTAGATCAACAATTTGAGGTCCCTGTCCTCACTGTGGCTGATGGGAGAATGCTGTGTTGCTGGAAGCACTGCCGTTTGAATCATAACGGTGTGGAATCAGACCATTCAGCCCATCAAGTCCACACCGACCCTCTGAAGAGCATCCCACCCAGACCCACCCCTCTACTCGATCCCTGTAATCCTGCATTTCCCATGGCCACTCCACCCTAACCTGCACATCCTTGGATTGCAGGAGGAAACTGGAGCACCCGAAGGAAATCCATGCAGACACATGGAGACACTTTGGCAGTCACCTGAGGGTGGGATTGAACCCAAGTCCCTGGCACTGGGAGGCAGCAGTGCTAACCACTGAGCCACTGTGCTACTAACACTCATCTAACTAGCAATGCCCATAATCCCTATGACTGAATTCTTTAAAAAATAAAGGTGTGGTCTCAGTCACATTCTCTATAAAATGTCTTGCCTTTTATTAAGGGTTCTATATAAATATAAATTGATCTATGTTCACACACAAAAATCTTTCCGAAGCAGGAAAAGATTCTTCCTCTGCTTCCCTGGACTGGTCAGGATGGTATGGTTCCTATTCCCAGGCAGAGCAGTGACATCTGCTGCTACCTTTCAGCAAAGCACCAAGGCTGGCCAGACCGAGCCCATTGTTAGCAACTAGGAGGGGGGTCACCTTGCAGGCGGCAGCAAACCATAGGGAAGGGAATGGGAATGGGGATGTTGGCCTTTATTGCAACAGGAATGCAGGGTTAAAAAAAAGGAAGTGTTGCTATAACTGTACAATGCATTGATGAGACGGCACCTGGAGCACTGTGTACAGTTTCACAACAGGAGGGCGATGGTTACTTTCGGAAGAGGACTGGCTCAGTTGGCTGGAGAGCTGCTTTGCATTGGGAAAGTGATGCCAACAGCAAGGGTTCAATTCCTACACTGGCTGAGGTTACCAAGTAGGACTCTCCTTCTCAACCTCTTCCCTTGCCTGAGATATGGAGACCCTCAGTTTAAATCCCCACCAGAGCTCACCCTCAAATGAGAGAGTGGTGTTATCATGACTTTAAAAGAACAAAGTAGGCCGCTTGGCCCTTCAAACCTGCTTTTTTTTTCCGTTAATCATTCACGGGATGAGGGTGTCGCTGGCTAGGCAGCATTTATTGTCCATCCCAGTGGGCAGTTAAGAGTCAACCACATTGCTGTGGGTCTGGAGTCACGTGTAGGCCAGACCAGGTAAGGATGGCTTTCCCCCATTCAACAAGATCATAGTTGATCTGATTTGAACCCCAATTCTACATTCCTGCATCTCCCTGGATAATGTTTCATCCCCTTGTTCATCAAGATTCTATCTCCCTCTGCCTCCAAAATATTTAAAGATTCTGCATATCCACTGCCTCTTGAGGAAGGGACTCACGATCTTCTGAGAGAATTTTTGTTTTTCCTCATTGCTGCTTTAATTTTAAACTGTGAGCCCTGGTTCTAGATTCTCCATCCATCCACCCACCCAGTCAAATCCCCTCAGGATCTTGTATGTTTCAAGTCAGTCACCTCTGACTCTTCTAAACTCCAGAGGATACAGGGCCCAGCCTGTCTGGCCTTTCCTCATCAGGGAATCCACCCATTCCAGGGATTAATCTAGTAAACCTTCCCTGAATTTAACCTGTACTGTACACAGTACTCCAGATATGGTCTCAGCATTGCCCTGCATAACTGAAGCAGAATGTCCCTATTCTTGCATTCAATTCCCATCACATTAAACCACAACATTCTATGAGCTTTCCAGATTACTTTCTTCATCCACTCCACTTAGCGGTATTTCTACAATCACTGTGGGATAGTCACTACACACTCAGGCTCAGCTCTGTTGGTAGTTGCCTTGGCTTGGACTCAGAAGGTTCAGAGTTCAAGACAATGCATTAGAATTCGAGGTCCCTGTCCTCACTGTGGCTGATGGGAAAATGCTGTGTTGCTGGAGGCACTGTCTTTTGAATCATAGAATCTCAACAATGTGGAATCAGACCATTCAGTCCATCAAGTCCACACCAACCCTCTGAAGAGCATCCCACCCAGACCCACCCCTCTATTCGATCCCTCTAACCTTGCATTTCCCATGGTCAATCCACCCTAACCTGCACATCCTTGGATTGCGGGAGGAAATCGGAGCACCCGAAGGAAATCCATGCAGACACATGGAGAACATGCAAACTCCACACAGACTCCACACACCCGTGGGACGCAGTTCTGAGGAAGGGTCACCAGACCCAAAACATTAACTCTGATTTTTTTTTCTTGCTGCCAGACCTGCTGAGCTTTTCCAGCAATTGCTGTTTCTGTTCCTGATTTACAGCATCCCCAGTTCTTTCAGTTTTTACTTAGTCACCCATGGGTCACTGGTGCTGTGAGGAAGCAGTGCTAACAACTGAGCCACCATGTGCCAAGGCAGCAATAAAAGTGAGGCCTTATCTGCCCCCTCAGGGGGCAATAACAAATCCCAAAGCCACCATTCCAAAGGGAAGGGGCTATTCTCTCTGGGGATCTGGCTAATGATTATCCTTCGACTGACATCGCAATGATTTAGTCATTATCACATTGCTACTGTGGGATCTTGCTGTGCCCACACTAGCTACAAATACAAAAGTGGCAACACAGCAAGAGCCCCTCACTGACTGTAAGGAGTATGGCGATGTCTGAAAGGTGCTATATAAATGTCAGCTCTTACCGCAGGCTACTTCAAATCGGGGCTCTGTGAGTTTCTTCCCGTGCTGTTTATGCCTCACGCTGTGTTTAATACGTCTGCTGTAATTTGAAAGTGTGACTTGCAACATTTACAATGTACAGCGTCTGCCAGTCAGTTAGCAGGTTGTTGGTGCCATCAATAACAGCCCAGGCTGTAATGAATAGAAAATGTCACCAAAGACTCTGTGACTCCTGCATGATCCCTGCTCTGATTAAATGTTTACCTATAATTTGATCTGGATTTCATGTTTATCTGTTTAATCACCAGGGAAGAAGAAATGATGCTGCTCCCTGCTAAACAGCATTCTTCTTCAAAGTACAACAACTCTCCCTCCCAGCCTCTATAACTCCCTCAGAGAATTCTGCAGGATCTCTGCAATCGTCCAACTCTAATCTCTTCAGCATCCCCAGCTTTAATCGCATTGTACTTGCAAACGTAAACACATCAGAAATAAGCCACTCGGCCCTTCAAGCCTGCTACTCCATTCAATAAGATCATGGCCCATCTGTTTGTGGTTTCAAGTTTCGATCTATTCCCTCATTTGCCAAAAATCTATTCACCGCCTCCTTAAAAATGCTCAATTCCATCACTGCCTTCTTGTGACGCTATGCTAGTGTCCCTACCTCTGAGCCAGAAGGCTCCCAGGTTCAAGTCCCACCTGTTCCAGAGGTGTGTCATAACATCTCTTTAACAGGTCTTAAGGCAAGTGAGTTCCAGAGTCACACGAACCTGTGAGAGAAAACAATTCTCCTCATCTCTGAGTGTGACTCCTCACCTTAAAACAGATCCCCCTGGTGCTGGACTGACCCACCAGAGGAAATATCCTTTCACCTTCCAGATCCTTCAGGATCTGATACACTTCAATCACGTCTTCTAAACTCCAGGAGGAATCGATCCAGTCTGTCCAAGCTTTCATCATAATGCAGCCTGTTTCATTCTGGGTTCCAGCGAAGTGCCTTACAGCCTTCCTTAACTAAGAAGACCAAAACTGTACACAGTATCTGGTCTCATTCCCCTTGGTGAAGCGGGGCTAAGGGGTACTAGATATCAGAGAATTGCCCAGTAGTCAAAGGTGTGTCTAGGGGGTTTGCGCAGATAATTGCCTCACAGCACCAGGGACCCGGGTTCAATTCCACCCTCAGGTGACTGTCTGTGTGGAGTTTGCACATTCTCCCCGTGTCTGCGTGGGTTTCCTCCCACAGTCCAAAGATGTGTATCTATAGGGTGGATTGGCCGTGGGAAATTGCCCCATAGTGTCCAGGAATGTGCAGTCTAGGTGGGTTAGGCATGGGAAATGCAGATTACAGGGATATGGTGGGGGGACTCTGGGTCTGGGTGGGATGCTCTTCAGAGGTCAGTATTGACTCGATGGGCTGAATGGTCTGCTTCCACACTGTAGGGATTCTATGGTTCAAAAAGAGGTCAATATCCAGGTGTCTGAGGGAGGTCCCAGGGTTTGAGTGGGCGTCCAAGGGGGAAATGTAGAGACACCAGGAGCACAGGGCATGACAAGGGAGATTATTCAGATAATAACAGCCCTCCAGCAATGGATATGAGGATCAACAAACCCTTGTGATCTCCACCCGGTCACTGATAAACTGAGAGTGTGCGCTAAAACTGAAAGTACTGTGGATGCTGTAAATCAGAAACAAAAATAGGAATCATTGGAAAAGCTCAGCAGATCTGGCAGCATCTGTGGAGAGAAATTAGAGTTAACGTTTGGGGTCCAGTGACCCTTCCTTTGGTTTGTACGAAGGCAGTGGAAGAATTTGCACAACTTGAGAAGACTACAGGCAAATACACTGTCGTAAACTGGTTTCAAAGAGGATCCAGTGTAAACACAACCTCTTCATTGCCGAGAGATAGTAGGAACTGCAGATTTCTGAAGAAGGGTCTAGGCCCGAAACGTCAGCCTGCCTGCTCCCCTGATGCTGCTTGGCCTGCTGTGTTCATTCAGCTCTACACCTTGTTATCTCTTCATTGCCTAAGTGGCTGACAGATTTGAGGTAACTGTTCCTTTCAAACACCCTACACATTTATGCCAAATTCTAAAGGTTTGCTTTTTGAAAATTCAGACTGAGGTTGTCAAAACGAGGCCTGAGCAGTGTCAAGTATGAAAGCTATAATTAAGGGTCTGCATTTGATGTTGGAGCTGTATCTAATATTTGACCGAATAGATGGAAATGGATCTACATTATTCATTTCCTCATCTCCATAACAATTCTCAGATTTGTAAAATGCCAATGACAACGCTGAGTCCTGAGAGGGCAAACAGCAAATCATATTGCAGAGATCGTTCACCGAGTTTGTGTGCCTATCAGCTAATAAATGTGTATTTTTTTTTAAAATAGTTTAAGAATGAAGGGAGATAGAGCAGAATCTACTAAGATACAGTTAAAAAAAACAAAGCAAGAAAGGAGCAGGAGGCATGGTGGCTCAGTGGTTAGCCCATGTACCTCACAGCACCAGGGACCTGGGTTCAATTCCACCCTCGGGTGACTGTCTGTGTGGAGTTTGCATGTTCTCCCTGTGTCTGCATGAGTTTCCTCTGGGTGCTCCAAAAACGTGCAGGTTAAGTGGATTGGCCATGCTAAATTGTCCTATAGTGTGTCGGTTAGCTGTGGGGAACATGAGGTTACAGGGAGATGGTGTGTCTGTGGGGGGGGAATGCATGCTCTTCAGAGGGTCAGTGCAGGCTAAATAGCCCTTATCTGCACTATAGGGGCTATATAGCTCTAGGAGACCATTCAGCCCTTTGAACTTGTTGTTGACCTGTAACTTCACTTTGGCAGATTTTATTAAAGACCTTTCACTCTCACCTCTTAACTTTTTGATTAACCTCCAGCCTGAACAGTTCTTTTTAGGCCAATTATCTTAAACATGTGAACATTTCTCCACCGGGAAACTGGTGAGCCTGTGGAATTCTGCAGCGGTTCAGGAAGGCAGCTCACCATCACCTTCTGAAGGGGCAACTAGGGACGGGCAATAAATTCTGGGCTCAACCAGTGACACTCATATCCCCTCAGCAAATTTTGCTACAGTGTGGAGGCAGGCCATTCAGCCCATTGAGTCCACACCAACCTGCATCCCACCCAGACTCACCCCATGCCTGTAACCCTGCACTTCCCATGGCCAAACCATCCTCACCTGCACATCTTTGGACTGTGGGAGGAAACCAGAGCACCCGGAGGAAACCCATACAGACACGGGGAGAATGTGCAAACTGTACACAGGTTGGAAGTGAATTCAGGCCTTTGGCACTTTGAGTGCTAACGACTGAGCCACAGCGTCACTCCTTGTTCCAGTATGTTATGAGCTATAGATGAATCAGGGAAGATTGAGAGAGAGAGAGGGAGAGACAGAGACTCATGATTTTCAATTTTGTGCTGATCAAAACCTTCCTTAATGAGGGGCTATTGTACAATGAGCAGTTTTAGTGTATTTATGAAAGGATATAACTTCATCAGATGGTGGAATTTGAATTCAATAAAATGTCTGGAATTAAGACTCTAATGATGACCATGAATCCATTGTCAATTGTCGGAAAAACCCATCTGCGTCACTAATGTCCTTTAGGGAAGGAAACTGCCATCCTTACCTGGTCTGGCCTACATGTGACTCCAGACCCACAGCAATGTGGTTGACTCTTAACTGCCCTCTGGGCATTTAGGGATGGGCAATAATTACTGGGCTAGGCAGCGATGGCATCATCCTGTTAATGAATAAGGGAAAAAACAGAAGCAGTTCAGAGAAAGTTCAGCTAAAAGGTACAAGGGAGGAAGTGTTAATCTCATGAGGAAAATTTGGATAGGTTGGGCTTGAACTCAATGGAGTTTAGAAGAATGAGAAGTGATCTTATCGAAACATATGAGGGCACTTGAGTGGGTAGATGCTGAAAGGATATATCCCCTTGAGGGGGAGACTCGAACTCAGGGGCATAAATTAAAACAGCGGGGTCACCCATTCAAGAGGAAAATTTAAACTATTTTGTCTCTGAGAGGTTCAGGAGTCTTTGGACTCGTGTAGAGGGAGGGCTGTTGAATATTTTTATGATGGAGGTATGTAGATTCTTAACGAATGGAGTGGGGAGGGGGTCCAAGATTATCAGGAGTAGGCAGGAATGGGGAGTTGAGGCTTCAATCAGATCAGCTATAATTTTATCCAAAGGCAGATCAGGCTCAAGGGGCAGAATGGCCTAATCCTGCATCTTACTCTTTTATGATGTTATCACTACATCAAGATTTCAAACTCCATCTTCCCTTTGATCACTTGACTCATGATACAGTCATAGAATCCCTACAGTGTGGAAACAGGCCATTTGGCCCAACAAGTCCACACCAACCCTCAGAGCATCCCACACAGACCCAACCCCTGTAACCCACCTAATCTACACATCCCTGAACACTACAGGTAATTTAGCATGGCCAATCCACCCTAACCCGCACATCTTTGGACTGTGGAAGGAAACCGGAGCACCCGGAGGAAACCACACGGGGAGAATGTGCAAACTCCACACAGACAGTCGCCTGAGGGTGGAATCGAACCCGGGTCCCTGATACAATGAGGCAGCAGTGCTAACCACTGAGCCACCATGCTGTCACTGTATACTGAGCCATATGGTAGGAAACTGCAAGTTTGTAATCTCACAGCTTAATGCTAGCCCAGACACCTACATGCCAGGGGAATGTAATGTCTGTTGGATTCTTCAATACCACGATATCCATGCCCAATTTCCCATGTTGGGGAGTGAAGTGATGACCCCCCCACTGCCGGAGGCAAACACATGAACCTGCTTCTGCACAAATCTTTTCACAAAAATTGGACATCCCGAAACAATCTACAAGTGACAAAGTGCTTTCGCGATGCAGCTGTAATGTGGGAATCACAATAACTGACCCGTGCACAGCAAGATCCCACGGGCAGCAACATGTTCATGACCGAATGATCTGATAGTAATCGTTCTGTTTATGGAGCGGTAGACACTGGATGTGACTCCGAGGCAGGTGTTCCCTGCTGTTCTCCAACATGGTGCCACAGGATTTTTAAATGCCTCTGAAAGGTCAGTTTAACACCTCCCATGAAAGACAGCACTTCCAACAACGCTGCACTCACTCAGTAACCGCACTGGAGCATAGGCCTTGGTTTTAACCATGTAGTCCCAGAATGGGATTTCAACCCAGGGCGCTGAGGTGGGAACATGGCCACAAAAACAAAAAGTGACGCTCTGGTGGAATCAAACCCCGGCTCTTCCTGTCCTATCAATTACACAAAGTGGTGGCTTTAACCACATAAGGATCACTTTTTAAATAAAAACCAGACACAATTTGAAGATCCTATCCTGGTGCATGATTTTCTCTAAATTCCATTTGGAATTGGGGTAGAGGGACTGCTGTGCTATAAAGTCGATTGAACTTTAAATAGCAATTTATATTAAAATTGACTTTTTTTGCAATCTCAAATGACAACATGATGTCTGACCAGCTTTTAAAAAGTCGATTGGAAAAATATATAATTTATTTAAGAGCTAATAAATGAATGACTGAATAATCACAGTTCACTGGCTGTGCAGGCTTTTATTGGTGCTGTGCTCATGGAGCCCAGGCACACTCTGGGAAACTTGTGTTTGAACGCGGCCCAGATCTTCAGATCCCATTGCCATCTCATCCCAGAATTTCAATTCCATTTGAAACTTAAGGCTCTAGTTACGAGAAGTTAGCAATGGTAAATATCACCAAACAGCAGTCAAGTATTTAATCTTATGATCATAGAATTCCTACAGTGCAGAAAGAGGCCATTCAGTCCATCAAGTCTGCACTGGCTATGTAAACAGCATCCCACCCACAACCATCCCAACCACCCTATCCCTGTAACCCTGCATTTCCCATGGCTAATCCCCCGATCCTGCACATCCCCAGAAACGATGGGCAATTTCCCATGGCTAATCCCCCGATCCTGCACATCCCCCGACACAATGTGCAATTTCCCATGGCCAATCCCCCGATCCTGCACATCCCCAGACACGATGGGCAATTTCCCATGGCTAATCCCCCGATCCTGCACATCCCCTGACACGATGGGCCATTTCCCATGGCTAATCCCCCTATCCTGCACATCCCCGGACACGATGGGCAATTTAGTATGGCCAATCAAACTAACCTGCACAGCTTTGGACTGTGGGAGGAAACCAGAGCACCCAGTATTGTCAGAGGGTCAGTACAGTGGAAGTGCTGTGCTTTTGGAGGGGCAGAATGGCCTAATCCTGCTGCTAACTCTTTTATGATGTCATCACTAGGGCATTAGTATCTGCTTTTCAATCCTTTCATGGGGATGAGAGTGTGACTGCCCGTCCCAAGTTGCTCGAAAGGGCAGTTGAGAATCAACCAGATTGCTGTTGGTCTGGGGTTACATGTAGGCCAGATCAGATAAGGATGACAGATTTTCTTCCCAAAAGGACATTAGTGAACCAGAGGGGCTTTTCCGACAACGGTTCCATGCCTGTTGTTCTTCGTTCCAGTGTATCTTTTTACTGAATTCAACAATTTTTTACTTTCAGTCCAGAACTGATCTGGAACTCTGTGCAACTCTGATCTCTCAACGACATAGAAAAATCTGAAATGACCCTTGAACGAGCCAGTCACATGTATCGAAATGGTGCCCAGCAATAATTTACCTTTTCACAATGTTTTTAATCAGAGCAGGAGGTCCTCAGACTCTTCACAGGACAATTCTCAAGTCAAAGGTGACACCGAGCTGCCAAGGGAGATATAAGCAAAGGTGATTAAAAGCTTCACTATGAAAGTAGGTTTTTAAAACCATGTTAAAGGAGGTGAGAGAGGCTTCGGGAGTCTGAGGATGCAGGAAATTATCAGCAGGGATGCTGGTGATGGGATGGGATGGGCCAGTACAAGGCCTTCTACTTAAAACTGTAACACAGCTGGAGACCATTTGGCCCAGCGTGCCTGTACTGGCTCACTGCAACAGCTACTCAGTTGGTCCCACTCAGATACTGGCCATTCTCTCTGGTCCTCACGCAGTGGAACTGCAGTACCATTACAGTCCTGCTGGTGGCGGTGCCACACGCCATTCACTGGTGGTTCCCAGGCAAACCAGTAGGGGGCGATGAGGGTAGGTGCTCAGCAGCACCTCCCAGTGGGAAAGCTGCAGTACTGCACCTGGAGATGTGCAGCTCATGAGAGGTCTGTGCATTGAGAGGGTTAAACACAGTAAAATGATTCCCAACAGACCCTGGAAAAGACAGAGGTATCCCACACAAAATAGATGCTACTCATTTTAAACGGGTCAATTCAATTGGGGCTCGGGGTTTCCAGGATTACACCGAGACAAAGAAATTCATGTGAAACAGACATTTCTCTGTCATTTTCTGAACCACTGACATTGGTTGAAATCCCAATGTCCACTGATGTCTTCATTTAGATCCTGAATGTTCAGCTCAGATCACTGCTGGCTCAGAGCCGGCCTGCAGTATATGATGTGACATTCCATCAGTTGATGAACCAGAACATGTCAACACAAGGATACCACAGTATTAACCCTCCGACAGTGCGGCACTCCCTCAGCACTGACCCTCCGACAGTGCGGCACTCCCTCAGCACTGACACTCCGACAGTGTGGTGCTCCCTCAGCACTGACCCTCCGACAGTGCGGCACTCCCTCAGCACTGACCCTCCGACAGTGCGGCGCTCCCTCAGCACTGACCCTC
>NC_063368.1:18968718-18974780 GCF_021869965.1 Rhincodon typus
ACCTTCCGACAGTGCCCCCTCCCTCAGCACTGACCCTCCGACAGTGCGGTGCTCCCTCAGTACTGACCCTCCGACAGTGCGGCACTCCCTCAGTGCACTACTGGATGTGTCAGCCTGGACATTGTGGTCATGTTTGTGAAATTTACTGCAAATCCGTGAACATTATGCGTCCAAGGTCCGAATGGTCTTTGCTGGGAACACAGTCGTTTCTGTTCTCAGTCTATTAACTTATTCAGCATTGAAACCAGTCAGCTTCTGAATTGTGAGAGAAATAACAATGGATGAGGAGCTGAATTTAAATCTCTGCCAAGATTATGTTGTGGAGGAAAGCAGGTCTGTAGGGCCGAATGGGCTCTTCCTGCACACTCGGACTGAGTCTGTCCTCCCAGCCTTTTTGCCAGCGCTGGTCCATGGTCTTGTGGGAGTGTTGAGTAGGAACATCTTCCGCCCACCATCAGAAATGATTGTAATAGTTCACAGGCTGTTAATCAGTTTCAATAACAACCGAAAGAACTGCAGACACTGGAAATCAGAAACACAAACAGAAAATTGCCGGAAAAATTCTACAGGTCTGGCAGCATCTGTGGAGACCAAGGAGCAGCGCTCTGAAAGCTTGCGATTTCAAATAAACCTGTTGGACTGTAGCCTGGTGTTGTGTGAATTCTGCCTTCGTCCACTCCAGTCCGACACCATTACCTCCGTATCGACTGAGAGAAATTCACCCTGCCTCAGAGCCCTTTGGCTGTTTATTGGTGTCACTCAGTGGGGTCATCAGCTTCTGTTATGGGATCTGCATCTGCAGCTCAGATCCCTGTGAATTGGGGAGACTCTTTTATTGGGAAAAGGTAACTCATGTTTGTGCCACTGGGTGGCAGTGTCGCATCATGTTACACTGTTGGTTTTACATGCCTATGCTTTCTTCAGTCCATGTCTTCTCCAAACCTCCTGGAAGAATGGGAGCTTACCAACCTGGCAGTATTAAAGCCCTCCTCCATGTTTACTGTGGTAAATGCAGCCTTTTAGCTTGTTGTCCCTTACTTAGTGATCTGTCCTTCAGTTAGCAGTCCGGAGCAGATCCCACACACGGGGTCCAGAGACAGTCTCCGACCCCACGTCGTTTTCACAGCAGCTTCCAATTTCCAGCCCTCCCCTCTCTTTGGATGAGAATTAAGTGGAGGCCCCCATGCCCAATATTCAGAGAGAAAAAATAGCAGGAAATTCTCCGGGGGTGGGTGCAATACGTATCCCTCAAGAAACATCACACCAAATGACAATTGGCTGGTCATTATCACTTTCCTGACTCTGGGATCTTGCTGTACAAATTAGCTGTAGCTTTTTTATTCATTGGCGAGATGTGGGTGACATTGGCTAGGGCAGCATTTATTGCCCATTCCTAATTGCCCCCCTTTGAGAAGCTGCTTTCTTCAACTCCTGCTGGTCTTGACATGTCTACGATGCCTTAAGGGAGGGAATTCCAGGATTTTGACCCAACAACAGTGAAGGAACGGCGATATAATTCCAAGTCAGGATGGTGAGTGGAGGGGAACTTGCAGGGAATGGTGCTTCCATGTACGTGCTGCCCTTGTCCTTCTAGATGGAAGTGGCCGTGGGTTTGGATTGTCCAAACTTTTAGAGACTTTTAAGCGACTCCTGAATTGGCACGTGGAGGATAGTAAAATGCAGGGTATGCAGGATAGTTTGATCTTAGTAGGATAATAGGTCAGCACAATATTGTGGGCTGAAGGGCCTGTACTGTTCTGTACTCTTCCATATTCTATGTCCTGTCCAAAGATCTTTGAATTTCAGCAGTGCATTTTGTAGAAGGTACACACTGCTGCTACTGAGCGTTGGTGGCGAAGGGAGTAGGATGTTTGTGGATGTGGGCTGCTTTGTCCTGGATGGTGTTGGGTGCTGTTGGAACTGCATCCATCCAGGTCCTCACCTTTTCACACACTCTCTCTCTCCCTCTCTCTGTTCTATGCTTAAGTCTTCCACTCTTTTTCTTCCCATCTCTGTCTCTCTCCCTCAAACCTCACACCCACTCATTCTGTTATTCCTGTGACCTTTCGCATGAGGAATTATAATCACTCCCACCTCACTCGAGCTTTAATTTTTCCTGTTATGTTTCCTGGGTTTTCTCCTGGACATTTTTGTGCTCCTTTGTAAATCAGCAGCAGGTAACACACTGGCCTGTGCCTGAGGTGAGCTGTTATCCCTACATTGGGGAGATTCCATCAGGTCTGTTGTGTTCATTGAGCCTGAGATTACAGTATCCAGCACCACTGCACTGTCATAGTTCAACCAGAGAAATGTGGATAAACAGGAGGAAAGAAAGAAAGTTTTTTATCTTGACATTGAAGTGCTGTGTGCAAATAACTGATTACCCAAGACATCAGTAAGATGTTCCATTGAATTAATGAGAAAGCATGCACATTATCATCTTAATAAAAGGCCTATTCAAACTAGCCTTAGCCCCCACACGTGTTCACACCCACCTCTCCCGAGTGACCCCCCCGACCCCTGCTCACAGCCATGTGATGTGATGTGCTGCAATATCCCACAAACATATATCTCCTAAACCTGTCCTTCGAGTTTCCTGATCTTAGTCAGGGTGGCAGTGGGAGCTCTCAGCTTTCCCTTCGATATCAGTGCTGCCCCACCTCACTGGGGATCAAGCCCCAGCAGCCCAGCGTCACCAGAAAAGAATCCCCAATTTTCCTGCCCTTTAGACCCAGATTGACAGAGCGCATGGATCTGGCTTCTGTCCAAAGCAGGAACAATATTTGTTAAAAATAAATAAACACTACCTGTCAGTAAGCAATTACAAACCCTCCTAGTTAAAGTTCTAACTCCCTTTAAAAACTCCCTCTCTACACACACATCGAAAAACAACGTGGTAAATTGATAAAGCAGTTCAGTGATCATTGGTCACAGGGTTCACTGTGACAGTTCTCCTTCTGCTTAAAATGTTGGTTCACTGTCTTCCTTCTCCAGATGCTTTCACTGATTTTCTCAGGGTAGCTGATTCACATTTACAAAACTCACTTCTGCCTGATTAATCAAACATCATAGCAACTGCTAAAGGGAAAGTAAACTGGCTTTCTTCCAGCTTCAAGTTCTTTTTTACTGCAGAGAACAGCGAACTACTGGCCCTGTGAATATCCAATGGCTTCTCCCTATCTTATTCACATGCCTAAGCTGTACAGCTATTTGAGAACCAATAGCTGTTGGCAGGCAGAAGGCCTTTGTCATTGATGGTTGGTCACTAGTCCACAGACCAATCAGCTACTTGTTGCTGGTCGAATCTCCCTTCATACGCAGTGCTCTAGCTCCAGTTCATCTACAAACTCTCCTATGCTTGAACAAACAGCAGTGTGAGCAGCACTTACAATGTGCATCCAATAACTTGCTTCTAAAAAGTACAGCAATCGTTCAGCACCCTTGGTATTTAAAACAGTTCTTTTCCCATTTCAGTCCACAATCCAAAATATAGAAAGATAAAAAGACACAGTCTTTCCAATGGGGCTAGAAACAGGAAGGAAATCAGCCAGGGCTCTGGTATTCCTGTTGACTATGCCCTAGGAGTGTGTGTATTTGTATGCATGTGTGTATAAGAGTGAGCTCTGGACACTGTGGGGCACATTAGTTGACAACATTGTAGATAACTGCGGTTCAGGTTAATAGCTGATTGAATCACCTGACTTGTTACATGAACCAATCATTTTCAGAGATAAACGGGAGAATATTGATGAAGGAAGTGACCATGACATCAGTGAGCCACCACTCCTGGGCAAGAACCCCATGCTGGGGTGAGACCACCCATTCCTGGGTGAGACCACTTCCTGGGTAAGACCAGAAGACCATAAGATGTAGGAGCAGAAATTAGGCCATTCGGCCCATCAAGTCTGCTCTGCCATTCAGTCATGGCTGATAAGTTCCTCAACTCCATTCTCTTGCTTTCTCCCCATAACCCTTGTTCCCCTTGATAATCAAGAGCCTATCGATTTCAGTCTTAAATGTACTCAATGACCTGACCTCCATAGCCTTCTGTGGCAGTGAATTCCATAGATTCACCACGCTCTGGCTGAAGTAGTTTCTCCTTATCTCCGTTCCAAAAGGTCTTCTCTTTACTCTAAGGCTGTGCCCTTGGGTCCTAGTCTCTCCTACCAATGGAAGCATCTTCCCAACATCCACTCCAGGCCATTCAGTATTCTGTAAGTTTCAATTAGATCCCCCCTCATCCTTCTAAACTCCAATGAGTATAGTCCCAGAGTCCTCAAACATCCCTCATATGTTAAGCTTTCCATTCCTGGGACCATTCTCATGAACCTCCTCTGAACCCACTCCAGAGCCAGTACATCCTTCCTGGGATATGGGGCCCAAAACTGCACACAATACTCTAAATGTGGCCTGACCAGAGCCTTATAAAGCCTCAGTAGTACATCCCTGCTTTCATATTCAAGTCCTCTCAAAATAAATGCCAACATTGCATTTGCCTTCCTGAGTACTGACTCAACCTGCAAGTTTACCTTGAGAGAATCCTGGACTAGAACCCCCAAGTCTCTTTGCACTTCAGACTTCTGAATTTTCTCCCCATTTAGAAAATAGTCCATGCTTTTATTCTTCTTACCAAAGTGCACAACCTCACACTTTCCCACATTGTACTCCATCTGCCACTTCTTTGCCCGCTCTCCTAACCTGTCCAAATCCTTCTACAGCCCCCTCAGCTCCTCAATACTACCTATCCCTCCACCTATCTTTGTATTGTCTGCAAACTTAGCCAGAATGCCCACAGTTCCTTCATCAAGATCATTAATGTATAAAGTGAAAAGTTGTGGTCCCAACACTGATCCTTGTGGAAAACCACTCATCACCGGCTACCATCCTGAGAAAGACCCTTTTAACCCCACTCTCTGCTTTCTGACATCCAATCTTCTTTCCATGCTAGTACCTTGCCTCTAACACCATGGGCCCTTATCTTACTCAGCAGCCTCCTGTGTGGCACCTTATCAAAGGCATTCCTGAAGTCCAGGTAGATAACATCCATTGGCTCTCCCTGGTCTACCCTGCTTGTTACTTCCTCAAAGAATTCTAGCGGATTTGTCAGGCATGACCTCCCCTTGATGAAGCCATGCTGACTTTGCCCTACTTTACCGTACACTTCCAAATATTCAGAATTCTCTTCCTCTACAATGGACTCCAAAATCTTACCGACGACCGAGGTTAGGCTAATCGGCCTATAATTTTCTGTCTTTTGCCTTACACCTTTTGTAAACAGGGGTGTGACGTTAGAGATTTTCCAGTCCTCTGGGACCCTCCCTCACTCTAGCAATTCCTGAAAGATCACCACTAACGCTCCCACTATGTCTTCAGCTATCTCCTTTAGAACTCTGGGGTGTAGTCCATCTGGTCCAGGTGATTTATCCACCTTCAGGCCAATCAGTTTTACTAGCACCTTTTCCTTGGTGATGCCCCCCATACTCAGCTCTGCCCCCGGACTCTCTTGAATTTTTGGGATATTACTCGTGACTTCCATCGTGAAGACTGACGCGAAGTAATGAGACCACCCTTCAGGTCAGTGGAATACCTGGACAGTGATGACAAACAAGACCTGCCCACTGAGATGAGACCTCCATGCCAGGACAAGACTGCCTACCGGGAGACAGACGCACTGGGAGACAGACGCACCGGGAGGCAGACGCACCGGGAGACAGACGCACCGGAAGGCAGACGCACCGGGAGACAGACGCACCGGGAGACAGACGCACTGGGAGATGGACGCACCGGGAGACGGAGACACCGGGAGAGAGACGCACCGGGAGAGAGATGCACCGGGAGACAGACACACCGGGAGACAGACGCACTGGGAGACAGACGCACCGGGAGACAGACGCACCGGGAGACAGACGCACCGGGAGACGGAGACACCGGGAGACAGATGCACCGGGAGAGAGACGCACCGGGAGACAGAGACACCGGGAGACAGACACACCGGGAGAGAGACGCACCAGGAGACAGACACACCGGGAGAGAGACGCACCGGGAGACAGACACACCGGGAG
>NC_063368.1:18974790-18975129 GCF_021869965.1 Rhincodon typus
GGAGACAGACACACCGGGAGGCAGACACACCGGGAGAGAGACGCACCAGGAGACAGACACACCGGGAGAGAGACGCACCGGGAGAGAGACACACCGGGAGACGGAGACACCGGGAGATGGAGACACCGGGAGAAAGACACAGGGAGACACTGAGTGAGTGAGCGAGTGTGTAAGTGCAGGAATGAGTGAGTGAGTGTGTGTGTGAGTGAGTGAGTGTGTGTGTAAGTGAGTGAGTGAGTGAATGAGTGTGTGTGTGTGAGTGAGGGAGTGTGTAAGTGAGTGTGTGAGTGAAGGAGTGTGTGAGTTAGTGTGTAAGTGAGTGAGTGAGGGAGTGAGTGA
>NC_063368.1:18975139-18980556 GCF_021869965.1 Rhincodon typus
GAGTGTGTGAGTTAGTGTGTAAGTGAGTGAGTGAGGGAGTGAGTGAGTGAGCGAGTGAGTGTGTTAGTGAGTGAGGGAGTGTGTGAGTGAGTGAGGGAGGGAGTGTGTGAGTGAGGGAGGGCGCGTGTGAGTGAGTGTGTGTGAGTGAGGGAGTGTGTAAGTGAGTGAGTGAGTGTGTAAGTGAGTGAGTGAGGGAGTGTGTGTGAGTGAGGGAGGGAGTGTGTGAGTGAGTGTGTAAGTGAGGGAGTGAGGGAGTGAGTGAATGTGTGTGTGAGTGAGTGAGGGAGTGTGTAGTGAGTGAGGGAATGAGTGAGTGAGGGAGTGTGTGTGAGTGAGTGAGGGAGTGTGTAGTGAGTGAGGGAGTGAGTGAGGGAGTGTGTGTGAGTGAGTGAGCGAGTGAGGGAGTGTGTAGTGAGTGAGTGAGTGAGTGAGTGAGGGAGGGAGGGAACTCGGAGAGCATTTGGTTGATTAATGGTTGTGTTGTCCCTGGAGGTGAGCGGTGAGAGCCTGCCCCGTCTCCTGATTTCCAATACATTACCAGACCCACGTCAGTAAACAGTGCTCCCCAGCAAAATGGTGAACATCCCCATTCGCCGGGTGGGTTCTCACCTTTCAGATCTGGGCCCTCTTTGTGTCTCAACAACAATAACTTGCATTTATACAGCACCTGTCACCTCATGACCAAAGGCAGTTCACAGGAAGGATTATTATTTCGATACTGAGCCACAGAAGGAGGGGCAGGAACAGGGGACTGAAAGCTTATTCAAGGAAATCAGTTTTAAGGATGTTTTAAAGGGAGAAGAAAGAGTGAGAGAAAGAGAGAGAGAGATGGAGAAATTTAGGGAGAGAATTCCAGGCCTTAGGAGCCCGGAAGCCAAAGGAATGGCTGCTAATGGCGGGAGTGATCACAATCAGGGCACACTGGAATTGGAAGAGTGTGGGATTAGTATAGAGTAAAGCTTCCTCTACAGTGTGCCCCATCAACACTCCCAGGATGGGGACAGCATAGGGTTAGATACAGAGTAAAGCTTTCTCTACACTGTCCCTATCACTCACTCCCAGAACAGGGATAGCATGGGGTAAGATACGGAGTGAAGCTCTCTTTACACTGTCCCCATCGAACACTCCCAGGACAGGGACAGCACAGGGTAAGATACAAAGTAAAACTCCCTCTACACTGTCCCCATCGAGCACTCCCAGGACAGGAACAGCACGGGGTAAGATACAGAGTAAAACTCTCTCTACACTGTCCCCATCGAACATTCCCAGGACAGGAACAGCACGGGGTTAGATACAGAGTAAAACTCCCTCTACACTGTCCCCATCGAACATTCCCAGGACAGGAACAGCACGGGGTTAGATACAGAGTAAAACTCCCTCTACACTGTCCCCCATCAGACACTCCCAGGACAGGAACAGCACAGGGTTAGATACAGAGTAAAGCTTCCTCTACACTGCTCTGCCGCAGAAACAGGCTCCTCATTGCTCCTGACGGGATGGGAGGGTGGGGTTAAGCCCTCAAAAGGAGATCATCGGCAGTCACCAAGTCTAATAAAGTCTTGTATGAAAGGCTGGCAGAGAGGAAGCTGGGTATAATAGAGCCAGGAACAATCAGCCAGTGTGAATAGGCCATTGTGCACACAATAAACAATAGGGGCCTGTGGTTGGAATCAGCTTCAGACAACCCACCCCCAACCCCCCCATCATCGCTGGGTCACTTTAATCATCTATTGCAAAGGTCACCAGGTCGTGGTGTCACCCTAATTGAAATATGCAGCTCATGAAAGGCAGCATGAAATGTCCTCTTTTTTTATTATTGAGGAGCTGTTGACAACTTTTTAATTAAATCCTCAGTAATAAAACTAACGACCTCTCTCAGGGGGCTGGGAGTGGTGATGGGCAGGAGGGAGGAGGGCCCTCAGTGAGCTGAATTAATATCTCATAAAATTAAGACTTGTGAAAAAATAAATAAATAAAACAAATCATTAAATTTGGCGAAAAGTAAACTTTAGGAAAACGCTCATTCCCTACACTCACCCATGCCCCCCACCCAAATCCCCAGTGAGTTTTAATGCAAAAACATTTTAATGGAATGAGTTACAAGTCAGAACTAACAACAACAACTTACATTGAATAGCACCCTCAAAGCAGTCAAACTTTCCAAGTTGTTTCACAGGTGTGTTGTCAAACACAAAGGATAGACTTCGCACGTGGGCAATAAGTAGTGGGTCGAGATACGGGTTTGGAATCTGGGCTGGCTTGGTGGGCCGAAGGGCCTGTTCCTGCACTATATTGTATTGTGCTGAGGTGATATTAGGGCAATTGTCCTTAAGAAAAGAGGTAGGTTTTGAAGATTGCCTGAGAGGGAGGTAATTGCAGTGCCTGGAGCCCGAGCAGATGAAGATAAGGCCAATATCAGTGGGGAGGAACTGGGAGTGCACAAGCAAAAGGAAGTGGAGGAGTGCAGACATTTCTGAGGGTTGTAGGGCTGGAGGAGATTACAGAGAAAGGGAGGAGCAAAACCAGGGAGTAATTTGAACCTGAGGATGTGAATTTTGAATTGGAGGCTTTGGGGAATCTGGAAACCAATGGTATTTGAGGAGAATAGGGAGTAGTAGCCAGGGTATGGCAGGTTTGATCCATGGTGTATCAGCAGGTTTGTGTGGGTTCTCGTCTTGTCCAGGTGTAATTAGGACTTTTATCTAAATACACTCAGACTTTCAAGCTCAGATTCAGCAGCGTTAAAGAATCAAAAACTGAAATTGCTGGAAAGACTCAGCAGGTCTGTCGCCATCTGTGAAGAGAAATCAGAGTTAGTGTTTCGGGTCCAGTGACACTTCCTCAGAATTCAGTAGCATTGAGGGGTTTGGTTAGTTCATTTGGCTGGACAGGCAGTTTGGCGTGTGGCATAATGCCAACAGCACGGGGTCAATTCCCACACCAGCTGAGGTTACTGTGAAAGATTCTCATTCTCAACCTGTCCACTCACCTCAGGTACAGTGATCCTCAAATGAAACTGCCCCCAGTCAGCTCCCTCTAATGGGAGAGCAGCCCCATGGTCTGGTAACACTATGGCAACTTAACCTTTTTATTGCTTAGAGTCATAGATGTCTACAGCATGGAAACAGGCCCTTCGGCCCCAATTTTTCATGCCATCCTGAGGTATTGATTGACTAAATGGCCTCAACAAAATGAAGGTCGTCGATGAAAAGAACATCAAAAAAATCTAGACACCGATGGGATTGACAGTGAGTGAAGTAACGTGAGCTTAACATCAGTAGTGAGGAAAATTCTCAAATCCATTGTCAAGGACTCTATAGCGGAGCACTTAGAAAGCAGTGACAGGATCAGACAGAGTCAGCATGGATTTATGAAGGAGAAATCATGCTCGACAAATCTGCTGGAATTCTATGAAGATATAACTGGTAGAGTTGACAAGGGGGAGCCACTCAATGTGGTATATTTGGACTTTCAGAAAGCGTTTGACAAAATCCCACATAAGACATTATTGTGCAAGATTAAAGCGCATAGGATTGGGAAAAGTGTATTGAGATGGATAGAAAACTGGTTGGCAGTGAGGAAACAAAGAGTAGGAATTAATGAGTCATTTTCAAATTGGCAGACAGTAACTAGTGGGATGCCACAGGGATCACTGCTGGGACCCAGCTATTCACAATTGATATTAATGATTTAGATGAGGGAACAAAGTGTAACATCTCCAGCTTTGCAGATACCAAGTTGGGTGGGACGGTGAACTGTGACAAGGATGCAGAGATCCTTCAGCATGATCTCGACAGGTTGGCGAGGGGCAAATCAATGGCAGATCCAATATAATTTGGATAAATGTGAGGTTATTCACTTTGGAAGCAAAAACAAGAAGGCAGATTACTACCTAAATGGCTGTACATTGGGAGAGGGGAGTGTGCAGTGGGACCTGGGTGTCCTTGTGCACCAGTCACTGAGGGTAAGCATGCAGGTGCAGCAGGCAGTAAAGAAGGTAAATGGTATGTTGGCCTTCATCGCGAGAGGTTTTGAGTACAGGAGCAGGGATGTGTTGTTGCAGTTATACAGGGCCTTGGTGAGGCCACACCTGGAATATTATGTGCAGTTTTGGTCTCCTTTTCTGACGAAGGATGCTCTTGCTCTCGAGGGATTGGAGCGAAGGTTTACCAGGCTGATTCCGGGGATGGCGGGACTGACATATGAGGAGAGATTGACTAGGTTAGGATTGTTTTCGCTGGCGTTCAGACAAATGAGGAGGGATCTCATAGAGACTTATAAAATTCTAACAGGACTGGACAGTGTAGATGCAGGGGTGGATGTTCCTGATGGTGGGTGTGTCCAGAACCAGGGGGCGGATAGGTGGGAAGAAGGACAGGTTAGGGAGGTGGGGACGAGCTGGACTGGTTTTGGGATGCGGTCGGGGGAGGGGAGATTTTGAAGCTTGTGAAGTCCACATTGATACCATTGGGCTGCAGGGTTCACAAGCGGAATATGAGTTGCTGTTCCTGCAACCTTCGGGTGGCATCGTTGTGGCACTGCAGGAGGCCCAGGATGGACATGTCGTCTGAGGAATGGGAGGGGGAGTTGAAATGGTTTGTGACTGGGAGGTGCAGTTGTTTATTGCAAACCGAGCGTAGGTGTTCTGCAAAGCGGTCCCCAAGCCTCCGCTTGGTTTCCCCGATGTAGAGGAGGCCACAACGGGAACAGCGGACGCAGTATACCACATTAGCAGATGTGCAGGTGAACATCTGCTTGATGTGGAAGGTCTTCTTGGGGCCTGGGATGGGGGTGACGGGGGAGGTGTAGGGGCAGGTGTAGCACTTTGGAAACAGGAAGGGAGAGGTTGCCTGACAAGTAACAAAATGCACCTTCCAAAGGAAATGGTCAAAAAATATACCACAGCATCCCCTGGCGAGTCCTGCAACAACCCCTACCTGTCTGGACATGCAAGCCTAACAGATGAGGTTCACATGGTGCAGTTGTAGTGTCCGTACCCCTGGCTCAGGAGACCTAAGTTCAAGTCCCACCTGCTCCAGAGGTGTGTAGTAGCATTCCTGAACAGGGTGATGAACAGAACAGAATAGAATAGTACTTTATTGTCACTTGTATTTTTACAAAGGAATACAGTGAAACGTGTTTAGGTCGCCACACTCTGGCACCTATATTAATAACAGAATAAATATATATGAAAAAGACAAAGTCCATCTTTATTCAATTCACAGCTCATGGGTCCCCAAGGTCGAGGAACCGACAGTAACGACTTTCTTCACCGCTGCAGAAAGCTAGTATTGAAGCTGTTGAATCTTGGGATGTTGGAATCCCCGGCCAGAAGACGCTGTACAAACTGTATCAAGGAATTCTGGGCCGTTGGAATCCCAGGCCGGAAGATGCCGTCAAAACCATGTCAAGGAATT
>NC_063368.1:18980566-18983730 GCF_021869965.1 Rhincodon typus
TTGGAATCCCAGGCCGGAAGATGCCGTCAAAACCATGTCAAGGAATTCTGGGCCATTGGAATCCCAGGCCGGAAGATGCCGTCAAAACCATCTCAAGGAATTCTGGGCCATTGGAATCCCAGGCTGGAAGATGCCATTGAAACCGTCTCAAGGAATTCTGGGCCATTGGAATCCCAGGCTGGAAGATGCCATTGAAACCATCTCAAGGAATTCTGGGCCATTGGAATCCCAGGCTGGAAGACGCCATCAAAAACATCTCAAGGAATTCTGGGCCATTGGAATCTTGGGCCGAACCCACCTCAGAAGCGGCTGTGACTCTGGGTGCGTGCTGTGAGTCGTAAGAATGCACAAGTCAATAAACTCTTTCCACAAAAGAAAAGACACACAGAACCTGGTTTCAAGCTCACCAACCAGCTCGTTTTCTATTAACAGGCACAGCCTGATATTCTCGACTGCTAAATTCCACGAACACGTCCCTGTACAAGAGAAGCAGAAAGAACTGATATTTCTATTGCACCTTTCACCGCCTCAGATAATCTGAAAGAGCTTTACAGCTAATTGATTACTTCTGAAGTGATGTCACGGTTGGAAAATAGAAAATGCAGCAAATAAATTGTACAGAGCATGATTCCACAAATAGCAATGATGAGATAACTTGCCTTTGGGTAAGTAATCAGCCTCATGATCAACCCACTGCTGTTCTCCAGGTTGTTAGGCCTCTCAAACAGAGGTTAACACTTCATTTTAATTTTTCACCAAATGTTTGCTCTGAGAATTTGAACCTCTGGTAATGCAGCACTCCCTTAGAACGGTACAAGCAGCATCAGCTGGATATAGGGATCAAGTCCAGGCTAGGGGAGTCCAAAACTAGAGGGCATAGGTTTAAGGTGAGGGGGAAAGAGTTAAAAGGGACCAAGGCGTAACTTTTTCATGCAGAGGGTGGTGCGTGGATGGAATGAGCTGCCAGAGGAGGTGGTGGAGGCTGGTACAGTTACAACATTTAAAAGGCATCTGGATGGGTATATGAACAGGAAGGGTTTAGAGGGATATGGGCCAAATGGTGGCAAATGGGATTAGATTTATATAGGATATCTGGTCAGCATGAACGAGTTGGACTGAAGGGTCTGTTTCCATGCTGTACAGCTCTATGACTCTATGAAACTACAACCTGCTGATTCAGGGCCAACATTTTTCCCCTGAGCCATCTCTCAAAGTTCCTGTTGTAGGAAGGATAGTTGAGAGATAGCTAGGGATGATGAGGAGCAGTGGGTTTTAAACCAGACTCATTGATATATTCATGAAAGGAACAGTGTTCCCATCAAGATTATAAGTTAATTATATTAAGGCAACAATTCAAATCCAGCTGTGAGTAAATCACCACAGCACCAACACTCAACGCTATAATCCGCAGGGCTCGTGGACAAAGGAGCAGGAAAATCCGGAGGATGATGGGAAGAGGAGAGTATAGAGGGGAGGATGAAGATTGGGGAGGAAGGTAGAGAGTAAGGGGAGATTGTAAGGGAGGGGAGGAGGTGAGGAGTGGGAGAGGAGGTAATGGATGAACAGCAAAGGGAGGGGGGAATAGGAGGAAGGGGGTATAGAGAGGGAGGGGAAAAGGGAACAGGGTGAAGGAATGAAGGAGGTAAGGGGAGGAGGAGGGTGAATGGAAGAGCAGCAGAGGGAGGAGATTAGGAAGAAGGGGAGTGGGGAATGAAGTGCTAGAGGGAGGAGGGAGGGGAGGAAGGAGATGGAATGGAATGAGAGTGAAGGGAGAAGAGTGGGAGGAAGGGGAGGAGAGATTGAGAGGAGAGTAGGAAGGAGCATGGAGGAGGGTGTCAGGAAGAGGTCTGGAGGAGAGTAACAGAAAGACCACCACCAGATCAGCCAAAATCTTATTAAATGGCAGAGCAGTCTCGATGGGCTGAATGGCCTACTCCTGCACCTGGTTCTTAATTTTAATCAAAAATCCTTAAAAAAGACCCAATGAAATAATCCCTCGACCTTCAATAACTGGGAGAATGCAGGACTGGTTTAAGTTATGCCTTCTCACAATCTAACACTTGGAACCCTGGTGATATTTTCCAGTGGCGTTACACTGCAAAACTTTGAAAGATAAACCTGACGTGGAGAATAGGAGCCAGGTACGCAGTGCTGCCTATTGTTGCTGCAGTATATCGTGACCTCCTCTGTAAGAGCTAACATTCCTTTAGCTATTTGGATTATTTTATTATGCTCAGCTGCTATATTGACCAGCGTGCAGGGATTCTTAAGGCAGTGGGATGTGAGGGGTTAATTCGCAGCCCTGAGTTTAACACACCGCCACCAACACCCTTACACTACCCTATGCCGTCAGGATTGAAACTGTTATCCCCAGCATTGACAAAAAGATGGAGCATTCCATTGGAATTGAGCTCTGCAGTACCTGGACAATAACCAGGAGCTGCCTTTGGTCTGGATAAGTGTTCAATTGTCTTCCTGTCATGTTCTGTGTCCTCTGATCTGTGTCTGACATTAGTACGGCTCAGCATGAAGTCTCTAACATTTGCAGCAAGGCACAGGGGTGGATAGCTCTCCACAGCCCTGACCTCTGCACTGCTAATTAGCCCGAGGTTAATCAGGGTAGTTTTGGTGATGTCAATAGGCTTTTGCTCTTTTGTTCAGGGATTTAGTAAGCCTTTTCCAGACGACGTTGATGAGGGTTACATACACTGTTCCTTTTTCCATCAGGCATCCTGCTTACAAGCTTGCTGCAAAATGCCTGGTTTCACGGCACAGAAAGAGATCATGGTGCCAGCCGCTGCTGCCCCTTTGAAACATCAATCCAGCTCATGCCACCCCAACTCCCTCCCTTCACAACACACCCCTGCCACCACACTTCCCCCATTGTCGTGTTAGATATCCCCCCGCCTCTTAAAGCTCCAGTTTTAGGGGTTAAAAAAAAGCATTGCCACGCTAAAGGAGGGAAGAGAGCATTTTTATAGCGCTTTGGGGTAGCTCAGAGTGCTGCACAGGCCAAAAAAGTTGTTTTTAGAGTATAGCCACCAGTGTGATAAAGGAAAGCTGGCAGCCAATTTGCTCACAGCAAGCTCTCACAAACAGCAAGGTTTGGTCAACGGCGAGTGTAGGTAGGGAGTTAGGAAGGGGATAGGTCAGTCCAGGGAGGA
>NC_063368.1:18984130-19009820 GCF_021869965.1 Rhincodon typus
TTGTTGTCTCGGATTCTCCAGCATCTGCAGTTCCTACTATCTCTGATAAGGTTTGGTCAACTTTGGTCAACTGTTTTCTTTGATGGTGTTGGCCGAGGGATAGATATTGGCCAGGCCTTGTTAAGAATTCCCCTGCTCTTCTGCACAATAACAACCCTGGGATCTTTCACAGCCACCTGGGAGCGTAGCTAAGGTCCTCAATTTCACAACTCATCTGAGAGGAGTGTAGTTACACTGCAAAACCCTGTGGAATTTGGATACCGGGGAAGTTGGGAGATTGAAGCAAGGGGCTATTCTGCACAAAGGAGGCTGAGGAAATGGGAAATCCAAACCTTAGGTGATACAGCGCCCTGGTGTTGGTAGAAGAATATTATCGCAATGTGAGATGATTACATAGGCAGGTCACATTAGAAATTCCTCTGTCACTATCTACAATGGGAGGTCAGGTGACAGGCAAGTGTGACCAAAGCCTGATCATCAGGAGAACTGAGGCCTTGCAGAGAATCGAACTGGCTTGTGTTGAGAACCTCTGTCCGCCCTATCTCTTCTCACCCCATCAGCACATCTTTCTACCGTAGACATTGTGATTGCCACTGGAGAGGGCTTTGTACCAAATTGAAGACAACACTGTCATCTGAAGTTCAAATTATTCCGCTGGAAATCCACAGAGGTATTAACAATCTTCTCCCTATGGAAGGGTCCTGAATTCAAGGGTTGGAGTCTAAGAGTGGGATAGTCTTACTGCAACTGTACAAGGTGCTGGTGAGACCACATCTGGAGTACTGCAATCAGTTTTAGTCCCTTATTTAAGGAAAAATATTATTTCATTCGAAGGAGTCTAGAGAAGGTTCGCTAGGATGATCCCTGGTATGGAGGGATGGTCTTATGAGCAAAAAATAAACAGGTTGGGACTCTACTCACTGGAGCTTAGAAGAATGAGAGGGGATCTCATTGAAACATATCAGATTCTTGAGGGGCTTTACAAGGTGAATATTGAGAGGATGTTTGTCTTCATGGGAGAGCCTCGGACCAGAGGGCACAGTCTCAAAATACAGGAGCAACAATTTAAGACCAAGATGAGAAGAAATTTCTTCTCTCAGAAGGTTGAGAGCCTTTGGAACTCCTTGCCACAGAGAGCTGTGGGAGCAGAGTCCTCGTGTATATTTAAAGCTGGGATAGATAGATTCTTGATCAGAAGGGGAATCAAAGATTATGGGGAAAGGGCAAGAAAGTGGATGTGAGGAATGCCAGATGAGCCATGATCCTATTGAAGGGTGGAGCAGGTTCAAGGAGCCAAACACCCTACTCCTGCTTCTGTTTCTTATGGTCTTATGTTTTTAAATGTGGATAGTTCCACCTGGGTTGCACACCCATGACCATCCTGTCCTTCAGGATGGTCCAGAATTATTTTGATGCCACCTTTCCAAAACTGCACCCCTGCCTCACTCTCCCAATGAGCAATTATTACCTACATGTGCCAGAACAGTGGTTCCAGAGAGGGCCAGGATGTGGGAACTATCATTTGGTAGGTGTCACTGCAAATGTTTGTTGTGGGTTTCAGGCAGTCAGCTTTAGAGGGAAGTGGGGGGACTTCCAATATTAAAGCTCCAAGACCAAAAGATCTATTCTTTCCTAAACAGTTATTTATTGAGGCAATCGCCTCAGGCAACTGTCCAAAACCATAATTGGAATTAATCTCGCAAGAGCACCAATGATAAGTCAATACTTAACTTCATGCCAAATGTACACTGGCTGACCAATTAGCATCTTTTACAATGGCCTATTGAATAGATCTTTCTATAACATTCATGAATTATTCATTTTGTGAGCAAATTAGCATATTATCCAATGAGAGACCCGCTCACTCAACCTTTGACCGAGTCAGGTGGTGTCTTAGGGACACATTTTGATTCATTAAAAAACAATCACTTGCATTTATGAAGAGCCTTTATGACCCAGTGAAACAATCCAAGATGTCTTAACCTAGGAGTGTACGTCACTTAAAGGTTGACACCAAATGCATGGATGGAAGTGTTAAAAAGGGCCAAGTTCCTGAAATCCAGGAGGGTCTTGAAGGAGCAAGCAGGCGATGGTACAATTCCGAGGATAATAATCTGATTTTTACCAAGGAGATTATGAAATGATTGGTGTTAGATCAGCCTACCCAGAAAATCATACAAGAACCAGTCTTCTGAAGAGCGAGGGTAGCACAAAGAACAGGAAGATCCCAGGTGTGATGAATGAGAAGGAAAGGAGAACACTTGATCTTCAGTAACCAATTATGAAAGCCCACCATCAGGCAAAAGCCAAGCTGAACCTTTTGGGAGCAAAAGTGGAAGGTGGATTATTATCCGCTTACTAACAGTTAGGGGAAAGGTGGAGATGCAACGAGACCTGGGTGTCCTTGTACACCAGTCACTGAAAGTAAGCATTGCAGGTGCAGCAGGGGGTGAAGAAGGTAAATGGTACGTTGTTTTCCATGATGAGAGGATTTGAGTACAAAAGCAACTGTATCTGTACTGTGCTGCAACTGTACAGGGTATTAGTGAGACCACACCTGGAGCATTGTGGGCAATTTTAGTCTCCTTATCTGAGGAGCGATGTTCTGGTTATGGGGGGTGTGTGGGGCCTGCAGTGAATGTTTACCAGACTGATTCCTGGGATGGCAGGACTGACATATGAAGAGAGATCAGATCGGTTAGGGTTATATTCACTGGAATTTAAAAGAACGCGTGGGGGGATCTCACATAAACCTAGAAAATTCTAACAAGACTAGACAGAGTAAACTCAGGAAGGATGTTCTTGATCACCAGAGAGTCTAGACCAGGTATCATAGTCTAAGGATATGGGGAAGGCCATTTTGGACTAAGATGAGGCGAAATGTCTTCACCCAGAGAGTGGTGACCCTGTGGAATTCTGTGCTACAGAAAATGATTGAGGCCAAAACATTGAATGTTTTCAAGAAGGAGTTGGATATAGACCTTATGGCTGAAGAGATCGAAGGAAGAGAGTGGGGTCTGCGTTGAATGATCATCCATGATCATATCGAATGGTAGAGCAGGCTCCAAAGGTCTAATGATCTACCCCTGCTCCTAGTTTCTGTGTTTCTAACCCTCAGCTGATGTTCCCATTCCATTCTCCTTCATGAACAGTTGGTGAGATCTTTGATGACTTTGCTGGAATGCATTTGACAGCTGCTGTAAATCAATGAGCACCTAGCTCCCCAAATCCCCATGGAGCACCTCACCGATTGATCTTATAAGTATTTCTATATTAAATACCATTTACGTTTGAATCAGTAAAGTGGAAAACGTTATCACCATGACCTTTAAGAATCTAACTGACTCCCACGGATGTTGAGTCATGAGGTTTTTCTTTTCTGCGAATATCCAATTAGCAAGCGTGGAGAGACCTGGAGGCAAAGAAATTGGCCATATGAATGGGACCCTTGTTGTCAGTAGATCAGGAAGACTGGATGAAAGCAGCAGAGATACATAAGTTCATTTCTGATTTGATTTTAACACTCAGCTTGCCTGCAACATACCATGTGAGACCTGGATCCACCTAAGCTGATCTGCAGTTCCCTCAGTGCCCTGTGAGCTCCAAGTTATTCTTTACCCAACTTAGCCGCAAGATTTCTTTCTGACATAAACAGGGGTGTAGCTCTCTCTCAATGACCAAGGAACAGATCCTGCTGTTATTTACTCTGAGAAAACACAAACATAGGAACAGGGTGAGGCCACTCAGCTCCTTGAGTCTATCTTACCACTCAATTTGATCCTGCTTGATCTGTATCGTAACTCTATCCACTTGGTTCCAGCACCCTTAAAGCCCTTGACCAACAAATATCTATCAATGTGATACAATCAGATACTGCAGATGCTGGAATTGAAAACAGAACATGCTGGAGAAACTCAGCAGGTCTGGTACCGTTTCACGTTGGAGATAGCAAGAACTGCAGATACTGGAGTCAGAGGCAACACAGTGTGGAGCTGGAGGAACACAGCAGGCCAGGAGGCATCAGAGGAGCAGGAAAGCTGACGTTTCGAGTCGGGACCCTTCTTCAGAAATGGGGAAAGCAGCAGAGCTACATGAAGAAGGGTCCTGACCCGAAACATCAGCTTTCCTGCTCCTCTGATGCTGCCTGGCCTGCTGTGTTCATCCAGCTCCACACTGTGTTATCTCTAACATTTCACATTGTTAGGTGGGGAGGTGGAGGGGAGGCAATAGCCTAGTGGTATTATCACTAGACTGTTAACACAGAGACCCACATAATCTTCTGGGGACTTGGGTTCGAATTCTGCCACAGCAGGTGGTGGAATTTAAATTCAATAAAAATCTGGAATTAAGAATCTAATGATGACCATAAATCCATTGCCAATTGTCAGGGAAAACCCATCTGGTTCACTAACGTCCTTTAGGCAAAGGAACTGCCATCCTCACCTAGTCTAATCTACATGTGACTCCAGACCCACAGGAATGTGGTTGACTCTTAACTGCCCTCTGGGCAATTAGGGATGGGCAACGAATGCTGGCCTAGCCAGCAACACCCTCACCCTGTGAATGAACAAATGAATAAAGAATCCATTTGGCTCATCATCTGAACTTCTTCAGCCTTGTCTTCAGTTCTGAAGAAGAATCATACCAGACTTGAAATGTTAACTGTGTTTTACTCTCCATAGACGCTGCCAGACCTGCTGAGATTCTCCAGCATCTTCTGTTTTTATGACCCATCCAGCAATCTTAGTTTGGGTCTTCACTAGGTTTTTTTGGAGGCGCCTGGATTTTACCACACCTTGTGTGAGTGTTATTTAAGGGAATTTAACAATTTTCTAATGTCTTGGTGCAATGTTCCCTGTCATCATCTTCATATCTTCACTTTCTTCTTAGAAGTTATCAAATGTAACATTGCTATTCAGTAAAGGAAGGAGAGAAAAAACAGAGTATTACCAAACTGACATCAGTCTTTAGAAAAATGCTGGAATCTATTATTAAACAAGTCTTACCAATGCACTTAGAAAATCATAGTCTAATCAAACAATATGGGCTTATGAAAGGAAAACAGCATTTAACAATTGTTATCAGAATTCTTTGGGAATGTAAAAAGTAGGGTAGATGATGGGGAATCAGTCGATGCAGTGTGCTTGGTTTTTCGAAAAGAAAATTGGCAAGTTTGCATATAATACAAAGATTGGTGCAGTTGCAGATAGTGAGGATTGTCAAAGGGTACAGCAGGATATGGAGGCATGGGCAGAAAAAGGGCAGATGGAGTTTAATTTGGACAAATGTGAGGTGATACATTTTGGAAGGTCGAGTGTGGGTGGAAATTATACAGTGAATGGCAGAACCCTTAAGAGTATCAATATGCAGAGGGATCTGGGTGTGCAGGTTCACATATCACTCGTGGTGGCAGCGCAGGTAGCTAAGATAGTAAAAAAAGGCCTATGGCATGCTTGCCTTCATTGGAAGGAGCACTGAGTATGAGGATAGGCAAGTTACACTGCAGCTTAAAGGGAGAGGCTGAATAGGCTGGGGCTATTTTCCCTGGAGTGTCGGAGGCTGAAGGGTGACTTTATAGAGGTTCATAAAATCATGACGGGCATGGATAGGGTGAATAGCCAAGGTCCTTTCCCCAGGGTAGGGGAGTCCAAAAGTAGACGGCATAGGTTTAAAGTGTGAGGAGAAAGATTTGAAAGGGGCCTTAGGAGAAACATTTTCACGCAGAAGGTCATGTGTGTATGGAATGAGCTGCCAGAGGAAGTGGTGGAGGTTGGTACAATTACAACATTTAAAAGGCATCTGAATGGGTCCATGAAAAGGAAGGTTTAGAGTGATCTGGGCCAAATGCTGGCAAACGGGGCTAGATTAATATAGGATATCTGGTTGGCATGGGCGAATTGGACTGAAAGGTTTGTTTCCGTGCTGTACAGCTCTATGACTCTACGACTCTATAACTTTAGTTAGGCCACAGTTGGAATATTGCGTACAGTTCTGGTCACCACACTACCTGAAGGATGTGGATGCTTTGGAGAGAGCACAGAAAAACTTTACCAGGATGTTGCCTGGTATGGGGGATTTTAGCTATGAAGAAATGTTGGATTGACTGAGTTTGTTTTCACTGGAACATAGGAGGTTGAGGGGCGACCCGATAGAAGTTTATAAGATTGTTAATGGCATGGGTAGAGTGGAAACTATGAAGCTTTTTCCCAGGGAGAAGGGGTCAATTACTAGGGGACACAGGTTCAAGGTGTGGGGTGAGGAGAAGTTTAAAACAGATGTGTGAGGCAGGTTTTTCACACAAAGGGTGGAGAGTGCCTGGAACGCGCTGCCAGAGGAGGTGGTGGATGCAGACACAATAACAGCATTCAAGAAGCACCTGGATGAATACATGAACAGGAAGGGAATAGAGGGATACGGATCCTGTAAATGAAAGCAGTTTTAGTCTGGAAGGGCAAAATGCGTTGGTGCAGGCTTGGAGGGCCGAAGGGCCTGCTCCTGTGCTGTATTGTTCTTCATTCTCTTTTTGTTCTATTTACTCAGATGCTATGCTTAAAGCTAGTATATAGGATCAGGATTCACGGAGTTGGGATAATGTATCAGTGTGGATAGAAGGTAGAGTGACAGACAGGAAGCAAAGGGTATGGACAAATGAGGCATTGTCAAGTCAGCAGACTATGAGTAGTGAAAGCCACAAGAATCAATATTGCAGCCTCAGTTATTTACAGTCTGCTTAATGAATTAGACAAAGAGAGAGAGAGTAAGGCACTTCAGTTTGTCGGTGATATAACAACCGGTGGGATTAGAAGCTGTGAGATACAAAGGGCACGCAAAGTGATATAAACTAGTCACTTGAGTTGACAATAAGGCTGCTGATGGTGTATAATGTGGGAAGTGTGAGGTTATTCACTTTGGTTGCAACAATATCTTTTAAAAGGTGTGAAACATGTAAATGTTAAAACTCAGAGAAACTTCAGTGTACTCGCACAAGGAACACAGGATTTAGCACACAGCTACAGCAATCAGTTAGGAAGGCAAATGGCGTGTGGACCTTTATTGCAAGAGCTTCAGAGTGAAAGAATAATGAAGTTTTGATACATTTGCAAGGGATTTGGAGAGACCTGAAATACTGAGTAGAGGATCAGGAAAGTTTAAAAACCCCACAAAACACAGCCAAAATCAAATAAAGAGGGAGAAAATAAACTTTGAGGGTAAGCTTGTAAGTAATACCAAGATGGAGAGCAAGAGCTTATTCAAATATACAAAGAGGAAGTGAAAGACCAAAGTGAGCATAGATCCTTTAGAGAATGAGGCTGGGACATAATAATGGGGAACCGGGAAATGGCAGAGGAGTTGAATAAATTCTTTGCATTAGTCTTCACAGAAGAAGATACCAGTGGCATTTCAAAAATACTCAACAATCAGGGATCAAAAGGGGGAGAGCAGATACATCCACCTATCACTGGAGGAAAAGTATTAAGGAAATGCTGGGGCATCCTAGAGTTTTGAAGGAAATAGATATAGAGATAATGAATGCACCGGTAGTAATCATCCAACAATTCTTACATTCTGGAAAAGTCCCAGAGGATTGGAAAACTGCCAATGGAACACCTTTATTCAAAAATGAAAGGAAACAAATAAAAAGACTGGTAACTAGAGGCCAGTTATCTTAACAGCTGTCATTGGGGTAGCACAGTGGTTAGCACTGCTGCCTCACAGCACCAGGGGCCTGGGTTCAAGTTCTACCCTTGGGTGACTGTCTCTGTGGAGTTTGCACATTCTCCCCGTGTCTGTGCGGTTTCCTCCAGCTGCTTCCCACAATCCAAAGATGTGCAGGTTAGTTGGATTGGACATGCCAAATTGTGTTCCAAGGATGTGTAGGTTGGGTAGATGGGGAATATAAGGTGGGATGTGGGTCTGGATGGGATGCTGTTTGGAGGGTTGGTGCAGATCCAATGGGCTGAACGACCGGCTTCCACACTGTAGGGATTCTATCCTTATAAAGGATGTAATAGTAGAACATTTCGAAATACATGATATGATCAAGCAGAGTCAGCATGGCCCTCTCCATGAAGGGGAAATTATGCCTGAAATAGTTAATAGAAATCTTTGAGCAGGCCAGATAAAGGGGGAACAATGGATGTAATATATTTGGATTTCTCGAAAGCATTTGATAAGGTACTGCAAGAAAGCTAATAAGTAAAAGCCCATGCTTTCAGGGGAAAATATTAGCATGGATAGAGGATTGGCTGACCGATAGGAGACAGTTGGGATAAGTGGGGCATTTTCAAGAACGACAACCTGTAACTAGTGGTGTGCCACAGGGATCAGCGCTGGGGAGACAATTATTTACAATATGGATTAATGACTTAGATGAGGAAAACGAATGTGCCACAGCTGAGTTTGAAGGTGACACAAAAATAAGAAGGAAGGCAAGTGGTGAGGGTGACACAAGGAATGTACAGAGAGAAATAGACGGGTTGGGTGAGCGAATAAAAACTCAGCAGCTGGAATCTAATGTGGAAAGATGTGAGGTTATGTACTTTGGCAGAAAGAATAGCGGAGCTGATTCTTATTTAAATGGAGAGGGGCTGCAGAAAGCAATACCACAGAGGAATTTGGAGGTCCTCACATATAAACCATGAAAAGCTAGCATCCAAGCTCAGCCGGCAATAAGGAAGGCAAATGGAATGTTGGCCTTTATTTAAAAGGGATCAGAGTATAACCATAGGAAAGTTTTCCTAAAATTATACAAAACACTAGTTAGACAACGTCTAGAATACCATGAAGAGTTCTGGTCACATTATCTCCGGAAATGTAGTCCAGAGATTATTCACTTGGTTGATCTTAGGTATAGAGGCATTTCCTATGAGGAGAGATAGAGTAGATTGGGCCTCTACTCAATGGAGTTTAGAAGAATGAGAGGTGACCTTATTGAAACATGTAAGATTCTTAGAGGACCTGACAGGATAGATGTGGCAAAGGTGTTTACCCTGAGAGGCATGATCGTAGAATATGGGTTCTCCTATTTTAGGCAGATATAAGGACAAATTAGTTCTCTCAGGGGTATAGAATTCTTTGCTGCAAAAGGCTATAGAAGCTAGGCATAGAGTATATTAAAGGTTGAGATAAGTCGGTTTTAATTAGGAAGGGAAATCAAGGATGAAAGGGTGAAAAGTCAGGGAAGTGAGGGTGAGGATTAAGAAGACAGCCATAAAATCTCTTTGAATGGCAGAGCATTTCAGTGGGCTGAATAGACTACTTCTGCTTCTACCCCCTATAATCTTACAATGTTACCATGTGCATTTTAAGAAAGGATATACTCGCATTGCAGGCAGCACAGTGAAAATTAAACACAAACGAAAACAGAAATTACTGGAAAAGCTCAGCAGGTCCAGCAGCATCTATAGAGAGAAATCAGAGTTAACATTTTGAGGCAAGTGACCCTTCCTCAGAACAGTGAAGATTAATGCCTAGAAGAGGGGCTCACTCGAAACAAAATTGGGCTCATACTCTCTGGAATTGAAATGAATGAGAGGTGACTTCACTGGGATCACACACAATCCTGAATGGAAACTTGACCAGCATTGACACTAAGAGGGTTTTCCCACCTGCCAAAATACCACAAGATGCTGGAAAAGTGGAAATAGAAACAGGAAACTGGAACTACTCAGCGATTCAGGCTGCATTTGTGGAGAAGGAAGCAATGCTAGTGCTTTCGGGAAGTGGTGGCACAGTGGCAATGTCAGTAGGTTAATAATCCACGAACCCCAGGCTAATGCTCTGAGGATGTGCATTCGAACCCCACCACAGCAGATAGTGCAAATTAAATTCGATAAAATGTGAAATGAGAAGCTTGTCTAATGGTTACCATGCAACCATTGCTGGTTGTTGTAAAAGCCCATCTGGTTCATGAATGCATCCTAGAGAAGGAAATCTGCCATCCTTACCCAGTCTGTCCTACGTGTGACTCCAGACCCACAACAATGTGGCTGACTCTTAAATGCCCTCTGAGATGCTCTGTGAGCCAACCAGCCCAAGGGCAATCAGGGACAGCAGCAAATGAGGACCTTGTCAGTGATGCCCACATTCTACAAAAGAATTAGCGGCACGGTGGCTCAGTGGTTAGCGCTGCTACCTCACAGCGCCAGGGACTCGGGTTCGATTCCACCCTCAGGCAACTGTGTGGGTGTGGAGTTTACACATTCTCCCCGTGTCTGCGTGGATTTCCTCCGGGTGCTCCAGTTTCCTCCCACAGTCCAAAGATGTGCAGGCTAGGTGGATTAGCCACGCTAAATTGCCAATAGTGTCTAGGAGGGAAATGCAGGGATAGGGATAGGGTAGGGTGTGAGTCTGGGTGGGATGCTCTTCGGAGGGTCAGTGTGGACTCAATGGGCCAAATGGCCTGCTTCCACACTGTAGGGACTCTATGATTCTACTCTAACAAAGAGATTGGTAGCCTTTCATCAGAAACAATGGAGAGATGGAAGAGGCTTTGAGAAAGTGTGGAGGGAAGGGAGGGACGATTTGAATGAACTTTATTGTCACATGTACGTTGGTGATTAGAGTGAAAAGTTTACATGTCTCCACTTACAGCAACATCTTAGGTACAAGGTACCTGGGTACAGATTCTTATGCATAAGTTATTAAGGGAAAAAAAATAAAGAAATGAAAAGTCCAGCATTGCAGATTGTAGGAATAAATTAGAAACTGGAGAAATATAAAGTTCAGAACAACAATCCTTCCAACCCAGTCCACGCTGTCACCTAGCCTCCAGTCCACGCCAGAATCACCTCAAGATCAAAGTCCACCCTTAGGCTACACTGGGTGGAAAGACCGCCGTGGGCCACTGACAGACCACTATGCCATGCCAAAAGACCACCAGGCTGGGCCACTGAAAGACCACCATGTCAAACTGAAAGACAAAAGGAGAGGTCTCTGATAGGGTGGAAGCCAAAGTTGAATAACAGAAGAGGGATGTAAAAGGCCGAGTCCACACCATGTACTAAGTGCCAGGAAAGGCTGTGGGTGAAGGTGGAAATTGCAGTCTGCAGGCTTGTAGACTGAAGGGGATTGAGAGAGGAAGAGCTGTAATAGACAATGAACATTGCATTGAGTTAAACACATTTGTGCATGATGTATGATTTCAGAACTTTTAACAGATGAGAAGATACCAAATATTAATTCACAAACTTTCACAACTAGCAATTACTGTGTAATCCATCACTTTTTAACTAGTCATTCGGCCCTTCAGGATGCAGATTATCACAATTCATTTCGCTTGGTTCTGACCCTCGAAAATCAATTAATTGGCAATCCTTTGTCAATCAGTGATGTCAACAACAGAACAACTGTATCGGTAAGCGCTGAAACATTGAAAAAAGCCGCGAGTGGGGCTGTACCATTGGAGATGGAACCAGGAAGCAATCGATGAATTATTAAACTCAAACACTGGTGTTTTCACTACGGTCTGACCTAGACATGGTTGAGGTAAGTTAAAAAATATTAATAGCCAGCTTCAAGTTACTGTGATATTTTCAATGCAGACGAGTTTGGAGTCAATTCTTGTTACAATCATCACTTTTCAGTCATAGAATCCCTACGGTGTGGTAGCATGCCGCCTAGCCCATTGAGTTTACACTGACCCTCCGAAGAGCATCCCACCCAGACCCACTCCCCTACCCTATCCCTGCATTTCCTATGGCCAGTCCACCTAGGCTGTACACCCCCAGACACTATGGGCAATTTAGCAGGGCCAATCCAACTAACTAGCACGTCTTTGGACTTCAGGAGGAAACCCACGCAGACATGGGGAGAATGTGCAAACTCCCACAGTCAGTTACCCAAGGGTGGGATCAAACCCAGGTCCCTGGCGCTGTGAGGCAGCAATGCTAACCACTGAGCCACCGTGCCGCCCCAGTCTTCAATGATGTTCCTACAAAATCCAGATTGGGGAGGAGACAGAAACCCAGAAATATGGAAAATTTACTACACAGAAGGAGGCCATTCAGCCCAACATCTTACAATGGTATGTACTGAATTTACAATGAGAGAGAAGGAAGGAGTTGGCATTTAGATAGAACATTTCCCATCCTCAGGATATCCCACAGCCCACCAATCACAGACAGCTACAGACTTTCTGAAGTGTAATCATGACTTTGATGATGTTTACTGCTAAGCTGCGCACAGCGACATTGCACCAGTTAATAAAACAAAGAGCTGTGGTTGCTGGTAAACTTAGCAGGTCTGGCAGTATCAATGTAGAGAAAGCAGAGTTAACGTCCACTGACCGTTCTGAGGAAGGGTCACTGGACCTGAACCATTAACTGTGTTTCCCTCACCACAGCTGCCATCAGACCTGCTGAGTTTCTCCGGGAATTTCTGTTTTTGTCCCACTGGTTAATGACTGGTTAAGCTGCTCGACAATGATGTTTGTTGAGGGATTAATAGGGGGTCCTGGTGGGAACACCCTCAAGATAGAGCGGCCATGCGATCCTTCACATCTGCCGGAGATGGGGCATAGTCTACCATCTGAACTGAAAAATGTCAACCCCCACAGTGCAGGACTCCTTCAGTACTAGAGTGGGAGTTTAACCACTACCTACCCACTCAATGCTGAGTCCCAACTAACGCCTAGTGTCCGTAGGTACTGTTCAGTGTGTGTCCTTGCACAGTCTCCTGGACTTTCACTAAATGTTGGTGATAGTTGTCATGGTGTTGGTGGTCCTTCATGTTGCATTGGCTACATTTGCAGCTCTTTCGCAGTTCGATACTCTGGGATCATCTGTAGAGACAGAACATTAAGTTCGTGGGAATTATATAATGAATTATGATGGTTGCATAATTCATTAGAATTTTTTGTAACATACCAGTGAAGAGAGATAATCTTACACATTGTAACACCACTAGAACTGTGTAAGTGTATGGGGAAGATGTTATTTTATACTCTGTTTCCCGAACAGTGTGCACTGGGATTTGATTACATTTATATACTTAATGACTGCTTCTGGAATCAATGTTAAACTCTACAAGCTCCTAGGTGAAGGGTCTCTCTCTATGTCTCTAACACAAACCTCTCCCCGATGTGCTACCATTTCAATGCTTCAGATTTTGTGTGACTGCAGAAATGGGGGTGAGGATGTCTATCAGTGTGTGCTTGGCTGTTGGGGATGGGGGTGGGGGTAAACTATGTGATGCACCATCTCTTTACAAGCAGCGGGTAGGTACCAGAGAGCTGGCAGTTCAGCTGTGCCCACTGATAAACAATTAAAGGGACCTTGCACTGCCAACATACAGCCTAATCTCCCACTGTTTCTGCGATGGAACCTGCCCAGACAGAATTCCAAAAACATTCCATCTCACTGGGAATGACGACCCACCATTTGGGAACCAAACCTCTGCTGTCAGAGGTTCTTGAATTAGAAGGTCACCCTTTCATACTTGAATTGAATTAACTTTGTTGTCACATGTACTCGGATGATTACAGTAAAAAGTTTATAAGCCACCACTGACAGCACCATCTCAGGTACAAACGTACCTAGGTACAATTCTTAGTTACAGAACAGAGAAATGGAGAAAAAGCTACTTTTCAGCTATACATAGTATAAACATAGGTCAGAAAAACAAGAAACAAAATTAAAAATACAAACATCATGGTCTCTCTCCAAAGGCTGTCCACAGCAGACCAGCACAGGGAATCATTGCTAGCTGCCGCATGCTCTGCACTGGGCCACTGGCGTCCCCACTTCGTGGCCGGGTATCCGAGGCTGAGGGAAGAGAGGAAAGCAGGGAGGAAAGAAGAAAAAGAACGAGCGGTTGGACGAGCTCCAGCTGGAGCTTCCTACTCTGCCACCATCTTATCAGAAGGAGTAGTTAACTTGAAGAAGAAAGTCTTGATTGCAAAGCTATGTACGAAGGATTTTAATTGGGAGGAACTGTTGACAGCGACAGGAAGAGTCAGGAGTCACAGCACAAAGACGCACAGTGAAACAAACACACATTCGATGTTAAATAAAAAAACAAACAACTGCGGATGCTGGAAATTAGAAACAAAAGCAGAAATTGCTGGAAATGCTCAGCAGGTCTGGCAGCATCTGTAGAGAGAAACACAGTTGACATTTTGGGTCAACCTGAAATATTAACTCTGTTTTTCTCTCCATAGATGCTGCCAGACCTGCTGAGTTTCTCTGTGATTGTTTCAGACTTCCAATGTCCACAGGAATTTGCTTTAATTAAAGATGTAAGATGATTGAATAAATAACAAGAGTGATTGTTGCCACACACAGGGAAGGTAAAGTCACCACTCTCCCACCTGCAACTTTAAAATTGTTGTCCCTGTTTTCCATGGCCTCATCCCTCTCAATCCCTCATAACATTGTCCGTCTTACAACCCCCCAAGATCCTTGCTCTCCTTCAAATCCAACCTGTTTGCATTCTACTTGTAGACATGTCCTCGACTTTGGAATTCCCATTCTAAACCATTCCTGCTCTCTCCATCTCCCTTTATAATTGAGCTCTTTGACAGCTAGGCTCACCTGTCCTAACATCTCCTGTGTCTCAACATACCCTGCTCTTAAGAAGGGTCACTTGACCCGAAACATTAACCCTGATTTCTCTCCACAGATGCTGCCAGACCTGTTCAGCTTTTCCAGCAATTTCTGCTTTTGTTTCTGATCTACAACATCTGCAGTTCTTTCGGTTTTTATCTCCTGTATCTCAGTGTCCAGTTCTGTTTAATGACATGAAGGTTGTTGAAACATTACACTACATTGTAGGTGCTGTATAACTTATAAATACACAAGTCATTGTTCCTCTGCCTGGTGTGAATTTAGACATTTTCTGATTCCAAGCTCTGCCTGGATATATTTTGTTCCAATGATTGATTTAAACTGATGACAGAAACAGGCAAAATGCTGTGTTATAATGTCACTGGGTTAGTAATCCAGAACCCCAGGCTTATTCTATTAGAACATGGATTCAAATCCCACATCTGACCAAGGGTCAAATTTGAATTCAATTATAACCTTATCAAGGTGATCATTGTCATAAAAGCCCATCTGGCTCACTAATGCCCTTCAGGGATGGGATTCCTGCTGTCCTTACCAAACTGTGACTGCAATGTGGGTGCCTCTAAACTATTCTCTGGTCAATTACAAACAGACCCTAAATGCTGGACAAGGCTTCAGGGAACGAGGAAACAGGGAATCTGTCCAGTTAAAACACATGCACAAAGAAACATAGAAAAGAGGAGGAGGAGTAGGCCATTCAGCCCATCAAACCTGCTCTGCTATTCAATATGATCATGGCTGATCACCCAACTCAGCCCCCTAGTCCTGCTTTCTCCTCATACCCTCTGAACCCTTTAGCCCTAAGAACTATATCCAACTCCTTCTTGAAAACATTCAATGTTTTGGCTGTACATGATAACAATGCTGTTCACACATCTAGCACAGATCCCAGGGAGGGATGACTTGTCTAAGCTCTATTGATATAATTCCCCACTCAGACTGCGTTGTGCCTCTCCTAATGATGCAGCCGCTCAGCAACTGGCACAAAATCATTGAAGATGGCAGTACAGGAGGAGGGAGTGATTAAAAAGGCAGGCAGGATCCTGGGCTTTATACCCAGCTGAGATTTTCCATTGTACAGGCTGAGTATGGAGGCAGCTGCACTGAGGGCTGTAACCACCCAATAATTCTACAGTTAGAAAGAGAACACACTCAAGACTCCTTACTGACCTCCCCACCTCCCCCCACCCCCCCCAACCCCCAAACTTCCCCAAGGCTTCCACAATCCTGAAACCGCTTTGCATCAAAGATAAATTTGTCGTGTGAATTTGACCTCATCACATCTTTGCCATAAACAGGTTTTTGAGAAAAGTGTTCCAGCCTTCTGGAAGCATGACCATTGATTCTGCTCCCTGTTTGATCATTTCTGTCCCTCTCCCTCAGGCACTGAACAAAGATAATGCATGGGTCTTGTGATCACAGTCAGTCACAAACCACAAACTTTGCTACAAGCAAACAGCACGTCTCATGATCTGTCTTGAGACAACGTTATACTTAGTGATGATCAGGAGCGAGGGGTTAGAGCTCACAGTGTCACACTTCTCTCTGTTTGCTCGTTATTGTTTTCCTCACAGAGGAGATGGCTATTGAGCCTGCTTGATCGGTTCATACACAAACCGTACTCAAATATGGTTCGCCACCTGAGCTCCACATCCTGTGATATCACCCGAGGAAGTGATACCACACTAAGGTCCTACCAGCTAACTGATGCCCAACATTCTCTGCAGATTCTGGGGCAGGAGTGTGTCTGATTTACAATCCCCTTTGTATGAAAGGATAGTTCCTGATTTCAGTACAGAGTGCCTCCTGATTTCAGTCTAAGATGCTTCCTGATTTCAATTCAAGCTACCTCCTGATTTCAGTCTAAAATGCTTCCTGATTTCAATTCAAGCTGCCCTCTGATTTCAGTCTCAAAAGCCCCCATCGCACCCTTAGCCTCCCTCTGTGAGCCAGTTCCTGCATTCGGGATGAGGGGGTTGGCATTCCACTCTCTTTATTTGGAAAGACCTCGAGAAACCCTTTATTGCTGCAGAGGTTAGCACCTGAACAACTGGAGCCCCAGAACAGTCAGCACCTTGAAGTGGGAGTTGGGTGGGAGGCAAACGTTTGGAAAGAGAGTCAAAAACAATGAGATATTTATGAATCTTTCAGGATACTGTGTGATGACCAGATGTCTTCGGTCCACATGGTAAGGTGTCCCTCCTGAAGACACCTTCATTCTGTCTTCAATCCCTCACACGCAACAGCTCACCTTACAGCCCTGCATTCAAAGTAGAAAAGCCGAGATCTTTCCTGGGAAGCATACCAAGGATACCTCGGTGGATATGTAGAGGTAAGACACAGTTTAGCCATGATCTAATTAAATGGCAGCACAACATGAATGCAATAGGGCTGAATGGCCTCCTCCTGTTCCTATATTTTGACAGTCAAGTCACTAGTGTGTACAAAATACCCTATCCAATCCAACAAATGTGTGGAGTCTTAGTTCGATAATAATACTGTGTATCCTCTAAATTCTGTCTTATAAAATACATAATGTGGAGGTGCCATTGATGAACTGGGCTGGACAAGGTCAGAAGTCACATGATGCCAGGTTATATTCCAACAGGTTTATCTGTAATCACAAGCTTTCAGAGCACTGCTCCTTTGTCCTCTTGTGGTGTTATGTGCCTTCTGATCTTATGAATAACAGGCGCTGATGGGAACTTATAAAATTAACAAGTATAGGACCAGCACAGTGAGGTTGCAACTGTCCATTTTTGGATTGAAAGGACAGGACCTCATTTCTCCAAAATAGAAATGTGGGGAGGAGATGGAGAGAGATTTCCAAAATGATGAGGGTTTCGATAGGATAAACATAAAGACAATCCTGTCTGTGGGAAGTCCAGAAACAGGATCCATTACTATAAGACCATCTTTAATGAATCCAATAGGAAAGGTTGGGGGGGCGTACTCTTACATGGAACATGTTCCTCCTCTTGACAACCTAGAATATGATGTTCTGGGTCGTCCCCAAAGGTTTTACTTCATTGGATGTCCCAGGATTTTGATGGAATGATGCTGAAGGAACAGCGATATATTTACAAGTCAGGATAGTGAGGGACTTGGTGGGGACCTCACAGGAAGTGGTGTGCCCATGTATCTGCTGCCCTTATTTTTCTAGATGGTAAAGGATGTGGGTTTGAAAGGGGCCAGCAATGGGGACTTGGTGAATTTCTGCAGTGCATGGTGTAAATGATGCACACTGTTGCTACTAATCGTTAATGGTGGGGGGAATTGGTATTAAAAATGGGTGGATGTAGTGCCAGTCAAATAGGCTGCTCTGTTCTGGATGGTGTCGAGCTTCTTGGGTGTTGTTGGGGCTGCACCCATGCAGGTTGATGGTGGAGTATTCCATCACACTCCTGACTCATCAGAGACTTACAGCACAGAAGAGGCCTTGCAGCCCATCAAGTCTGCACCAACCAACTCATCCCACTTCACAGAAATTGGGCCATAGCCTTGAATGTTATGGCATTTCAAGTGCTCGTCCAAGTACTTTTTAAAGTTAGTGAGGTTTCCCATTTCTAAGTCTCCCTACAGTGCACTCCAGATTCCCACCAACCTCTGGGTGAAACATGGTTTCCTCAAGCGCCTTTAAACCACCTGCCTTTCTTCTTAAAATTATGCCCCCTTGTTATTGACCTATCAATGAAGTGGAAGAGTTGATTCATAGAGTCATAGAGTCATACAGCGCGGAAACAGACCCTTCGATCCAACCAGTCCATGCCGACCATAATCCCAAACTAAACCAGTCCCACCTGCCTGCTCCTGGCCCATACTCCTCCAAAACATTCTTATTCATGAACTTATCCAAATGTTTTTTAAACATTGTAACTGTACCCGCATTCACCACTTCCTTTGGAAGTTCATTCCACACATGAACTACCGTCAGTGTAAAAAAAAATTACACCTCGTGTCTTTTTTAAATGTTTCTCCTCTCACCATAAAAATGTGCCCACCGAGTCTTGAAATCCCCCACCCTAGAGAAAAGACACCTACCATTCATTTTATCTATACCTCTCATGATTTCATAAGCCTCTATAAGGTCACCCCTCAACCTCCTACGTTCCAGTGAAAAAAGTCCCAGCCTATCCAGCCTCTCCTTACAACTCAAACCCTCCATTCCAGAAACATCCTGCTAAATCTAATTTGAACTCTCTCCAACTCAATAATATGCTATAATATAATCCTATAATATCTTTCCTATCTGCTCTGTCCATGTCCCTCATTAACTTAGGCATCGTATACAGTCTTGTCTGCTTCCTGTATTGATGGTGCGAACAATAATAATTTCCTGGAAGAATTCAAACATAACAAAATGGGGATATGGTAGAAACCGATTTCATTTCACTTACTGATGCACTAAAGAAAGCTTTCTATCCAGATGCATCATGGCTTGGTATGGCAATTGCTCTGCCCAGGGCCATAAGAAACTACAGAAAGTTGTGAGCACAGTCCAGACCATCGCGCAAGCCAACTGCTCATCCATTGACTCCGTCTACGCTTCTTATTGCCACGGAAAAGCAGCCAGCATCATCAAAGACCCCTCCCACCCAAGTTATGATCTCTTCCAACCTCTTCAGTCAGGCAGAAGATACAAAAGCTAGAACATGTACATACCAACGGGTTCAAGAACAGCGTCTTCTCTGTTGTTATTAGACTGCTGAATGGACTTCTCAAGTTTCAAATCTCATGCTTGTCTTAGTTTTGTACACCTCCTGTGTAGCCTTAACTTTGTATGCCTCGCTCCATGATCTTTGTGTCTTTGTATGATACAACCTGCCTGTACTACATGCAAAATGAAACGTTTCACTGTACTTAGGTACATGTGACAGCAATAAATCAAATTAAGTCGTGGCAGGAGAGGACTTACTGTTCTATCTTAAATGTTGCACACAATGAACTCCATTAGAAAGTGGAAAACACTATGGGTAAACATAGTGATGCAAAACTTGCATCCAGCAGTGAAGTGAATTAAATAGTGGGTGTTTTTTTTCTGATGGGATGGGAGATGGTGACCAAGAGATGGGGAGGTCTTCCTGCTCTTCAAACAGGGAACTTTAAGGTCTACTTAAAGCTTCCACTGATTCTGAACTATCGACGCCTTCTCCTGTTCCAACCTAGTGCTTGACCCTTCAGGGTTTGGGGTCTAAAATTAAACAGTAGCCATTGGAAAGGAAAATTGGGCAAAATGTGTCACAAACCCCTCTGACACCCTTTAGAATAAGAAATCCAGAAACCTCCACATGTCAAGAAAAAAATTAACACATCTTCCTTCACGGGATGTGAGCGTTGCTGGCTGGTCCAGCATTTATCACCCATCCCTAATTGGGCCTTGAACTGAGTTGCACGCTCAGTCATTTCAGAGGGCGTTTGAGATTCAACCACGTTGCTGTGGGCCTGGAGTCACATGTAGGCCAGACCAGGTAAAGATGGCAGTTTCCTTCCCTGAAGGCCATTAGTGAACCACATGGGTTTTTACAACGATGGTTCCCATTGGGCTAGCTTTCAATTCCAGTTTTGTTTTTACTGAGTTCATATTTCACCATGTGCTGTCATGATATCAAAACTCACCTCCTCATTACCTCAGGCCTCTGGGCTAGTTGTCCAGTGAAGTTACCATGACTGTACCAGCTGCCCCTTATAATGTGAGCTTCCACCCACCCACCCCCATTGGATACAGTTTCTTCTCGGTTTGTTTGCATCTACCTATTGAATGTTCTGCCCAAACCTGTACGCTCTGATCTATCAATTTGTTGGTATTTTATTCAAGTCTGTGCCAAACACTACAACATCGTTCCCACTTCCCAGGTGGATAATGTATATAACAATACAGGCAACCTCTTTAATCATTTTCTCTGCCTGTTAGATGCCTTGAGTTTTTTTTATTATCAACATCATGAGACCTGTCTAAACTCAGCATTTCTAATCTAATTAAAAATCTTTCTACAGTGTGCATTGCAAATTTGTCACATGCTATTTGCTTGATATGTGATCCATCCATATTTCCTGTCACGGTTTGGTGGGTGTCAGGAACGATGCCACTGGGAAAATCTGCAAACTGTTTTAGGTGATCGATTCACACTGATTCAGACCGTAAAAGATGCAACAACAACTTGTATTAATGTAGCATCCTGAACATAGTCAAACATCTCTGCAGTGATTGGACTGAGCTTGGCCAGGTGGATCTCTTTGAGATCCTGATTGGGGCTATTAACCTGGGCCAATCAGGGAGCTGTGGCTGACAGATATAAACAGGACCAGGGCAGCGGAGATTCCCAGTGGAGGGGTCTCTATGTGAGGGTCTTGCCTCTTTCTCTTGGGGTGGGGAAAGAGGGTGTTGCATGCAGTGGTCCCCTGTAACCACAGATTGCAGTGGTTTGTGGACTCCCAGCCCAACTGCTTGATTTGTGGTGATGTGGATATTGGGTGTGGGCACTTGCACTTCCTTTACAGTTACCTCAAAGACCTCCTTTTGTGTTTTTGGTTGCATTCAGCCCCATTCTCCAGATCTTTAGGCACCTGGGGGGGAGCGGGCAGGTCAGAGGATCTCCTCATGGGTCTGCTCCTGAGCCTGGCCAAGCTGGGCCATTAATAGGTCCGGGCAGTGGAGGGAGTCATTATAGCCAACTGCAATCCCCTCTTCCGTGGCTATGTCTGTGCCCAGGCGTCCCTGGAGAAGGAGCATGCGGTGTGCAGTGGCGCTCTCGATGCCTTTCGGGAGAGATGGGCACCACGGGGCATGGCGTGCTTTGTTTCCCCCACAAACTCTATTTTGATTTGATCCCTACCCTCCTCCTCACTTTTTATCTCACGTAGGCATTGTCCCTTCAGGGGTCTCTGCTTGGTACTGATGCTTTGATCACATGGGTGCTTTTCCTGGTGGTGGTATGTTAATAAAGTTATTTGCACACTTGGTGTTCTTTACTGTGTCTCACATCTGCACACGCATGCACCAAAAAAAACTTGTTAAAAATATATAAACAGGAGTGTCAGAGAGTCTCCTCACTCTCAGGGACTGGCTCTGAGCAAGCTGGTCAGAGTCCATGTATGGAGCATGTGTAAATATAGGGTGACTTAGTGACAGGATATTGGCCTTTGGAAAGTTATTTCAATCTCAATGTGCCTCACGGGTGATAATCAAACAAAATTTGATTCTAAGCCTCACAAGGAGATTTTTATAACAGGCCACAAAAGCTTAATCAAAGAGACAGATTTTATAGCATCCCGACCCGAAACGTCAGCTTTCCTGCTCCTCTGATGCTGCCTGGCCTGCTGTGTTCCTCCAGCTCCACGCTGTGTTATCTCTGACTCCAGCATCGGCAGTTCTTACTATATCTAGATTTTAAAGAGGGTCTTATAACAAGTCAGTGAGACGCTAGGAATGTTGAGAAGGTAATTCTAAAAATTGGGGCCAAGGCATTTGAAGCTGCTGTTCTACCAAAGGTAGTACTTTGTCAATGACACATTAAAACACAGCCTCCCCCACCCCTTGGCCCTCCAGCTGGCAAAGGATCTCACAGCATGACTTCAAAGATTGATTCATTGATTGATTTATTGTCACGTGTATCAGAGTACAGTGAAAAGCTTTGTTTGCGAGCAGTACAGGCAGATCACAGTAAGCAAGGACATACAGATCATAGGGCAAAGAGAAACTTAGACAGAGGCATACAGGTTACATCGCACAGGACGTGCGCTAGGCGAGACCAACATGAGCAAGATCAGCATTATTTGAAGTTTAGAGAGGTCCATCCATTGGTCTAATAATGGTCGGGAAGAAGCTGTTCCTGAATCTGCTGGTGCGTGTGTTCAGGCTTCTGTATCTACTGCCTGACAGAAGAGGTTGTAGGAAAACATTACTGGGGTGAGATGGGTGTTTGATGTTGTTGGAAGCTTTTCCATAGCAGTGGACTGTGTAAATGGAGTCCATGGATGGAAGGTTGGCTTCTGTGATGGTCTGGGCTGTGTACACCACCTTCTGTAGTTTCTTACGGTCCTGGGCAGGGTAGTTTCCGTACCAGGCTGTTATGCACCCAGACAGTGTGCTTTCAACGGTGCATCTGTAAGAGTTGGTGAGCGACCTTATGGACATGTCAAATTTCCTGAGCTGCCTGAGGAAGAAGAGGCATTTAGTGCCTTCTTGGCCGTTGCATCTACACGGGAGGTCCAGGACAGATTGTCAGTTATCGTCACTCCGAGGAACTTGACACTCTCCACCGTCTCAACCTCAGCTCCGTTGATGTAGATGGGGGCGTGTTCTCCTCCCTTCATTAATGAAGTCAATGATCAGTTCTTTAATTTTGCCGATGTTGGGAGAATGGTTGTTCTCATTGCACCACATCACCAAGCTCTCTATCTCCTTTCTATATACTGAAGAAGAGTAGGGGAGTTCTCCCTCATGTCCTGGGTCAGTATTTACTCTTCAACCAACAACACTTAAAAGGTTTTCTGGTCATGTAACTTGTTGCTGATATTATGGGATCTTGCTGTGTGGAAATTTCCTGTCATGTTGCAAACGATCTGATGATGACTACACCTCATAAGGATTCACATTCTGTGAAGCAAATTGGGGTGCTCAATAACAGTATGTTGTAGGCTCTGGCAGAGATACATGAGGCTAAATGAAACAAGTGCTCAGGCAATGGTTATCGCTTAACTGTGAATTGATGGGAACCTGACAGAGTATACATGGGGAGCTCTTGTAGACCATAAGACCATAAGACATAGGAGCAGAAATTAGACCACTTGGCCCATCAAGTCTGCTTTGCCGTTCAATCATGGCTGATAAGTTCCTCAACCCCATTCTCCCACTTTCTCCCTGTAACCCTTGATCCCCTTGATAATCAAGAGCCTATCTATCTCAGTCTTAAATGTACTCAATGACCCAGCCTCCACGGCCTTCTGTGGCAGTGAATTCCATAGATTCACCACTCTCTGGCTGAAGAAGTTTCTCCTTATCTCCGTTCTAAAAGGTCTTCCCTTTACTCTAAGTCTGTGCCCTCGGGTCCTAGTCTCTCCTACCAATGGAAGCATCTTCCCAACATCCATTCTGTCCAGGCCATTCAGTATTCTGTAAGTAAGTAGCACAGAGGGAGTGTCCCTAACTCTGAGTTGGAAGGTCCAGCTGCAAATCCCATCCGCTTTGTTGTGCAGGGGTAATGTCCCTACCTCTGAGTGAGGAGGTTCAGCTGTAAATCCTATCTGCTTCGTGGTGCAGGGGTAGTGTCCCTACCTTTGAGCCAGAAGGGCTAAGTCCAAGTCCTACCTGCTCCAGAGCTATGTCATAACGTATCCAAACCGGTTGATTAAAATGTTGCATATGTATAATGATACAAGGTGACGTTCAGATAAAACTCTGATCAGGAAAATCATTTGCTTAGACTCTGCCTAACCAACATTTCACCTCTGGTGTTTAACAGCATATAAATACAAGTTCTGTCATTGTTTTCTGAAGAAGGGTCTAGGCCCGAAATGTCAGCCTTCCTGCTCCTCTGATGCTGCTTGGCCTGCTGTGTTCATCCAGCTTTACACCTTGTTATCTCTGTCATTGTTTTCCTGGATTAAGCATCAATTGCCTAAAGAGGTCAAAGTAAATGTTTCCAGGCCATGATCCCACCGTTGACCTGGTTTTTATTTTCCCCTGGCTCTCAGGGAGGGGTTTGGTTATATGAAGAGTGTGGGGTTACAGTCAGAGAGAGGCTCAGGTACAGGCAGGATGGAGCGGTTGACTTTATTTACCTGCTCTTTGCTAACATTGATCTGCTTCAGACCAGCCCCTACTGAACTGTAGGTACAGTGCAATCAGCACTCATGCCTAATCCACTTTTACCAAGCACTGTAACTTTACATTCTTTAAGAAGAACATTATGTTCGTCCACGATCTCTGTTGTCATTTCCCTGTCACAAAATTCAGACAGAAGGTATCTAAAAAACATCATGCCAATGCAAAGTCCAGAAGCAATTAAATACTAATGTATTTGTTTTCAAGGCTGATTCACAGATGTTCTCCCTCTGCTAGACATCATTAATGCGTTGTAATCTAGTCAAGCCCCAAATGGTCTATTGCTTGGAAGCAGCTGGAAGGTTTGTCTCATTTTGATTAAGGAACAAAGAGCAGAAAAGACAGGGAAACTTTGTATTTTCTAATGAGTTGAGAGTCTTCTCACTTTGAGTGTGGGAGATTGATATTCCAAGGTATGCAATTAGGGTTCACAGTCCCTCATCAAATATCCACCAAAGATCTTCCCAAACCCACCACTACTACTTTCTGGAAGGTAAAGTAAAGCAATTATAGTCCCACTTTCTCATTAGAGGGAGAGAGATAACTGCTGGTGGGTTTAACCTGAAGGTTACCGCACCTCAGATGAGGGGCAGGAGCTTCATAATAACCTCATGTGATGTAGGAATTGAAACCACACTGGCATAAATCAGCCATCCAGCCAACTGAGCTAACCGACCCCTATCATTAAGAAGGACAAAAGCAGCAGATACATGGGAACACCATCCCCTGCAAGTTCCCCTCCAAGTCCCTCACCATCCTGACTTGGAAATATATCGCCGTTCCTTCACTGTCACTGGGTCAAAATCCTGGAATTCCATCCCTAAGGGCATTGTGGGTCAACCCACAGCACATGGACTGCAGTGGTTCAGGAAGGCAGCTCACTCCCACCTTCTCAAGGGGCAACTAGGGATGGGCAATAAATGCTGGGCCCAGCCAGCAATGCCCCAAAAGAGAAAAGAAGGTGCTGAGCCTAACATTTATGGCTTTGGAGGCACCATATTTGATCTAATGGATTCAAGTCCCAGTTCAGAGTCTTGACCTTCATTTTTTTGTTGTTGTTGGCATTTGCTATCATGCAGGTGGTGTCCAACAGGAACTCACTGGCAAAGGAAAGTATTGCCATCTGAAGAATCTTCATCCTGAAATTGCAAAGCATGGACGGGGCCATTCCCATTGTGTCTCTGCTGTCTCCTTCCTAGTAGCCAAAGCATCACAGTCATAGAGTCACAGAGACACAGAGACACAGTCACAGAGTCACACAGTCACAGAGACACAGAGACACAGTCACAGAGTCACACAGTCA
>NC_063368.1:19009830-19014551 GCF_021869965.1 Rhincodon typus
GACACAGAGACACAGTCACAGAGTCACACAGTCATAGAGTCACAGAGACACAGAGACACAGAGACACAGGGTCACAGAGACATAGAGACACAACCACACAGTCACAGAGTCACAGAGACACAGAGTCACAGAGTCACAGAGTCACAGAGACACAGGGTCACAGGGTCACAGAGACATAGAGACACAGTCACAGAGACACAGAGTCACAGAGATACAGAGACATAGAATCACAGAGACACAGAGACATAGAGACACAGTCACAGAGTCACAGAGACACAGAGACACACAGTCACAGAGTCACAGAGATACAGAGACACAGGGTCACAGAGTAACAGAGACACAGATCCACAGTGACACAGAGATACAGAGTCACAGAGTCACACAGTCACAGAGATAGAGTCACAGAGACACAGAGTCACAGAGACAGAGAGAGACACAGAGACACAGAGACACAAAGACACAGGGTCACAGAGTCTCAGAGACACAGAGTCACAGAGACACAGAGATACAGAGATACAGAGACACAGAGACCCAGAGTCACAAAGTCACAGGGTCACAGAGACACAGAGATACAGAGACACAGAGAGCCAGAGTCACAAAGTCACAGAGACACAGAGACACAGAGATATAGAGACACAGAGACCCAGAGTCACAAAGTCACAGGGTCACAGAGACCCAGAGTCACAGAGTCACAGAGACACAAAGACACAGAGACCCAGAGTCACAGAGACACAGAGATACAGAGTCACAGAGACACCGAGACACAGAGATAGAGAGACACAGAGTCGCAAAGGCACAGAGACATAGAGACACAGTCACAGAGACACAGAGTCACAGAGACACAGAGATACAGAGTCACAGAGACACTGAGACACAGAGATAGAGAGACACAGAGTCGCAAAGGCACAGAGACATAGAGACACAGTCACAGAGTCACACAGACACAAAGAAAGAGAGTCACAGAAACACAGAGACACAAAGACACAGAGTCACAGAGTCATACAGTCACAGAGACACAGAGATACAGGGTCACAGAGACAGAGACACACAGAGTCACAGAGACATAGAGACACTGAGGCACAGAGTCATACAGTCACAGAGTAACAGAGTCACAGAGACACAGAGGCACAGATTAGCAGAGTCACAGAGTCATAGAGATGTACAGCATGGAAACAGACCCTTTGGTCAAATTCGTCCATGTCGACCAGATATCCTAAATTAATCTATTCCCATTTGCCAGCATTTGTCCCATATCCCTCTAAACCCTTCCTATTCATGTACCTATCCAGATGCCTTTTAAATGTTGTAATTGTACCCACATCATTCCATACATGCACCACCCACTGCTTGCAACAGTTGCCCTTCAGGTCCGTTTTAAATCTTTCCCCAGACTATTCAGCCTCTCCCTATAGTTCAACACCTCCAACCCCAGCAACATCTTTTTAATTTTTCTCTGAATCTTTTCAAGTTTCACAACATCCTTCCTGTAGCAGAGATACCAGAACTGAATGCAGTATTTCAAAAATAGCCTAACCAATGTCCTGTACAACCACAATATGACCTTCCAGCTCCTATACTCAATGCACTGACCAATAAAGGCAAGTGTACCAAACACTTTCTTCACTACCCTGTCTATCTGCGACTGCACTTTCAAGGAGCTATGGACCCCGAGGTCTCTGTTCGGCAACACTCCCCAGGACCTTACCATCAAGTGTATAAGTCCTGCTCTGATTTGCCTTTCCAAAATTCAACACCTCACATTTCTCCAAATTAAACTCCATCTGCCCCTCATCTGCCCATCTGCCTATCTGATCAAGATCCCATTGTACTCTCAGGTAATCTTCTTCACTGTCCACTACACCTCCAATTTTGGTGTCATCTACAAACTTACTACCCATCCTCCTGTATTCACATCCAAATCATTTATATAAATGACAAAAAGCAGTGGACCTAGCACTGATTCTTGCGGCACATCACTGGTCACAGGCATTCAGTCCGAGAAACAACCCTCCCCACCACCACTGTCTGTCTCCTACAGTCAAGCGAATTTTGTTTCCCAAATGTTTAGCTCCTTTTCAATTCTCCTTAACCCTGTTTGCCAAAGCTATCTCATGTTCACTTTTTACCCTCCTGATTTCCTTCTTGAGTATACCTCTGCTGCCCTTATACTCTTTAAGGGATTCACTCAATCTCAGCTGTATACCTGTCATATGCTTCCTTCTCTTCATAGACCAGAGCATCAATTTCTCTCGTCATCCAGCATTCCCTACACCTTCCAGCCTTGCCCTTCACACTGACCGGAACATACTGTCTCTGGGCTCTTGTTATCTCATTTTTCAAGGCCTCCCACTTTCCAACCATCCCTTTGCCTGTGAATAACCTCTCCTAATCAACTTTTGAAAGTTCTTGCCTAATACTGTCAAAACTGGCCTTACTCCAATTTAGACCTTTTAGATCAGGTCTATCCTTTTCAATTACTATTTTAAAGCTAATTGGATTATGATCACTGGCCTCAAAGTGCTCCCCACTGATAGCTCAGTCACCTGCCCTGCCTTATTTCCCAAGAGAGGGTCAAGTTTTGCTCCTTCTCTAGTAAGTTCATCCACATAGTAAATAAAAAAATTTTCTTATACACACTTAACAAATTCCATTCCATCCAAGCCCTCCCTTGCAATTATTTGCCCATTGAGGGTTTATCCAATTTCCTTATGCCATCAGCTTTTAGGTAGCCTGTTAATAACCTGCTGCTTTAAAAGAAAAACTCCCCTATCTATCTCTTTTCCTATTTTTTTGCCCGTTACCCCGGCTCCTGAGCACCCTGCCTGTGCAAACTGCTTCTCTTTCTTTGCAGTATCTTTTCCTGAGTTTGAAACATTTGCTCTAAGTAGAGTGGTTCCAGATTCTCCAATCTGACAGATTCCCATTTCCACCACCTCCATCCCCAGCTCTCAAGCTCAGAATGCCCACTTCGTGAAGCATAGCCACTGCTGTGATGTTGGAAATACAGCAGCTGATGCATGCACAGCAAGACCGCTCCCACTCAGTTGGCAAGAAATCACAAACAAGCTAGCTGTATACAACAAGAAAATAAGGGGAGGCAATGGCCTAGTGGTATTATTGATGAACTGTTAATGCAGAGACCCAGATAACATTCCAGACACCCGGGTTCAAATCCCATCATGGCAGATGGTGGAACTTGGATTCAATAAACATCTGGAATTAAGGATCTAGTGATGACCGTGAATCCATTGTTGATTGTCAGGGGAAAAATCCAATGGCTTGCTAATGTCCCTTTAGGGAAGGAAACTGCCATCCTTACCTGGTCTGGCCTACGTGTGACTCCAGACCCACAGCAATGTGGTTGTCTCTTAACTGCCCTCTGGGCAATTAGGGCTGGGCAATACATGCTGGCCTGGCCAGCAACACCCTCATCCTGTGAATGAATAAAGAAAGAAAAGCGAAATCTCCCAGATGGTGGAAATCTGAAACCAACACATAGAGTGCTGGAAAAACTCAGCAGGTCTGGTGGTGTCTGTGGAGAGAGAGAAACAGTTAATGTTTCAAGTCATCTTGAATCCTGGAGTCTTTGAGTACAAAACATTAACTCTGTTTTTCTCTCTCCACAGATGCTGAATTTCCCCAGCGCTCTCTGTGTTTGTACACACTGATGTTGGTTGAGAGGCAAATGTTGACCAGCCACTGGGGGGCACCCCATCTGTCCTTTACTAAATGGATCTGATGCATCCATGTAAGAAAGCAGACAGCGTTATGGTTATGGGGTCAGGTAGCTCAGTTGGCTGGATGTGGGTTTAATACCTGCACTGGCTGAGTTTGCTGTAAAGGCATGTCCCTTCAATTGAGGTGATTAATTTTTTTTAAGTTAAGGAATATGGGTGAAAGGCAGGTGTATGGAATTAGACCACAGCTCAGCCACAATCTCACTGAATGGTAGAATAGGCTCAAGGGGCTGAATGGCCTACTCTTGCTCCTCTGAGCTGTGGTGATCCTCAGGTTAAACTCACAACCAGTTGTCTCTGTCTATGGGAGAGCACCACTACGGTGACGGTACTATTTTATCCAGGCAAGGTGGCAGCAGACTAGGCCTCCTCTCAGGAGCTCGCCTGCTCCAACCTGCTTTTCTTTCCCCTTCTCTTCTCACACTTTTTCTCTCTTCCTTTCAGTTCTTTAGCCTTTAGAGCGCAGGTGTAGGGGCGACATCAGTGGCTGTGGGACGTGAGGTGGTGGGCTGCGGTCGGCAGCATCAAGGCTTCGTCGTTGTCCAGAACAGTACCGGAGCGGGTCACTGCGGCTGGTAACAGCAGTGGATCCTGGCAGTGGCTGGTGCCCATATGGCAGCAGTGGCGGTCAGTGAAGAGGCGGTGGCAGGGCAGTGCTCGGGGCCCAGGATTTGTGAGCGACAGTGACGCCTGGCATACCCGATGGAAATCAGCTGTGGTGAAGGTGACTGGCCAGCACAGCTGGGTCTTAGCCCACAGCAGGTGAAAGCATGCCCAGAGTGAGCCCTTTTGGGGAAAGCCCAGGTTGGAATATCCGTAGGCCCATGGCGTAAGAAAAGACTATAATGTTTGACTTTCAAACTTTATTTCTTTATTTTTCTATTTCTGTAACTAAGATTTTATACCTAAGATGGCGCTGTGTGTGGCAACATTGAACAGTTTTCTCTGTAATTTTCTACCCCTGTACTTGACAATAAACCTAAA
>NC_063368.1:19015051-19029805 GCF_021869965.1 Rhincodon typus
CGAAACATCAGTTTTCCTGCTCCTCTGATGCTGCTTGGCCTGCTGTGTTCATCCAGCACTACATCTTGTTATCTTATAATTCTCAGCATGCTGCCCCTCAGAAACATCATCCAATAATGTGTCATCAGTTTGCACATGTACACTGGTGACACCCAGCCCTACTGTCTTGGCCTTCATCTCCTTCTTAATTATCAGATTAACTGAGCAATATCCAGCCTGGGCCAAACAAATATCATTTTTTATTAAATATTAAGATGACTGAAGCTAATCGCTCTGCTACAAACTCTGTTCCCTTATCATTGACTGCATCATTCTCCCTGATAACTGTCCAAAAGCCTGAACCAGGTTATACCCGTGCTGTTGTACCCTGGGTAGCACGGTGGCTTAGTGGTTAGCACTGCTGCTTCACAGTACCAGGGACCTGGGTTCAATTCCGGTCATGGATAACTGTGTGGAATTTGAAGTTCTCCCTCTATCTGTGTGGTTTTCATCCCACAGTCCAAAGATGTGCAGGTTAGGGTGGATTGGCTGAGCTAAATTGCCCATAGTATCCAGGGATGTAAAGGGTTGTGGGGTGTTCCTCTTCAGAGGGTCAGTGTGGACTTGATGGGCCAAATGGCCTGCTTCCACAAGGTAGGGATTCTATGATTATATGTCATCCTGAGATCAGACTCTGACTGCATATCCACGCCATCTATTTACATCTCTATCAGAGTGCCTCTGCCAGCACTCACCTCTAACTGAAGCCTATTTCCATTCCATTTGCACCTGTAGACTTGACAATCCTGACACATTCCTACAGTCCAGCTACTGTAAACCTAACAATATCAAAATCTTAGGAGCAGGAAGGCTGACGTTTCGGGCCTAGACCCTTCATCAGAAATGGGGGAGGGGAAGAGGGTTCTGAAATAAATAGGGAGGGGGGGGAGGTGGATAGAAGATGGATAGAGGAGAAGATAGGTGGAGAGGAGACAGACCGTTCAAAGAGGCGGGGATGGAGCCAGTAAAGGTGAGTGTAGGTAGGGAGTTAGGGAGGAGATAGGTCAGTACAGGGAGGACGGACAGGTCAAGGGGGCGGGATGAGGTTAGTAGGTAGGAGATGGGGGTGCAGCTTGAGGTGGGAGGAGGGGATAGGTGGGAGGAAGAACAGGTTAGGGAGGCGGGGACAAGCTGGGCTGGTTTTGGGATGCGGTAGGGGGAGGGGAGATTTTGAAGCTTGTGAAATCCACATTGATACCATTGGGCTGCAGGGTTCCCAAGTGGAATATGAGTTGCTGTTCCTGCAACCTTCGGGTGGCATCGTTGTGGCACTGCAGGAGGCCCAGGATGGACATGTCGTCTGAGGAATGGGAGGGGGAGTTGAAATGGTTCGCGACTGGGAGGTGCAGTTGTTTATTGCAAACCGAGCGTAGATGTTCTGCAAAGCTGTCCCGCAGCCTCCGCTTGGTTTCCCCGATGTAGAGGAGGCCACAACAGGTACAGCGGATGCAGTATACCACATTAGCAGATGTGCAGGTGAACATCTGCTTGATGTGGAAAGTTTTCTTGGGGCCTGGGATGGGGATGAGGGAGGACGTGTGGGGACAAGGGAGTCACGGAGAAAGTGGTCCCTCTGGAGCAGGTAAGGGTGGGGAGGGAAAAATGTCTTTGGTGGTGGGGTCGGATTGCAGATGGTGGAAGTGTCGGAGGATGATGCGTTGGATCCGGAGGTTGGTGGCGTGGTACGTGAGGACGAGGGGGATTCTTTTTTGGTTGTTATTGCGGGGAGGGGGAGTGAGGGATGAGTTGCGGGAAATGTGGGAGACACGGTGGAGGGTGTTCTCGACCACTGAGGGGGGGAAGTTGCGGTCCTTGAAAAACGAGGACATCTGAGATGTACGGGAGTGGAATGCCTCATCTTGGGAGCAGATGCGGCGGAAGCGAAGGAATTGGGAATAGGGGATGGCATCTCCAGCATCTGCAGTTCCTACTATCTCTGATATCAAAATCTTGACTGCCTGTATGTAAATTCACACCATGTTCTGTTCACCCATCATCCCAGTGATTGTCATTGACTCGCTGTTAAACAACATCTCAATTTTAAAATTATTATCTTTGTTTTCAGTTCCCTCCAGGGCCTCATCCATCCTTTTCTCTCTTACTCTTCCAGCCCCATGACCCTGCCTTGCAAAGACATCCCCAACTTCATTCACTGTAACTACTGGTAATTGTGCCTTCATCCATCTCAGTCCCAAGCTCTGGAATTGCTTCTCTAGACCTCCCTGCATCTCCTCAGTTCCCATCTTAAGAAACTCTTTAAAAAACTATCTGTTTGACTGAGCTTTTAGCCATATGCCCTGATATCTCTTTATCTGTCAAACCCTGTTCGATAATCTGTTTGAGATCTAATTGAGGTCTATAAGATGCTATAGGGGATTGACACAGTAGATGCAGAGAGAATGTTTCCTCAAGTAGGGCAATCTGGAACAAGAGGTCACACTTTTAGGATAAGGGGTGGTAGATTTAAAACAGAGATGAGGAGAAATTGCTTCTCTCAAAGGTTTGTGAAGCTGTGGAATTCAACCCGTTCCCCCATAGCGAGATGGATGCCAGGATATTGAGTAAATTTAAGGAGGAAGTAGGTTTTTAATGAGTAAAAGGTTGAAGGGTTATGGAGAGTGGCAGGAAAGTAGAGTCGAGGCCGAGATGAGATCAGCAAAGACTGAGTGGCTGAGCAGGCTCAGGGAGGCTGAATTACCTACTCTTACTCCTAGTTACATTCTTATCTTCCTGTAGAGTGCCTTTCGACAGCTTACTACACTAAAGGTGCTATATAAATACAATTTGGTTGAATATAGTTCTAAGTTACGTTGGTGCGTAGCTCAAGGGGAACTTGCAAGTGGTGGTATTCCCATATACATTCAGCTCCGGTTCTTTGCGATGGCAGAAGTTGTGGTTTTGGAAAGTGTTGTCAAAGGAGCCTCGGTGAGTTGTTACAGCGCCTGCTAGAGCTCGAACATGATACAACCACTGTGTGCTGGTGGTAAAGGGAATTAATGTCAAGCAGGCTGCTTTGTCCTGGATGGTGTTGAGCTTCTTTAGTGTTGTTGGGGCTGCACCCATCCAGGCAAGTGGGCAGCATTCTATCACACTTCTGCCTTGTGCCTTGTAGATGGTGGACAGGTTTTGGGGAGTCAGGAGGTGAGTTATTTACCACAGAATAGGCTAACACTGACTTTCTCTTACAACTGCAGTGTTTATGTGGACACTTTAATTCATTTCCCAGTCAATGGTAACAGCATGTACCTTAAAGGTGAACAATTTAGCAATGGTAAAATCATTGAGTATTAATAAAAGATGGTTTGAATCTCTCTTTTTGGAGATAGTCATTGACTGGCATTTGTGTGGCACAAATGCTAATTACTAACCATCAGCCCAAGCCTGGATGTTGTTCAGATCTTGCTGCATTTGATCATGGACTGCCCCAGTATCTGAGGAGTCGTGAATGGTGCTGAACATTGTGTAATCATCAGCAAACATCCCCACTTCTGAGCTTATGATGGAAGGAAGGTCATTGATGAAGCAGCTGAAGATGGTCGGGCAGAGGACACTACCCTGAGGACCTCCTGCAGAAATCACACAACACCAGGTTATAGTCCAATAGGTTTATTCAAAATCACAAGCTTTCAGAGCACAGTCTTTCACCTGATGAAGGAGCAGCGCTCCGAAAGCTTGTGATTTCAAATAAACCTGTTGGACTATAACCTGGTGTCGTGTGACTTATGATTTTGTCCACCCCAGTCCAACACCGGCACCTCCACATCACTGAGGAACTCCTGAAGTGATGTGCAGAAGATAAGTTGTTATTGTTGCATGATTTCCCAAACACACTCTGGCTGCCTTGGCTTGTAGAGGAAGAGGAGCGACGAATGGCTTAATAATCCAGTGCAGTTTTACAATATCTGATTTCAGTACAATCAGATTGCAGTATATTATGCTGCTGAGACAGGATCTTTCCACTAGAACATCGAAAGGCAAATTGTGAAGGACATTCCAACATGTCTAAAATAGAGGCAATTTTGGGCAACTCTTATTGAAGAAACAAAAGTGGCTGTTTTGTGGAGGACAGTGAGGAAGCTCTCCACATAGACCTCCTCCTTGCTGGGGTGAAGCAATTCCTGGGAATGCAGGATGGCCAAGTCTTTAGAGAGGAGAAGAAAACCCATTTGCTTTTTGATTCAATGGGTATTGCAGTGAGAGTGAAGGGTTTAACCTGACAGATCAATTGGACGTGGTAGCCTTGTTCAAATCATTGGCTCGTCAATATGTAGCCGGTATGACTTATCATTTCCTACCTTAGGAGGAGGCCATTCAGCCCCACAGTCTATTCCACCATTCTATAGATTCTAGATAAGTTGTTGCGTAACTCCATTTGCCCTGCAGCACTCCATGTCTCTTGGAACCTCTACCCCAACAAACATTTATTGATAACTGTCTTAAAAGCTCCAATTGATCTCTGGTATCTAAACTCCTTTTGGGGGAAGAGACTTTACTGTGAAGATGTATTTCCCTACTCAATGGGTCTGGTTACTATAACTTCTTTTATTCTTTTGTCAGATGTGGATGTCGCTGGCCAACATTTGTTGTCCATCCCTAACTGTTCTTTAACTGAGTGACCTGCTAGGCCTTTTCGGAGGGCAGTTCAGAGTCAACCACATTGCTGTGGGTCGGGGATCATGTGTAGGCCAAACCGGGTAAGGACGGCTGATTTCCTGCCTTAAAGAGTTAGTGGACCAGATGGATTTTTACAGCAACCAATGATAGTTGTCATGGTTACCATCATTGAGACTTAGCTTTCAATTCCAGATTTATTAATCGCATTTAAATTCCACCAGCTCCTGTGGTGGGATTCAAACCCCAGGTCCCCAGAATCATTGAGATAAAAAGCAAATGCTGCAGATACCAGAAACAAGATCAGAAAAGTGCCGGAGAATCTCAGTAGTTCTGACAGGAACTGCAGAGAGAGAAACAGAGTTAATGCATCAAGTCTGGTATGATTCTCCTTCAGAACCTAACAGTGATCCAGTGATGAATCATGTCAGACTTAAAACATTAACCCTGTTTCAGTTGCTGTTGGTCTTGCCGAGACTATGAGTAATTATTTTCAGAGCATTAGTGTGAGTCTCCGGTCCAGTGACATTACCGTTGTCACTGTAACAATTGTAAGATTGTGTCCCCTTGTTTAGAACTATCTGCATCAGGGCACGCAGCTCTCCTCTGTTCTAATGAACTCTTTTCTCATTTTACTCTCCACAATCAGATTTGCACCATTCCTCACCCAAGGGAACACAAGCTACGTTTCTGCGACCAGTGTCCACAGATTTAAGGCCCTCTAAGACCCAGGTATCACTCTGGGGAATCTGTTCTACTCCTCTCCAAAGTCAGTCTGAACTTCCTGAGGTGTAGCACCCAGAACCAAACTCAGTTACACCAGACTCATGGGAAAATAAGTCACAAAACCCATCCACTGCAATTCCCTCACCGAAAAAAAAGTTTAATCTTTCTGAAATGCAGTGCAGCTCTCTGCACTTTCAACCTTTCTGATAATTGACATTTAACCTCTTACATATGATCACCATGTGGTTCATCAGTGTAAAATTGAAATGATATTTTCCTATTTATGGTGCGTTTTTCAAGCTATGATACACGTATCGAACGGGAAATAAAGATTGCTATAATTTGCTGTGACCATAGACTTGCTCATCCCAGTGTTCACTCCCCATGAGTGCAAGTCAATGAACAAAGGAGCATTCTCTAGGCCCGAGGAGCGAGTGTCACGAAACACTGCACTGCCATTTCCTCAACAACGGCCCCATTGATTCACCATTCCACAACACAGAAGTCTGTTGTCGGCTGTATATCTTAACCCTGAACAGCCAACGATTTCATCAGGCCCCACAGTTCAATGGTTTCCACCTCTTTTTTTTTACACAGTCAAGCAAAACATCCAAAATGGCGTCCATTCGTAATGTCACCATTGGTGTTATCTGTCACTCCATCCCAATTGGCAACCCATCTTACAGACCAAAAATTTAATTCCAAAGACTAGACTGACATCTTACCTGCACCATCTGCCTGTGCTTAACAGAATGACCTTTTGGTACAAGGCCCTTTCTCTCTTTTCAGTCATAGAGTCCTACAGCACGGAAACAACTCGTCCATGCCAACCAGGTTTCCTGAACTGAACTAGTCCCATTTGCCTGCGTTTGGCCAGTTCAGTTCAGTTAACTTAGTTCAGTTATCATGCCTGTAATGACATCCATGATCATTGGTGTTGGTGTTAACCCTTGGCAAAATACTGTGATGTTTGCTGTTGTTTGTTGCAGATAGTGCAGCTAAAGCCTCTCCCATTTCCGGCACCGAACATAAGTCAGCAGCTGGATTTACAGGCCTATTACCAACTTGTTGTAAATGTATCTTCCATAGCCATCAAGTCCCAGCGTGGGAGTTGAATCAGAGCTTCTAGCCCAGAGGTGTGAACATATGAAAGTACAAATTAGGAGCAGGAGTTTCAGCCCCTTGAGATCGCTCCACCATCCTGGTCTGATTGTAACCTCAAATTCAAGTTTCTGCAAACCCCGATGACTTTTCACGCCCTTCGTTGCTGAGAATCGAAATAACTCTTCAGTGGCCATCACTGATCACCCTGTATTCACAAATGCATAGCCTTTGCCAACATCACCACCTCTCACTGAGTCAGGCATTCAGGGGCTCAATACCCCTTACATTCACCCTTTTATGTCAGCCAGGGCCTCCTGATTGGACCAGATTAACTGCCCCAATCAGGGAACTGATATTCTATCAGTCCAGTTGGCTGACCTTGTTACAATCACTACAAGAATCTATTCACCTCTGCCTTTAAAAATATTTAAAGACTCCGCGTCTGCCAACTTTACAAGGAGAGAGTTCCAAAGACTCGCAACTTCCTGTGAGAAAAAACATGTTGTCTTATGTCTGTTTTACATGGGTGACCCCTTATTGCTAAACAGTGACCCCTAATTCTAGATTGTCCCACAAGAGGACATATCCTCTCCACATCCACCCCCTCAAGACCCTTCAGATGTTTATACATTTCAAACAAGGTACCTCCTTTTTCTTTAATTCATTCATGGGATGAGGGCATCACTAGCCTGGCCAGCATTTATTGCCCAACCCTAATTACCCAGAGGGCAGTTAAGAGTCAACCACATTGCTGTGGGTCTGGAGTCACATGTAGGCCAGACCAGGTAAGGATGGCAGTTTCCTTCCGAAAAGGACATTCACAAACCAGGTGGGTTTTTTTTCCCAACAATCAACAATGGATTCATGCTCATCATTCAACTCTTAACTCCAGATTTTTCCAAATTCCACCATCTGCAATGGTGGGATTCAAACCCAGGTCCCCAGAACCTCACCTGGGTCTCTGGATTAACAATCCAATGATAACACCACTGGACCGTCTCCTCCTACCTTCTGACACTCCAACTGTTACTCAAGATCTCCATAGAAGTGTCTTTACCATTATCTGATTATAGATCAGCGTGTTCAAAGTGGTAATCATTGAGGTAATCTCCTTAGCAAAGTAAGAATTATGAATTCAATTCCAACATGGTTACTTATGGAATTAAATTCAATAAATCTGATGTAAGTTATGGACTTGTGCTTGAAAAGCAATTTCTAATGACAACTTATCACACATCGCCCATCCCAGTCTGATCTGCAGCTGACTCCAGTAACATGTGGCACATTTAACTTTAAAAGTCACCTGAAGTGACCAAGCAAGATGTTAATTTGTGAGAAAGGAAACCATTCCTGATGAACTACAGTGACTGAGGAAAAGATCCAGCAATCAGGTTTAACCCAAGAGTTTTAGGTTGGTGGTGGTAATGTCACCAGGCTGGTAGCCCAGAGCCCTAGACTCGTATTCTGGGGCTGTATGTTCAAATCCCACACTGGCACCTGGATGGCACGGTGGCTCAGAGGTTAGCACTGCTGCATCACAGCACTAGGGACCTGGGTTCAATCCCACCTTGGGTGATTGGCTGTGTGGGTTTCCTCTGGGTGCTCTGGTTTCCTCCCACAGACAAAGATGTGCAGGTTAGGGTGGATTGGCCATAGTAAGTTACCCCATAGTGTCCAGGGATACGTAGGCTGGGTGGGTTAGCCATGGGAAATACAGGGTTATAGGGTAGGAGGGGTGGGTCTGGGGTGTAAACTTGATGGGCTAAATGGCCTGCTTCCATACTGAACAGACTCTATGAGATGATGAAGTTTCAATGATGACGGTGTAGCCATTGCCCTCTGTGGTTGAAGGCCCGTCTGGTTCACTGATTCTAACAGAAATTACTGGTGAAACTCAACAGGTCTGCCAGCATTTGTGGGGATGAAAGCAGAGTTAATGTTTCATGTCTGGTGTCTGTTCAGATGAAGAGTCACCAGACCCATGATATTAACTCTATTTTCAGTCCACCGATGCTGTCAGATCTGCTGACTGTGTCAGCAATTTCTGTTCTTGTTTCAGATCTCCAGCATCTCCAGATCTTTGTTTTGTTATGGTTCATTCATTACATTTTAAGGGAAGGAAATTAACTGTGCCTACCTGGTCTGGCAATGGGATTTCAGACCCACAGCAAATGTGGTTGAATCAGGAAGTGCCTGAGCAAGCCATTCAGTACAAAGGCAATTAAAGATGGGCAATAAATACCAGGCCTATTGACAACTCCCCCGTTCAATGAGTGAATTAAAAAGAAGTCTACTCTAGACATCTAGGGACAGTTAATAAGTGCAGGCTGCATCCTGAGAATGAATGAATAATAAACTCTATATAAAGTTTATTACAAATCATACACCTTTAACCTTCAAGATGGAGTGTACCTCACTAGAATTGGGACAACGTAAAATTTTATCTTCTCAATTTGAATCTATTTCATTCGACAAACTAACTCATCATTTCTGAGCCAGCCCAATGCACTCAATATTCCTCCCTGTACGGGGAAAAGCTTGATGCTTTTGTTCTGCCCACAACTCAACCCAGTCATCACTCTCTTGAGCATTGACCAAAAGTTTTGCTGGACTGGTTGTTGAGGGTAGGCCTCACAGCTTGACTCTCAGATCCCTAGCAGCTGTAGGGAGAGGCTGATTAGGCTGGGGCTTTTTTTCCTAGAGCATCAGAAGCTGACAGGTGACCTTACAGAGGTTTCTCAAGTCAAGAGGAGCATGGTTAAGGTGTATAGTCAAAGTCTTTTCTCCAGGGTGGGGGAGTCCAAAACTAGGGAGCATAGGTTTAAGGTGAAAGGGGAAAGATTTAAAAGGGACATAAGGGGTAATGCTTTCACACAGAGGGTGGTGCGTGTATGGAATGAGCTGCCAGACGAAGTGGTGGAGGCTTGTATATTTACAACATTTAAAAGGCATCTGGATGAGTATATGAATAGGAAGGGTTTAGAGGGACAAGAGCCAAATGCTGGCAAAATGGGACTAGGATATCTGGTCAGCATGGAAGAGTTGGACCGAAGGATCTGTTTCCGTGCTGTACAGCTTTATGACTATGTGACTCTATCACCTAGCTCCCCCACCCTTTCCTGCACAAATCCTTTCCTATACAGACCATGCAACAGGAGAAAGAAACCTAACACTCTTATCCCTTCCTTCACCCAGGACATCAGCTATAGTTATACCAGCCACCTTCACTAGCACACTTGTAGCTGACTGTCACCCACAATCTTACAATCGCTCAATGAAGCATCAAAAAACTGCATGATCTTAGTTTGTTTGAAAGGCCTTAAATAAAGTTGGTGCCCCTCAGGATGTCAAACACTGTACCGACTATGAATTGTTTTGCAGTCCTATTTTATTTTTTTTTTACTTGCCCAATGGCAATTGTAAATGCAAATCAAAAATAAATTAATTTTATTCCAATGTCATTCACTTGCTCTGGTTGTTATTCAATATATATGTTTTAAGCCTGATGGCTCAATGTTTTCTGATTAAACCTAAATTAATCCTTTCTATTGTTTCTCTCTTCGTCCCTCTATCTGAATGTTTGAACACCGGCATTGCTGAAAGAAAGAGACACCCCTTTCAAATCTTTTCACCTTGCACTCATCAGGACAGGCAGCAAGAGTGCAAAATTTCAAATGGAGCAGCAAATTATACTGGGTGAGAAGCAGGTGCCAACTGATTATCTCTGATTGGTTAAGGTGATGCCATTGAGAATATACCAGGGAATTATTGTCCAATCCCACCATGTCTCGAACAATCAGAATCAACTTGCCAACCAATCAACACACATTTCTTCGTAGAATATAAATTATTGGTCCCATTGAAATGTGGCGTTCTTAATGAGTGCATAATGAAAAGCTTGAGCAGCAATTAGACATCATTTGCATTTGAGATTTTTCTACTCTTCCATTCCTTTCCTTCACTATTCCATTTCTAAAAGTTCCATTCCCTTATCTTCCCATTAATATATAGATTTCCATAAACATCCACTCCATCCACCACTGATGCTCAGTAGCAGAAGTGTATCTATCTACAAGATGCACTACAGAAATTCACCAAAGCTCCTTAATACAGCACCTTCCAAACCCATGAGCACTTCCATCTAGAAGGACAAGGGCAGCAGATGCATGGGAACACTACCCCCTGCAAGTTCCCCTCCAAACCACTCACCATCCTGACTTGGAAATACATTGCCGTTCCTTCAGTGTCGCTGCATCAAAATCCTGGAATTACCTCCTTAAGAGCATTGTGGGTCAACCCACAGCACATGGACTGTAGTGGTTCAAGAAGGCAGCTCACCCCCACCTTCTCAAGGGCCAACTAGGGATGGGCAATAAATCCCGGGCTAGCCAGCGATAATCATATATTATGAGTGAATAAAAAATTATTCTTCTTGATTTCTGGTCAAATGTGCATCAACCTTGGCTCCAAGTTCAGTTTGTAGACAAGCATCAGCCTGTCCACCGTTCCCTGCCAATTTTAACCACATTTCAAGTCTCTGAATCAAGCTGCTGCCTGCAACTCAGTATTAGCTGTTAGAGAGACAGACTTGCATTTATCTAGCACCGTTCACAACCACAGGAACCTCTCAAAGAACATGACAGCAAACAAAGCAACTTTGTGTGTGTCATTTTTATAAAGTACAGAATGCAGCAGATGAGTGACACACAGCAATGGGACCATGACCAGATCATGTCATTTTGGAATGATAAATACATATTGACCAGGGAACCAGGTAAATAACTCCACTAACTTGTTTGAGATAATGCCACAGGATTAGTTGCAGACACAGCCTATGTCTAACGTTGCGTCCAAGATAGTCCCTCTGACAATCCAGCACTCCTGCACTGGGACGTCTGCCTATAGTTTCAGGCAGGAACCTCCTCCAAGTGGGGTTTGAAGGCATAACCTTGCTGGTCAGAAACATGAGTGCTGCCAACTGAGCCAGAGCCCACACCTACACTTTAAACTATCCTTTAGTTCCTCTTTTGGTTTGTTAATTCTTCCCATCTCCCCAGAGGCGTCTCTCCTCTATAAGATCATGCAGCACGAACGGAGAGCATTCAGCACATTGTGTCTGTACTGGATCCTTGGAAGAGCTATCCAATTAGTCCCACTTTCCCTATTTTTTCCCCACATAGCTCCGCAAAGCTTTCTACCTCAAATATTACTGCAAACCCCCTCATCCATTATTCAAGGAGCTTCTACCTCCCTTTCAGACATTCGCCATGTTAAGAAAAAAAGAGAATAAATTTAACAAAAACAGAATTTGCTAGAAAAGCTCAGCAGGCCCGGCAGCATCTGTGGAGTTTAACGATTCAGGTCAAGTGACCCTTCCTCAGAATAAATTTAATCTCGTCAACCTTTTGGTTCTTTTGCAGATAATGTTAAATCTGTGGGCCCTGATTACTGACTCTGCTTTTGGTGGAAATTGTTCCCCCAGATTTCATCTCTTAAAATTGCGGCTTTCTCTGTTGCCTTTCTGCAATGAGCTTCACCCTGTCTCCTCCTGTTGAGGCCACAGCCTATCCCAGTCCCCCGCTCCCTCCATTCCCCACCAGCACCACTCCCAATGTCCTTCCTCACTCTCACCCTCTGCCAGATTCTCTGAGACCTGAAACTGCAGGTGCTGTGTTGTTTTCCAGACCAGCTCGCAGTCTCTCAGCACTCAAATCAAACCCTTTAAGTGGGACAGAATGAAAGCAGGCTGAAAATCAATCAGTAACTTGTCCACTCACAGCCGACAGAGATTCCCTACTGAGAGATTTGATTCACTTGAAAGGCTTGATCACTGACTTTGTAACCTTTCCAGCTGCCATCACACAAAAAAATGGCCGATATAACTTTGTTTAAATAAAATGAAACAGGGCGCGTAGAGCAGGGTGACGATGGGAGGAGGGCAGTGGAATTAAACTAGACCAAGGGTCTGAAGTCAAAGTAAGATGTATTTTTTAATTGTGCAATTCACAACCTCAATGCTCGCAATCATGACACACTCATGAAATATTTCTGAAGTCTAGTCACAGTTACAATACACACCAACTAACTCTCACACAGAAAGCACCCACGGTCTGCTACGGGATAATGACCACATCAACTGTTTACCCAGCATTGGTTCAGAATCACATGTTGGATAAGTGATCAGCAACAGTCCGAGGCTATTCCTCAAACATCATTTACATCTACCTGAATGGAAGGGCCGGTAGTTTCAAATTTACAGTCCCCTCAGCACTGACCCTCCGACAGTGCAGCGCTCCCTCAGCACTGACCCTCCAACAGTGTGGCACTCCCTCAGCACTGACACTCCGACAGTGCGGCGCTCCCTCAGTACTGACCCTCCGACAGTGCGGCGGTCCCTCAGCACTGACCCTCCGACAGTGCGGCACTCCCTCAGCACTGACACTCCGACAGTGCGGCACTCCCTCAGTACTGACCCTCCGACAGTGCGGCACTACCTCAGCACTGACCCTCCGACAGTGCGTGCTCCCTCAACACTGACCCTCCAACAGTGCGACGCTCCCTCAGCACTGACACTCCGACAGTGCGGCGCTCCCTCAGCACTGACCCTCCGACAGTGCGGCGCTCCCTCAGCACTGACCCTCCGACAGCGCGGCGCTCCCTCAGCACTGACCCTCCGACAGTGCTGGCTTTCTGACAGTGCAGCCACAACAGTATCTTGCATTCATTTATCGATGAGTACCTAATAGAAAGCTGGCAGCAGAGCCTGAAGGGTTTGTCTGGCCAAGTCCACTCCTTTGTACTCCACAAAGCTCAGTAGCTGTCTCAACTGTGCCATTTGTAAGATTGGTAAATGGAAGGGTAGGTGTTTTGAATAGACAGGATATGAGCATCTGAGTAGGGTATGAGAAAGAAGTGTGTAGAAGCTGGACTGCCCTGACCAGACTGTGCTGACTTTACTCCATGTTGCTGGCCTGTGGTACTTTGGAGTCCTTCCAATCAGACTCCCTGTAAGATGTCAACCAGGATATTGTTAGGAGCAACACCCATCATTCAAGGCTCCAGGACAATCATACAGAGCTGGTAACATTGGGATAGGTCTGTGTAGAAACCCAGAGTTAATCATGGCCATGCTAAATTGCCCCATAGTGTCCAAGGATGAGCAGTCTATGTGGAATAACCATGGGAAACGCAGAGAAATAAGATAGGGTGGAAGAGTCTGGGTATGATGCTCTTTGGAGGGTCAGTGCAGATGTGATGGACTGAATGGCCTCTTTCTGCACTGTTGGGATTCTATGAATTTTTTTCAATTCAATCAAATGCAAAACAGGAGCAGGCCCTTTGGCTCAGCAAGCCTGCACCAATTCCTAGTTCTTATTTAGACCCACTATTTATTGTCCATGCGTGGTTTCTATCCCTTTGTTCACCTCCCGTTCATCAAGACATGCCTCAGACATTGCTAATGTGCCTCCTTCTACCTCCTCCACTGACATTGCATTCCAGGAATCCACCACCGTCTAAGTGAACAATATTCCCCACATTTCTCCCCTAAACCTTCCCCCTCTCATCTTGAACCGGTGCCCTCTTGTAGTTGATAATTGCCTTTAGACTGAATAACCCACCAGGCCTTTCATAGGATAATTATGTTAAGAGCAATCACATTGCTCTGGGTCTGGAGTCACATGTAGGCCGGACCAGGTAAGGATAGTAGATTTCCATCCCTGCAGGACATTAGTGAATCCAGATGGGTTTTTCACAAAGATACAATGACAGTTTCATGGTCACCATCACTGTGATGCGTTTATATTCAAGACAGTGAAATGGATTTGGATTGAGCAGGTTAAACAGCAGGTTTGTGACCAAGTGCCCAGACCATTGGCCTAGTCCTCAAGATTACTAATCCAATAACATTACACCTATATTAGCAACTCTTTTCTTCCAATATTTTTGTTCATTAATCATAAAATCACTGGGGACATTTGGAAAAGGAGTTTTGGCTGATGGCTAGAGTTATTGAGATTAAGAATCTGCTCTTTCCAATTCTTTATTCCCCTCACATTTTTTAGTTGTTCCTCACCAAAGAAAAGGTTAATTTTAAAAGGATTCTTCCCCTGTGGATATTCTTCTCCCAGACCAAAGGAATTTCTACTTTAAAGGGAACTATTTAACCATGCTTTCTCATGTTAACAGAAAAGATGAATTTATGAGAGATAGTAGGAACTGCAGATGCTGGAGAATCTGAGATATACAAGGTGTAGAGCTGGATGAACACAGCAG
>NC_063368.1:19030205-19064888 GCF_021869965.1 Rhincodon typus
CAGCTCGACACCTTGTATATCTCAGGTGAATTTATGAGTTACCAGATGCAAGAAGAAATAATAATGCAGCACCACAGACACACAGCATAAAAAATTAGTCCAAGAAATGATAAAGTTTAAAAAAAAGGATCAGTCTCTGAGTCCTTCATAAAGAGTAGACCCTAAAACATTGTGGCCACTACATGGTCACATTAACATTGGTTGTTGAGACGATTCTTGGCTTTGCAAGTTGATGGAAATTCTTTTGCCTGGTTCCTTTCGATGGTGTCTGATTGTCAACATTCAGAGTGAGAGTCCATCCTGCAGTGCAGAGGTGTTCAATAACATGCTCCTATGCTATGACACCCACACAGTACTCATTCACACACTAGTGCATCAGGCTATTAACGCACACAGATCAGCATTTGCAATCCGTTTCTTTGAATATCCCTGGGAGGTTTAAACTCAAACATGTCTGCAGGGGATGGTTTCCTGCTCCATGTGGATGAATAATCAGCCTCTCACTTTTAATTTAAACTCCCGTGTCTATGTGGGGTTTCCTCCGGGTGCTCCAGTTTCCTCCCACAGTCCAGAGTTTAGGGTGGATTGGCCAGGCTAAATTGTCCATAGTGTCCAGGGATGTGTAGGCTAGGTGGGTTAGCCATGGGAAATGCAGGGCTATAGGGATAGGGTAGGAGAATGGGTCTGGATGGAATGCTTTTTGGGGTGTCAGTGTGGACTTAATGGACCAAATGGCCAGCTGTAGGGATTCTATAATTCCGTGCTGTTTCATTCTCAATCCTTTCATGAATATGAACAGGTTATCCCCATTTCTATTATTTTTCTTCTTCACAGTTCCAGAAACAGAGTGAATTCTCCGATGTTGAATTTTGACTCTTCAATGTTGGGCGTTACTAATGGAGTCCATTATGCAAAGGAGAGTAGCTGGGCCTCAGATGACTGTCTTAACCCATGACGTTCAGAGCGTCACAGGGTCCAGAGCTAGATTCAGTTCTTTTCTATTTTTGAAAACAAAGAAGGGAAAAAAAACTTGTTTTTATGCATCTCTCATCCTCCAGGCATCTCTAAACTATTTACTATCAAATAATGAGCCTTTGAATTGAAGGCATTATTCTTATTTGGACAAACAGAGCAACTGTATTTGTGCATGACAAGATCCCAGGAAAGACACATAAGATCAATGATTGAGTGTCCAGGTGGTTTTTCTTAAGGGACTTATGTTGTTCAGGATATGTTTGGAACTCCACGTGTTTGTTTGTATAAATTTTTGAGCTCTTTAATATTCAACACTGTAGGATGATTTATACAACCTACTAAACTCTAATTTGACCTAAGTTCCACTGGTATTTGTGGTCTTATATTCAGAGTTTAAACTTTAAAATATAGACAGAAGGGTGTGGGTCAGTTTGGTGAAGGTAATTTAACTTAAAAAAAGTCAGAAAATCATCTGGCCAATGACCGAAATACCTCATCTCTGAGAAGGCATGTGACTACAGTTAACTGTTTAGTTAATCTTAGTGGTATTAATGAATAAAATATTTATACTGCTGAGTTTATGACAGGCAGAGTAATAGTTTAGTTTTCACTTCAGAAAAGAAGATTAATGTCACCTGTTCAGAAGACTTCAGAAGCAAGATTTAGCTTTCTCGCAGTAGGACAATCAAATATGTGTTGAAGGGAATCAGGTAGTCAAAATGCTTTAGTTTGTGTAGCTTCTGAACCAGGAGAGTTTGGAGACAAATCCTCAAGTCTTTTTGTAACTGAGAAAGATTGAGCTATCAGAAATATGATATGTCAGCAGATTCAGAAGACAATAGGGGTGGCATCGTGGCTCAGTGTTTAGCACTGCTGCCTCACAGTGCTAGGGACCTGGGTTCAATTCCAACCTTGGGCAATTGTCTCTGTGGATATTGTTCATTCTCCCCATGTCTGCACAGGTTTCCTCCCACAGTCTAAAGATGTGCAGGTTAGGGTGGATTGGCCATGCTAAGTTGTCCCATAGAGTCCAGGGATGTGCTGGCTAGGTGGATCAGCCATGGAAAATGCAGATTTACGTGGATAGGGTAGGCGAGCGGGTCTGGGGGGAATGCTCTTCAGAGGGTCAGTATGGATTTGATGGGTTAAACAGCCTGCTTCAACACTGTAGGGATTCTAAATGAGAATTGCAAATTGTCTCCAGGACCCAGCTTCATGAGCTTCTCAGGGCTGCAAGCAGCTCAAGATGGTGACCTGAAAATGAAAGCTCTCAAAGGTACAGTTGAGGCTATATGATGGGACAGTCCTCATCTCAGTAGGATAAGTGAAGCCAGGAGCCCAATGCAATGGCAAGAATGAAGATCTGTAATTCCAAAGAGTTGGCATTCAGCAAAATCCCCTCATCCCAGATGAAACAAGCTGTTCATTTGAATTGGTAAACCTGCCCATGACCAAAGAGATTTGTAACGTTTTGCAGGTGACAAAGCCATTGACTTCTGAATAGATTCTAGAAAATCGCAAAGCTTTTACTGATCTCCCTGGTGAACATCATCTCAAAGTGGATGAGATCAACTCAGCATCATCCCCTGAGATCTCCAGCTGCCATCAAGTCCCAATCTGAAAGACAAGATCAAAGAGCTGGAAAAGAATGGGGAGTAATCAAGAAGTGACCTGATTAGCAGCACGGAGAAATAAAAAGGGCAATCTGAGGGTATGTATAGATCCAAAGGATCTTGGTGAAGCTTTGTAGAGACCTCACTACCCTACACCAAGCTTTGAAGATATGTTGTCACGACTTAACAAAGTAAATTCTTAACTATCCTCAATACTAAAGATGGCTCATGGTGAGTGTATCTGGATGAAAACAATAGGTTTCTAAATGTCAATGGGAGGTATACATGGTTGCACATTTCCACAGCTCCAGAAGAGAATGCAGGCAACACGAGATGGTCAGTGATCTTCCTGGGAAGGAAGCTGCTGTGGATCATCTGCAAGTCTCTGGATATGGAGATACAATGTAAAGAAGCCATCACTAACCTCAACCAGAATCTGCAGTGACTACGAGAGAGAAAGCTTGCCAGAGCCTGAAGCCGAACAGCAAATTGATGCAGCTGAAGGTGCCTGAAATCAAATACAGGGCCATGCACTGTGAAAGGGCTTGGCCTGGATGCTGATGGACAGCTGTAGCAACAGATGTGAAAACAACACGACAATTTGTTGGAGCAGTGAATTACTTCGCAAGGTTCCTGCCTAACTTGTCATTGGAGTGTGACCTGCTTCACAATAGCTCACTTCTAAGGATGTGCAGGCGAAAGAATGAAAAGCAGCTTTCACTGGAATCAAACCGTAAGGACAATACTAGTGCTGAGGTTCAGATAGATAGGATAGCAAAGAAGGCATTTGGTATGCTTGCATTGAGTACAGGAATCAGAGAATCCCAACAGTGTGGAAGCAAGCCAATCAGCCCATTGAGTCCTCACCAACCCTCTGAAGAGCATCCCACCCAGACTCACCCCCTATCCTATCCCTGCATATCCCATCCTGGACACTATGGGCAATTTAGCATAACCAATCCATCTAACCTGCATATCTTTGGACTTCTCCATTCCCCATTCTCATGCCTTCTCTCCATAACCTTTGATCCCTTTACTAATCGAGAACCTATCTATCTTTGTCATAAATACACTCAATGAGTTGAGAGGTCATGTTGCAGCTGTACAAAACACTGGTTGGGCCACTTTTGAAATTCTGCATGCAGTTCTGATCTCCCTGCTATAGGAAGGATGTTGCAAAACGTGAAATGTTCAGAAAAGATTTAAAAGGATGTTGCCGGAGTTGGAGGGTTTGAGCTACAGGGAGAAGCTGAATAGGCTGGGGCTATTTTCTCTGGAATGGCAGAGGCTGAGGGGTGACCTTATAGAGGTTTATAAAACCATGAGGGACATGGATAGGGTGAATAGACAAGGTGTTTTCCCTGGAGCAGGGGTGTCCAAAACTAGTGGGTATGGGTGTAAGGTCAGAGGGGTAAGATTTAAAAGGAACCTAAGGGGCAATGTTTTCACGCAGAGGGTGGTGCATATATGGAATGAGATGCCAGAGGAGGTGGTGGAGGCTGGTATAATTACAACATTTAAAAGGCATCTGGATGAGTATTTGAATAGGAAGGGTTCAGAGGGATAATGGCCAAATGCTGGTAAATGGGACTAGATTAATTTAGGATATCTGGTTGGCATGGATAAGTTGGACAGCAGGGTCTGTTTCCATGCTGTGCAACTCTCTGACTCTGTGACGCTAAGTCACACTTCAATGTGATACCAGCTAGACAAGACTAGAGCAATTCTTCTGCAGCAATATCAATCAGTTACTTTGCATGTTATGCTCAAATATCAAAAGAGTGCCTGGCTAATGTATTCACTTGTGAGCATTTTAATCAATACCTAATGAGGAGAGACAAAGTAATGGTGAAGTGTGACATTAAGCCACTTGAAAGCATCTCACTCAAACCATTTCCATCTGCTCCATGTGTCTGCAAGGAACATTACTTAATTTTGAGAGATAACTTCTATCTTCTGGATGTCACATGCAAGCAAGACACACAGATATAGTTGTCTTTTCCCTAGGATGGTGGATTTCAAAACTGGGGGCACATTTTTAAGGTGAGAGATGAGAGATCTAAAAAAGACATGGCAGGCAAGATTTTACACAGAGGGTGGTTCACGTGTGGAATGAACTTCCAGAGGAAGTGATGGATATGGGTACAATTACAACATTTAAAGATGTTTAGATTAGTTTGTCTATAGGAAAGGTTTGGAGGGAGATGGGTCAAGTGCAGGCAAGCGGGTCTAGTTTAGTTTGGGATTACGTTCGGCATGGACTGGTTATACCGAAGGGTCAGTTTCTGTGCTGTATCACTCTATGAGTCTACGACTCTATGTACATTGCCAACATGTCAAGAGAAGCACTTCCTATCAGGAAATTGATGATGCTAAGACAGATTGTGAAATCTTTAAGATTCAACAAGATTCAAAAGCTCAACAAACTCTGGAAATCATCATCTAAGATTTAAGATCCATGATATAAGATCAGTATTAGGGCATTCAGCCCATCCAGTCTGTTTTCCAATTCAATCATGGCAGATGTCTTTCTCAACCCCATTCTCCTGCCTTCTCTCCATAAACTTTGATCCCTTTACTAATCAAGACCCTATCTATCTCAACCTCAAATACACTCAATGAGTTGGCCTCCTGAACCTCCTGTGGTAATGAGTTCCATAGATTAACCACCTGCAAGCAGAAAATATTCCTCTCATCTCAGTTCCAAATTGTCGTCCCTTCACCCTGTGGTTGTGCCCTTGGGTCCTAGTCTTTCCTACGAGTGGAAACATCTTCTCCACGTCCATTCTATCCAGGTCTCTCAGTATTCTATGAGTTTCAATCCCCCTCATCACAGAGCCAGAGTCCCAACCGTTCCTCATATAACAAGACCTTCATTCCCAGGATCATTCTTGTAAATGTCTTCTGGATGCCCTCCAATGCCAGCAAATCTTTCCTCAGATACAGGACCCATAACTGCTCACAACATTCCAAATGTAGTCTGTATTCCAATCCTCTCGAAATGAATGCTAACATTGCATTTGCCTTCCTAACTGCTAACTGAACCTGCATGTTAACTTAAGAGAATCCTCAAATATGACTCCTAAGTCCTTTAGAGCTTTCAATTTCCAAAGTCTTTCCCCTGTTAGAAAATAATCTACACCTTTATTCTTCCCACCAAAATGCATAACCTCACACTTCCCCACACTGTATTTCATCAGCCATTTCTTTGCCCACTGTCCCAGACTGTCCAAGTCCTTCTGCAGCCTCCCAACTCCGTCAACACTACCTGTCCCTCCACCTATCTTTGTGTCATCTGCAAACTTAACAACAATGCCCTCAGTTCTTTCAACCAGATCGTTAATGTACAACGTGAATAGCTGTGGTTCCAACACAGTCCCCTGTGGAAATCCACTGGTCACCAGCTGCCATCCTGAAAAAACTCCTTTATCCCCACTCTCTGCCTTCTGCCAGTCTGCCAATCCTCTAACCATTCCAGTACATCGCCCCTAACACCATGGGCTCTTATCTTATTTAGCATCCTCCTGTGTGATATTCTGTCAAAGGTTTTCTGGAAATCCAAATAGATCATATGCACTGGTTTTCCTTTGTGTAATTTTCTCATTTTCTCCTCAAAAAATTCTAATAGATTTATCAGGCATGACCTCCCCTTGACAAAGCTGTTCTGACTCAGCCCTATTTTCCCATGTACTTCCAAGTACTTTGTAATTTCACCCTTAAAAATCTTACCAACAACTAAGGTCAGGTTAACCAGCCTATAATTTCCTCTCTTCTGCCTCCTTCCATTCTTAAACATAGCCAGTTCTCTGGGACTCACCCTGACTCCAGTGTTTCCTGAAAGATCACCAGCAATGTCTCTACAATCTCCTCAGCTATCTCCTTCAGAACTCTGGGATGTTGTCAATCCTGGTCGGGGGGATTTATCCACCTTCAGACCTTTTGGCTTCCCCAGCACCTTCTCCTTAGTGATGGCCACTACACTCACCTCTGTCCCCTGACTCTCTGATGAGGATGCTGTTGTGTTTTTTTTCCACCATGAAAACTGATGTAAAGTATATGTTCAGTTCCTGCACCATTTCTTTGTTCCCCATTACTGCTTCTTCGGCCTCAATTTCCAGTGGTCTAATATCTACTCCTGCCTCTCACTTACCTATCATACATCTAAAGAAAGCTCCCAATCTTCTTTTATATGACTAACTATCTTACCATCTTATTTCAACCTCTTCCCCCCACCCCTCTCACTCCCATTTTTTTTTTAGTTATCTTCTGCTGGTTTATAAAGGCTTCACAATCCTCTGTGTTCCCACCGACCTTCAACACATTGCATGCACTTTCGCTGTCCCTGACTTCCCTTGTAAGCCATGGGTGCCTCATCCTCCTCTTAGCATGTTTCTTCTTCCTTGGGATGAATTTCTGCCGTGCCTCCCGAATTACCCCACCCACCTCCAAACTCCTGCCATTGCTGCTCCACCATCTTCCCTGCTAGAGTCCCCTTCCAATCAACTTTTGCCAGCTCCTCCCTCATATCTTTGTAGTTAACTTTACTCATATGTAATACCATTACATATGATTCCAGCTTCTCCCTCTCAAACTGCAAGGTGAATTCTGTCATATTATGATCACTGACCCCTAGGGGTTCCTTCACCTTCAGCTCCCTAATCAAGTCTGCCTCATTACACATCACCAATTTCAGTATTGCCTGTTCCCTAGTGAACTCTACCAAAGGCCGCTCCAAAAATACCTCTTGAAGACATTCCATGAATTGCTTTTCTTGAGATCGACTACCAACCTGATTTCCTCAGTCCATCTGCTTGTTGAATATACCAGAGATGTTGAATCTGAAAGACAAGTGTCTTGCTCAAATCAAGCAAATGATGCAACAATGTGGAACTCTCCAAATGCTGAAGGAAGTCACGACAAAAGGAAGACCCGCTGAAAGCATCAAGGGCACATCTGCTGCCGAGTACTGGGCCAACAGAGATGACATGATTGTCCAAGATGTCTCTTCGTACAAAGGAAATAGAATCTTTATCCCTAAGGAGGTGAGAAAAAAGATGTTAAAATCCATCGATGCAAACCGCCAAGAAACTGAATCAAACTTGGGGGATATAAGAGTTTCTATTGGCTAGTAATGAGCAGTGAGATCAAGCAGCACTACAGCTAATGCAGTGTGTAATAAATACCGAGCTAAACATGGTCAAGTGTGGTTTATCCCAAGCAGACCATGGATGAGCTTGGAGTAAATCTCTTCACACTCACAGGAGCTGATAATCTTGTCACCATCGATTATGATTCTGACTCCCAGGAGTTAGACTAGCTGACATCAAGAGTACCTCAGATTGTAGATTGCCTAAATGATTTCACTCAGTATGGCATTCCAGACATTGTCATGACCCTGAATGGCCCTTGGTTCATGAGTGAAGATTTCAACCACTTCACGAGGAATTGGGAAATTCAATGCTATACATTATCTCCAGCCAAATAGAAAAGCTGAGACGGCAGCAATAATCATGAGAACTCACAAAGAAATTGAAAGAATCCAGCACAGACTTGCACAGGATAATAGAGTCATACAGCATGGAAACAGACCCTTCAGTCCAACCAGTCCATGCTGACCATTTTCCTAAACTAAACTAGTCCCACCTGCCTGCTCCTGGCCCATTTCCCTCCAAACCTTTCCTTTTCATAAACTGATCCAAATGTCTTTTAAACATTGTGACTGTACCTGCATCCATCACTTTCTCTGGAAGTTCATTCCACACACAAACCACTTTCTGTGTGAAAAGGTTGGCCCTCATGTCCTTTTTAAATCTTTTTCCTCTCACCTTAAAAATATGCTCTCTAGTTTTGAACTTCCCCACCTTAAGGAAAAGACCCATGTCACTCACCTTCTCTGTGCCCCCCATGATTTTATAAACCTCAATAAGGTCACCCCTCAACCTCCTACACTCCAGTGAAAATTGTCCCAGTTTTCCCAGTCTATATTTATATCTAAAACTCTCCATTCACAGCAACATCCTGGTAAATCTTTTCTGAACCCTTCCAGTTTAGTAAAATTCTTCCTACAACAGGGTGACCAGAACTGGAAACAGTACTCCAGAAGTTGCCCCACCAATCTCCTGTACAATCTCAACATGATGTCCCAACTCCTATACTCAAATGTCTGAGCAATGAAGGCAAGCATGCTAAATGCCTTCTTAACCACCCTGTGATGCAAATTTCAATGAATTATATATCAGAACAACACTACCCAAGGACCCTACTATTAATTGTATAAGTCCTATCCTTGTTTGGATGACCGAACTCCTTGATTGGAGAATTGTGCCTCCTGAAGGCATATTTGAGTCTAAAGACTAATGTCATACTGGACCCAAATCACTCTTCCAATAGTGGAAAAATCTATTGAAGATTGAAATAACAACAGGTGAGGGACAAAATCAAGAGAGCAGCATTTCACTTTGATAAAACTGCCAATTCATTACCAGAGCTGAGCATTAGAGAGCTAATCAGAGTGCAAACATTCAATGCTCTCAACAAGGTCAGCCCAATTTGAGACCTGTGTTGCACAGTGGTTACCACAGTGAATGACCAATGAATGGCTGTGAATAACCAGCTATATCTTCACCACCACAGACACCTACATAGTAATAGAGAATTTATGTTTCTTCACTGCAGGAAGATATGACCTCACCAGCAGCACAAGAGTACAGCGAGGCTATCAATCCTGAGGTCCACTTTGCCCCAGCAACGGAAATGGATCTGCAACATCACCTAGCATGGCAACAGCTCTCACCACGAGGATGACACCTTCCTTGAGAAAGGACATTGCCCGAAGAAAAAGCAGATACTAGACAGGTAAGGAAGGGGAGCTATTCAAGCCTCCTCTCCCAGTAGCTGGACAATGCAACATTTCCTGGGTGGAACTGTGATAACTTGGGAACTTTGCGCAGTGTCTGCTTAGAACAAAAACTTTCAGTGCCTTGCATGAAATCTTTGTTTGTTAATCGTTCCAGTGAAGTGCCTTTGCTGGTTTTACTCCTTTAAGGATTCTCTTTGAATGTACTTTGTTTTTGTAATTGAACCTAGGACACAGGTGCTGCCCTGAAATACTTTTCTCTGGTCGGTGGCAATTGGCTGTTTGACTCTATGGAAATCCAGATTCTGATTCCATTGATGACTATATTTACTTATTGAGCTGAAACCAGGTCCGAGAACTGCTGCAAACATCTTTGTCTGCAAGGGTAAATGTGTCTCTGGACTCATAACAGTATGTTTTTTAAAACATTTTCTTATTTCCGTCTTTATGTTATGAAGTTGCAATGCAGAATAAATAGCCCGTGTCAGAGACTGAGCAGCAGTTAATGCAATGACAGTTGAAGGCCCCCTGATAGCTCTCCTCCCTCAAACAATGGATTACAATCAAGTGTAAGATGGGGGTAAAACTGGTGTAAACTTAGAAATGGCCAATTTCAGAAACCAGCTGTTGCAGGAAAATGCCATCCATTCTGTATCTCCTATCATCTGATTTTCTCAGTCTTCTCTTTTTCATTCTCCCTTTCTGTTTCTCTTTCTTTCTGTATCTTTATCATTACTGTTGTTCTTCTTTACTTTCACTGGCCCCCCTTTAGATCTGTCTCCCCTTTGCCTTCTCTTTCAACCATTATTTTTATTGTTTTCCTTCTTTTCCCTTCCCTCCATCTCTTGTTCTTTCTCCAGCCCCTTATTTTTCTTCTATCATTCTCTCCTTCTCTGTCCCGGTCCTAATCTGGTCTTTCTCTATTTCTTTCTGTGCAACTGTCTCTCTGTCTGTGTAACTTGTCACCTTCCCAACATCCTCTCTCTGTATCTTTCTCTCTCCATAATCTCTTTGCATCCATGTGTTTGTGTGTGTGTCACTCTCTATATCTCTTCATATTTGAATGGTGCATATGTGTCTGTGTGTCTATTGCGCTCTCCGCATCTCTTTGCGTGCGTGCGTGTGTGTGCGTGCGTGCGTGTATATATTTGTGTGTCTCACTGTTTCTGTATCCCTTTGTGTGTGTGCAAGTGTGTGTGTCTGTGGGTGTGAGAATCTTTTTCCCAGAGTTGAAATGTCTAATACTCGGGGGGAATGTATTTAAGGTGATAGGGAGGAAAGTTCAAAGGGGTAAGATTTTTACACAGAGAGTGGTAGGAGTCTGGAACGCACTTCCAGGGATGGTGGTGGAGGCAATTACGACAGGGGCATTTAAGAGACTTTTAGATAAGCACATGAATATGCATGGAATGGAGGGATATGGACCAAGAGCAGGCAGAAAGAATTAGTTTAATTTGGTGTCATGTTCGGCACAATATTGTGGGCCGAAGGGCCCATTTCTGTTCTGTACAGTTCTATGTTCTACAAACCTAAACATGGAACTGTCCATTTTAGAATCAAAGTTTCCAAATAACAATAAAAATATATAATGAAAATGCATGAAATAAGGGAAGGTGATGCTGTGGTGGTAATGTCACAGGACCAGAATTATAAGCTAATGTTCTGGGAACATGGGTTCAAGTGCTACATTGGTATTTAGTGAAATTTGAATTCAATTTTCTTTTAAAAATCTAGAATAGAACCATTGTGGATTATTGTTAAAAACAATCTTTCACTGAAGTAGAAAGGAAATCTGACGTCCATACCTGCTCTGATCTAGACTCCCAAGCCACAGCAATGTAACTGATTCTTAACTGAATTTAGGGATAGGAAATATCTGTTAGCCTAGCCAGTGATATCCACATCCCATGAAAAGAACTTTTTAAAAACAACATGGGACACATTGACCAAGGGCTTGACAGTGGAGATAGGTTTTCAGGAGCATTGTAAAGGAGAAGAGAGAGATTTAAGGAAGACTTCCTCAGAGCCAGGGAATTGAAGAGTGGAATCCTAGTTAGAATTCCAATGATTGCTAATACTGACTATTCCCTGGGAGCATCATCAACTCACAGCTAAAAGTTAGGAGCTGCGGCAATGGACTTGTGTTTTTGGAAACTGGAATATCGGGCAGCAATTTTAACATAACATATTGAACCAACAGCTTAATGTTGCTCTTTTCTGATTCCTGTAAAGGAATGTAAAACCGGTGCTGTAACCAAATCTATACATTTCCAAACAAGTAACAAAGTGTACAGGCTGCTTACAAATGTTGTGGGGCAGATGCAGAAATTGTATTTCAACTTTGGCACTGTTTCCATTGCTCACTGACCACAGGAATAAGCTCCTACATGACCACCAAACAGTGGTCAAGGGCCTATCTTCCATATCCCGTGTCTGTCATGCAGAATAAGAATATATGCAGGAACAGGAGGAGCCCATTCGCAACCCTAACCCTAAAGCTAATCCTAACCCTAATCCTAACCCTCAACCTAACTCGTAGGACCAAAGTACTGCAGATGCTGGACTCTTTACTGAAAACAAAAAAATGCTGAAAATCACAGCGGGTCAGACAGCACCCATGGAGAGAGAGCAAACTAACGCTTCGAGTCTAGATGACTCTTCATCAGAGACTCTTCATTCTCATCCTAACTCTCCAGCTCTTCCATCCATTTAACTCCATCTCTCTGCCTTAATTCTGTAACCCTTACTATGTTAGTACTCTTCCCCAACAATAGTTCATCCATTCTGAAATAACTTCTCAAAGGCCAGTATCCTGTCACCAAGTCACCCTTTATTTACATGTGCACAGTTACATGACACTGACCCAGCTTCCTCAGAGCCAGCTCTCAGAGCGAACAGAACCCCTCTCACTCCTGATTATATTTGTCAGCCAGGGCTCCCTGATTGGACTAGATTATCAGCACCAATCAAGGAACTCATATTCTATGTGATCCACCTGACTGACCTTGTTCCAATCTGCAGAAATTCACCAAAGATCCTCAGACAATACCTTCCAAACCCATGACCACTTCCATCTAGAAGGACAAGGGCAGAAGATATATGGGAACACCATCACCTCCAAGTTCCTCTCCAAATCACTTACCCATCCTGACTTGGAAATATGTCGCCGTTCCTTCACGGTCGCTGGGTCAAAATCCTGGAATTCCCTCCCTAATAGCATTGTGGGTCAACCCACAGCAGGTGGGCTGCAGTGGTTCAAGAAGGCAGCTCACCCCCACCTTCTCAAGGGCAACGAGGGATGGGCAAGAAATGCTGGGCCCAGCCAGCGACACCCTCATCCCACAAATGAATTTTTTAAAAATCATTACGTATTCGTTTATGACATTTTCAACTCACCCCATGTTTTGGGGGCAAGTGTATCTGATTTCCACCACTCTTCATGTGAAGAGGTATTTCCTAGCATCAGTTCTGAAGAACATGACACTAATTTCAAGACAATTCTCTCCTTGTTATAAGCTCCTCACCCAACCCCCCTCCTAGATCTACCCCAGGCACTGCCTCAGAACTCAATGTTATAGTCAGCCATGGTCCTGTCAATTAGACACGAGAAAGTATTTTAATTCGTCTTCAAAAGAAATTGGCCTCAACTTTAACACAGTCAACTGATGAACGTTACTTTTTTGAGTAGATCTTATTGTCATCATTGAATACCATGACATTGAGCTTGGAAGTTGTGTCCCAGTTGGATGGGAGTGTTACCAAGCTCACTAGGTTCAGTGCCTCAGGTCTGGCTTCCCACTATTTGATTTGTGCAAGAATGTTCTAGAAATCACTCATTTCTTTCTGATTCACTGAAATTGATTTTAATAGACGTGTTCTTTTTGCCACAGTCCAAATTTGAGGCTTACGAGCTAGGGTTTGCGCTGAGTGACCACTTAGCTCTAACCTTCTAGAACTTTCTGTCGCAGCATTTGCACTGGATCCCGTCCCTGACAATGGCTCTTGTTGATGCAGACAGAGAGAGAGAGAGACCTAAGGCTAAGCCAAGAAATGGGAGCGGCAACAGGTTGGGAAAGGGTTAAAGGCACGCTAGTGACAGGAAATGTCTCAGATAATGGCTCCTCTGATGAACATCTGCAACTCTGAATCACAAGCCACTCATCTCTGGGATGAAAAGCCGCATTCTTCCCCTCTCTTTTATGGGCCATTAGCACTCACTGCATCCCTAATAAGCTAAATATAAAAGTATATTATATATAGAAAAAAATATCGATTTTGTGTTTGTCTGCAGCTGTTAGGCCAAGAACCAATGGGAAAGAAATCTCTTCAATTCGTGAACATTCATCACTTGGGCCTCATCTCAGCAATTAGTTAGCCACAAAATACAATGTTAAAATACAAAAAAAAGTCTTTTGTGGTATCTTGACAACTTAAGTACACAGTTTACAATCCTGTGGTCTGATTTCATCGAATTTACAGCAGAAAGATTCACCCCATTCTGTCAGTAATAGCGCTTTGAAAGGGCCATTGTCCATTGGTCCCACTCCCCTCTCAATTCCCTATAACTTTCAAAGCTTTCCCCATCAAATATTTATCCAATTCCCCTTTGAAAGTTCTTGTTCAATCGTCTTCCACCTTCCTTTCAGGCAATATGTTCCACTACTGTAACTATGTCACAAAATGCTCTCCGTCCTGCTATTGGCTCTTTATCAATTCTCTTCCAATCCTGTCCTCCAGTCACCAACCTCCTCCCACTGGAAACAATTTGTCCTCATTCACTGAATCGAAGCCCTTTAGACAATGTCAGATGTTATCTGCACTCCCCTTGTGGCCTCCCATACACAACAGGAAAAGATGGGGTAGATAAAGAGAAATATTTCCACAGGTTGGAGATTCTAGAAATGGGGGAATGGTCTGAGAATTAGGACCAGAATGTTCAGGGAGATATTAGGAAGCACTTCTACACACAAAGGCTGGGACAGGTTCATCACATATAGGGGAGACGTCAGAGATAGGTTCTTTACTCAGAGAGTGGTAGGGGCGTGAAATGCATTGCTGAAGAGGGTAGAGGAGTTGGCCTCATTAGGGGCATTTAAGCAACTATTAGATAGGCATATGGATGATAGCATAAGGTAGGGGTGGAAGTTAGATAGACCTTAGGATGAGGGTAAAAGTTTGGCACAACATCGTGGGCCGAAGGGCCTGTAATGTGCTGTACTGTTCTATGTTCTATGTTCTATCACTCTCTCCCACAAATGGCTGTGGATGCTGGACCAGGTGTGAATTTTAAATCTGAAATTGATAATTTTTCATTAAGCAGACAGCGCCAGGGACCCGGGTTCAATTCCACCCTCGGGTGTCTGTGTGGAGTTTGCACATTCTCCCTGTGTCTGCAGGGGTTTCCTCCTGGTGCTCCGCTTTCCTCCCACAGTCCAAGGATGTGCAGGCTATGTGGATTGGCCATGCTAAATTGCCTGTAGTGTTCAGGGATGTGTAGGTTAGGTGGGTTATGGGGGGATTGGTCTGGGTGGGATGGTCCAAGGGTCAGTGCGGACTTGTTGGTCTGAAGGGCCTGTTTCCACACTGTAGGGATTCTATGATTCTATGAGAAATATTAAGGGATATGGGCCATAGTTAGGTATATAGAATTAGCGAATAGATAAGATAGAAGCAGGGAGGTTGCTTCCACTGGTGGGTGAAACTAGAGCTGGGGGGGGCATAGCCTCAAAATAAGGGGGAGCAGGTTGAGGACTGAGTTGAGGAGGAACTTCTTCACCCAAAGGGTTGTGAATCTGTGGAATTCCCTGCCCAGTGAAGCAATTGAGGCTACCTCACTATATGTTTTTAAGGCAAAGATAGATAGATTTTTGAACAGTAAAGGAATTAAGGGTTATAGTGAGCTGCTGGGTAATTGGAGCTGAGTCCACAATAACGAACAGCCATGGTCTTATTGAATGATAGAGCAGGCTCAATGGGCCAGGTGGCCTGCTCCTGTTCCCATTTATTATGTTCTTTTTGTGTAGGCCACAAATTAGCCATGGCCTCATCAAATGGTATAACAGGTTTGAGGGTCTGAATGGCCCACTCCTGTTTCTACATTCCTATAACCTATATTCTGCATTACATGACAAAGATGATGGACCAATAACATTCAAATGTTGCATTCAATTCATACCACACAAGTGCCAAGCAATCGCCATCTCCAACATTTCCATCTCCATCATGTTCAACAACATTACCATTGCTGCATCCCCCCATCTATCAACATCCTTAGATGTTACTATTGACCAGGAACTGAACTGGACCAGCCATATACATTTTGTGGCTACGAGAGCAGGCCAGAGGCTGGGAATACTGTGGTGAGCAACTCAACTCCTGACTCTCCAAAGCCTGTCCACCACCTACAAGGCACAAGTCAGGAATGTGATGGAATACTTGGATGGGTGCAGCTCCAACAACACTCACATTGACATTATCCAGGTCAAAGTAACCTGCTTGGCTGGTACCACAACCACCACCTTCAACATTCACTCCCTTGTCACCAGCACAAGCAGTATGTATCACGGCAGCAACTCACTGAGGTTCCTTAAACAACACCTTCCAAGCCCATGAGATCTACCATCTAGAAGGGCAAGGGCAACAGATGCCAGGAAATGCTATCAATGAAGCAACATTAATATCTGGTCCTGGAGCTATATCACTATTCCATCACTATAACAGGGTCAAAATCCTGGAACTCTTTTCAAACAGATCTGTGGATGTCCCTACACCTCAAAAGCACCACCTTCTCCAGGACAATGAGAGTTCGGCAATAAATACTGACCCAGACAACCACGCTCACATCCTATGAACAAACTTGAAAAAAAGGTGAACTGCTGCTGGGTCAGAGAGGACAGTTCTGGGAGGGGGTGAGCGTGAACTTGATTGTCATTGAGATGCCCCAGGGATCAAGCCTCCCCTTCCCCCCCTCCAAATGGAAAATCTCGTGATAGGGGATGCATTGATATCTCCCCCACATTTCCACCGGACAATCCATAGATTAAACTAATCCCATTAACTACAAGAAATGACCAGAGAACTGGGAATGTTCTCTTTGAAACAGGAAAATTAGAGGGTTTTAACAAAGGAATGCAAAACTGTCAGGGGGTTTTTGATGTGCTATCTAGGTTAATCATCAATATTAGTATGATATGATCTTCGTCCTGCCAGTATGTTCATTCTTGTAACCTATGCCACAAAGTTTGGCTTTTCATTGAGACAGATGTCTTGAAGTTTATTATCAACAACACCAACTATTTACACTGTTATAGGTTCTCAGATGGACACATAGTCTGAGTTCTGCACTTACGTCGAGCAAAGATAAACTGCAAGCAGGTTGCCAGTCACTATGCTGTGATTACTGAAGATGAAGCATAAGAATTGAATTGAATTGGATTGAATTAAGTTTATTATCACATGTACTCAAATGAGTACAGTGAAAAGCTTACAAGTCACCACCTATAGTGTCACCTACAAGTTACCTAGGTACAGATTCTTCAGTACAAGTTCTTAGGAAAAGAAAATAAGAAAAATAAAGAAATTATAAGTCCAGCATTGTAGAATGTAGGAATAAATTAGAAAATGGAGAAATAAAAAGTTCAGAACAACAATCCTTCCAATCCCTTGGGTTAAGATGGTTTCATATTGCAATGAGTCGTTCATTTCTTTGCTGATTTCTTGGTGACTTTTGCTTTGGGCTTGACCTTTAGTTTACTCAATTTCACAATCAGTTTTGCAGCCTCGGGGCTTTTGGTCTTTTTTACCTTTTCATGGGAGTCTTTGTCTTCGGAATTGCTTTCTTCACCACATTCTTTGGTTTGCTGCCATAAGAACTTAAGAACTAGAGGCAGGAGTAGGCCATTCAGCCCCTTGAGCCTGCTCCCCCATTCAATAGTCGTGGCTAATCTCATCTTGGCCTCAGCGCCACTTTCCTGCCCATTCTCCATAACTCTTCAACCCGTTACTAATTAAAAATCTGTCTATCTCCTTCTTAAATGTAATCAGTGTCCTGGCATCCACTGCACTTTGAGGAGTGAATTCCACAGATTCATGACCCTTTGCAAGAAGTAATTCCTGAGAGAAGCCAATACCTTTATATTGGAATGGCAAATATTATGATGTTATCCAACTATTTTAAGGGTACACTACCTGCCTGGTCTGGGATCTCTACAATAATAAAACAGCCTCACTGGAATGGACACAAAGGACAACATATCTATTAACAGGAGGGTTGATAATCAGAGGATATGAGAGCTATGTTAATGTTAACAGTTTAATGATGAATTGCTTGTTGAGGATTGATTGACTCCATGGGTTAGTTTATTTAAACCAGTAAAACACATTATAAGTCATGAAGCAGGCATGACTGCAAGGAAACTGACTTGTGCATGTGCAGCACAGACCCCGAGCAAACTAACTGCCAGGCAGAGTGGCAGCATTGTATACACACAGCCCTTAAAGATGAACCCCCCCCTAAAGACGAGATACACAGCCACCATTTCCCACCTATCCAAAAGAATGTTAATGTTTGCAATGACAGTGAGTTAGAGTTTCTATACTGTGTACAGAATTTGCTGATAGACCGCAATGACGTTATGCCAATGTCTGAAGGTGGTGTTGATTGCTACGGGCATCAGTCATTCGTATTTTTGTTGTCAAATTTATCTTTCGTGGGATGCGGTCATTATACCAGAATGTTGTTTTCCTCATGCACTACAGACAACTTGTGCTCCAGATTAGCCACTGACGAATTCTGGTTACCGTTTCAAGTGGTTGAAATCATTTTGGCATTTATTACTTTGTTCCTTAAGAACTTCCAGCTCCTTTGAAGTTCTTGACTTTATGCCCTAGATTCTTCTAATTCTAACAAAGTCTTAGCATTCTTTTGTCCAGCATATTTCTTCCTTCATAACCTTTGTGCAGCCTGTTCAACTTGTACTTTTCCTTTTCTGGATCTCTTCCATTCAGCGGCTCTTTAAGTTTTCTTGATGTCCTGCTTGAGTGCTTTATTAAAGTATCATTGTTGCCCTTTGTTTCTGCAACACACCTTCCTTGACCTTCAATTGAGACTTGAATCTAGAGGTGCTGACTCAGGGGCAGGGACACTACACACTGTGCCACAAGCCCTCTTCAGAGAGTGTTGACAATGTAGAACTCCCAACCGAAGGGAGTGGTTGAGGGAAGTGGTGGGGCCTCTCTCAAATGCATCTCACCATCCCTCGACCACTTCCATTTGAAGGCCAAGGGCAGTAGATACATGGGAACACCATCCCTTGCAAGTTCCCCTCCAAGTCCCTCACTGTCTTGACTTGGAAATATATTGCCGTTCCCTCAGTGTCAGAATCCCAAAACCCCCTTTCTAAGAGCGCTCTGGATGTCCCTACCCCAAATAGACTGCAGTGGTTCAAGAAGGCAACTTCTTCACCATCTTCTCAAGAGCAATTAGGGATGGGCAAAAAGTGCTGGCTTTGCGAGCAATCCCCACATCCTGCGAAATAATAAATTTACAAAGTCTAGATGGATTTAAGCACACGAGGGAGAACTGATTTAATATACTGATAAAGGTAACAGTCCTACTCTTTTGTTACAGAGACACAACTGGTGGTGGTTTAACCTGATGGTCACCACACCTCGCACAAGGGAGAGGTTGAAAAGGAGAGTCCTTCATGGTAACATCAGGAATTGAACTCTCACTGTTGGCATCACTCTGTATCAACATCAGCAGTTCAGCCAACTGAGCTACAGGGTAAAATGAAGAGGGGTGGAAGAAGGTTCATGTGAAGCTTAAGCATCAACATGAATTTGACGGACAGAATGGCCTGCATCTATGTCTTAAATGCTTTGTAATTGGAGTTCCATTGCAAGGGAGAGCAGCTATCCTTTTGAGGCAGAGGGCTCTTGTTGAAGGAGAGAGCCCAGCAAGAGAGAACAAACACACACAGACACACTCACACTGGCACGTTCACACTCACACTGATACAAGCACACTCACACTGAGATAAATACACACACACACATACACACGCACTCACACACACACACATATACACACAAACACTCTCTGGCATATTCACATTCACACTGATGCAGGCACACACACACTGAGGCAAATACACACACACACACACACACACACACATACACACACTCTCACACACTCACACTCACACACACACATACACACACACACAGAGGCAAATACACACACACACTCTCACACACTCATGCACACACTCTCACACACACACACACTCACACACACACACACTCACACCCACACACACTCACACATGCACACACATACACACACACATACACACACGCACACACACTCACATACACACATATACACATGCATACACACGCACATACACACACACACACTCACATAGACACACACACACACACACACACATGCACACACATTCACATAGACACATACACACATACACACTCACACACACACACATTCGAAATCTTCAATGGAAACAAGGTCTATTTAACAGGTGGATGTCTGAACCCAGCAGTTTGCCAGTTTAAGGGAGAACTTGAGCTGTGAGTGATGTGGACAGTTGCATGTGTGTAACAGGCAAATTTGGAGTGAGAGTTCTTTTTAGGTACACTGATACACTTAAAAGAAAAACTGCCTTCCCTCCCCAACTTTATTTTGCTCACACCTTGTGGAACAAGGAATTCCCTCTCTACAGCCTTGAACACATTGGTGCCTGTGCCAGCAACCTGCCATTCTGAAGCAGGAACCAAAACAAGTAGGAACACAAAGGAGGGATTCATTCTCCTCAACACTGGGAAGGCTGTCAAGGTCGTGCAGCTGCTGAACCCCACTCAAACCCTCTGCAATTCTGAAAGGTCAGAGTTCAGCATGTTTAAAAGGTTATTTCCTTACAAAATGAAGAAAGGACCATAGAAAGCAGTGCAAGAGGACAGCCAGCACAGTCAGCCCTGTCTTACTGGCCATGAATAGTAATACACTTTCTGAATAGAGTTTCCTTGTGTTCTGCCTCCTACATGTACAAAGCAAGTGATGGAATTACACAAGTGACAGTCCCATTATCACATCACACTGAGCCAAATCCAGAGGAGACAGGATTCAGAAACGCCTGACTCGCTGATTCCACTCAAATTAATGTCCCACAGATTATTCTGTACACTGAGTACCTCTTACCCACTGTACAATCCACAAAGAAGTGTTGCACACGGACACCCGGTGTGTTATATCATAATACTACTTCACATACAGTAAAACTTTGTGTTATCATATATTATAGAGTTAAACATAATAACATATGCTGTATTATATAACATATGCAATGTTGTACCCAGTACTGTTCTCTGTAATATATACAGTGTTATGTTCTGCAAAACACAGTGCACAGTTCTACATAAAATATATGTTATATGCAGTGTTATGGACCAGACCACAATCTATCTTAAAAAGGTAGAGTAGATCTAACATTTTCTTATTTTAAAGGTAAATGTGAAGTGCTGTGTTCCAGATGCAATGCAACTGGTCAAACTACTTGACGTTAAGCAGAAAACAATTTATTTAAACCCTATAGTTAAAATATAAACAAAAGAAAGAGGAATTTAGAATAACTTAACTCTATTGGAAAACATAACTGAACCATAGATACAGTACCTATTCCTAATTAACTGTTCCAATATAGTAACATCCCATAAACACACTACTCAGCAAAAAGGCAAATTCAAATACAGATCCTCACATGCAGTTCTCCATTCCAGGAGGAAAAAAACATCAAAAGAAATTTTAGAAAAATTAGCAGTTAGGAGACATTCACTGGAGCTTCCAAGTCTTTCAAGACCCCAAAGGCTTCTGTTCAAAACTAAACCTAAAAACTAATTTAAAAAAACTAGAAAGCCTGGTCTTTGAGATTTGGCAACGCCCAGGCTGCATCTATTATTCCAACTTTAAAATAAAACCCAAGACCTCACAAGTTGTTTACTTTCTTAGAGACAGCTCAGGACCTCTGCCTTACAACCTCTCTTCAAAACAAAAACCTCTTTAAGTGACAACATCATCATACCAGAAATATATGGTGTTTTTTTCACTATATATAGTGTTCTACCGAGACACACACCGTGTGAGTTATTATATATAGTGTTTGCCAGTAACATATGGCATGTTATTATTTAAAATACACAACATTGTCCTCAGTAATACACACTGTTATTATACAATATACCTCGAAACACAAGCTGCATTATTGTATGACAAGCAGAGTGTTATACCCAATAACACAGGATGTGTTATTCTATAAATAGACACAGTGTTATATTGGGTAATATATGGTGTGCTATTATGTAATGTACAGTGTTATAGCCAGTTTGGACAGCTTGTAATTACATAATAGACACAGCATTATACCCAGTAACACATGGTGTGTCATTATATGCTATACAATGTGCTAACATAATATTATACCCAGAAGAACAGGGTGTGGGCTATTACATAATATACATAGCATTATACCCAAACAAAGATTGTGCATTATGTAAGAGATACAATGTCATACACAGTAACACAGTCTTATTGTATAATATACTCACCATGACACACACGTGTGTGTTATGTTGTTAATAAAATAGTGTGTACATGAGATAATAACACATCATGTATTACTGAGTCTATTGGTGTGTATATTACATAATAAAATGTTGTTTGTTGATACTGTAACTCACAGTGAATTGTTATATAACGCACACAGCGTTTTACCCAGTAGCACAAGACGTGTTACATTATACCTGGTAAGGCATGGCACGTTGTTACATAATATACATTTCTTCATAACCAATAACGTGTGCTGAGTTATTAGAAAATATACAAAGCTCTGTACTAGACAGTGTTATTTTATAATGTACACAACATTATGTCTGGTTAAACTAGGTGTATGAATACATAATCCACACAGCACTAAAACCAGTAAGGTATGATGTGTTATTGCATACTATACATTGGGTTATACCCAGTAACACCCTGCCTGTTAGTATATAATACACGGCATTATACCCCTTTACACAAGATGTGTTGCGATATAATAAACACAGCATTATATCCAGTAACACACAGGGTGTTATTTTATAATACAGACAGTGTTATACTCAGTAAGGCACTGCATGTTATTAGTGAATGTACAGGTTTATCCCCAGTGACACATTGTGTGTTATTTTACAATACAGACAGTGTTAGACTCAATAAGGCACTGTATGTTATTACTGAATGTGCAGGGTTATACCCAGTAACATGCAGGATGTTATTATGGAACATAGGGTGTCATTCCCAGTAACCCACAGCACGTTACTGTATTATATGGACAGTGTTACATGTTGTAACCCCAAGGTGAATTGTTAGAAAACAGACATATCCAGTAACTCACAGAGAAGTATATTATCAGTGTTTACCCGGTAAGGGATGGTTCATTATTATAAAAGATACGGTGCATTGTATCCAGTCACACAGGATGTGTTACATTATATGGTGCGTTGCTATATTATAGATACAGCGTCACTCCCAATATCAGACAGTATGTTATTACTTCATATACATGGTACTATATGCTGTAACTCACGGTGAATTGTCACATAATATAGACAGTGATGTATACCGTAACTGACAATGGGTTATTATGTAACACACACAGTGTTATACTGAGGAAGGCACTGTCTGTTATATAATGTAGGGTTATATCCAGTAACATACATAGTGTTACACCCGAGTATAACACATTAGGAGTTATTTGAGAATATATAGAGTGTCATACCCAGTAACACTCGTATATTATTACATTATCTGCACAGCATTGTACCCAGTAATGTACTGTATGTTATTATATGATATGTACAGCATTATATCCAGCATTATATATGGTATGTTACTCTATAACATACACAACATTAGACACAGTAATGCACCAGGTGTAGTAATATATACAGTATTATACCCAGTAACTCATTGTGAGTTATCATGCAATATACACAGCGATATAACCCAGTATTGTTGTTTTGTAATATACACAATGTTATTCATGGCAATGCATCATGTGTAATTATATAATATATACAGTGTTATACTCAATAACAAGTGGGTATAACAATTATATAATTGACACAGTGTAATCCTCATTAATACACTGTATGCTATCACATAATATACACTGTGTTATATCCAGTAACACAATGTAAATTATTATAAAATATATACAGATGTTATACTTTGTAACGCACAATATGTTTTTATATAGCAGACTTGATTAGGGAGCTTAAGGTGAAGGAACCCTGAGAAGGCAGTGACCATAACAAGATAGAATTCGCCCTGTAGTTTGAGAGGGAGAAGCTGGAATCAGATGGAACAATATTACAATTGAGTAAAGGTAACTACAAAGGCTTGAGGGAGGAGCTGGCCAGAGTTTATTGGAAGGGGACCCAAGCAGGGAAGATGGTGGAGCAGCAATGGCAGGAGTTTGAGGGAGACAGGGGTATAATTCGGGAGGCAAAGCAGTAATTCATCCTAAAGAAGAAGAAGAAACATACTAAGGGGAGGAGAAGGCAACCATGGCTGACAAGGGAAGTTAGGGACAGCACAACAGCAAATGATAAAGCACACAATGCAGTGAGGATTAGTGGGAATCCAGAGGATTGGGAAGCCTTCAAAAACCAGCAGAGGATAACCTCAACAGGGATAAGGTGGGAGAAGATAAAACATGAGGATAAGCTAGCTAGATATATAAAAGGTAAGAGGCAAGAGTGGACATTAGATCACTGGAAAATGAGGCTGGAGAAGTAGTAACAAGGAATAAAGAAACAGCGAAGGAACTGAATGGGCAATTTCCACCAGTCTTCATGGTGGAAGACACCTGTAGCATGCCAGAACTTCAAGAGAGTCAAGCGACACTCAGTTCTGACCCTTGACTGTTTTGAAATTCTGGTATGCTATCACTAAGAAGAAGGTACTGGGGAAGCTGAAAGGTCTGAAGGTGGATAAATCATCCAGATTGGATGGACTACGCCCAGAGTTCTGAAGGAGGTAGCTGAGGGGATTCTGAAGGCATTGATGGTGATCTTTCAGGAAACATTGGAGTCAGGGAGAGTCCCAGAAGTTTGGTAAATGGCTATTGTAACACCCCTCTTTAGGAAAAGAGGAAGGTAAGAAGACAGGGAACTGTAGGCTGGTGAGCATGACCTTTGTTGTTTGTAAGATCTTAGAGTCTTGTGGAGTCTTGAATTGTGGAGTACTTGGAAGTGTATGGTAAAACAGGGCGGAGTCAGCAAATCTTCAACAATGGGAGGTCATGCCTGACAAATCTGTTCAAATTCTTTGAGGAGGTAGCCAGTAAGTTAGACAAAAGAGAGCCAATGGACGTGATCTATTTGGATTTCCAGGTGGTCTTTGGCAAGGTCTGCACAGGAGGCTGCTAAATAAGATAAGGGCCCATGGTGTTAGGGTGAGGTACTGGCGTGGATAGAGGATTGACTGACTGGCAAAAGGCAGAGAGTGGGGATAGAGGGATCTTTCTCAGTATGCCAGATAGAGACTTGTGGATTTCCACAGGGATCAATATTGTAACCACAACAATTCACATAAAGCAATAACAATCTGGGCAAAGGAACTGAGGGCATTATTGCTAAGTTTGCAGGTGACACAAAGATAGGTGGAGGGACAGGTAGTGTTGACGAAGCTGGGAGGCAGCAGAAGGCCCTGGACAGGCTGGGAGAGTGGGCAAAGAAGTGGCAGATGGAATACAATGTGGGAAAGTTTGAGGCTATGTACTATGGTAGGAAGAGTAGAGGTGTAGACTATTTTCTAAATGGGGAAAGGCTTTGGAAATCTGAAGCACAAAGGAAATTGGGAGTCCTAGTTTGGGTTTCTCTTAAAGGTGACATGCAGGTTCAGTTGGTAGCTAGGAAGGCAAATGCAGTGTTAGCATTCATTTCAAGAGGGGCAGAATACAAGAGCAGGGATGTACTACTGAGGTTGTATAAGGCTCTGGTCAGACCACTGAATGTCAAAATGTTGTGAGCAATTTTCTACTCCATATCTAAGGAAGGATGCATTAGAATTGAAAGTTTACAAGAATAATTCTGGAGATGAAAGGCTTGTCATATGAAGAGCAGTTGAGGACTCTGGGTCTGTACTCAATGGAGTTTAGAATGATGAGGGGGGGATCTGATTGAAACTTACAGAATACTGAGAGGCCTTGATAGAGTAGACATGGAGAAGATGTTTTCACCGGTAGGAGAGTCTAGAACCTGGGGACATAGACTCAGAGTGAAGGGGTGATCCTTTGGAACTGAGATAAGGAAGAATTTCTTCTGCTAGAGAGTGATGAATCTGTGGAACTCATCACTGCAGAGGCCTGTGGAGGCCAAGTCATTGAGTGTATTAAGGACAGAGATAGATGGGTTCTTGATTAAGGGATCAAAGGTTACAGGGAGGCAGCAGGAGAACGGGTTTGAGAAACATATCAGCCATGATTGAATGGCAGTGCAGACTCAATGGGCCAAATGACCTAATTCTTCCCCTATATCTTCTGGTCTTATGGCCTAAAATACACATCGTTATACTAGTAATGCATGGTGTGTGATTGTACAATATACACAGTATGATATCCAACGACACATTGTGTCTTACACACTAGACAAAAAACTGAAAGAACTATAAATGCTAGAAATCAGAAACAGAAACAGAAATTGCTGGAAAACCTCATCAGGTCTGGCAGCATCTGTGAAAAGAAATCAGAGTTAACATTTCGGGTCGAGTGACCCTTTTTCAGAAAGGGTCCTGTTTGGAAAGTCTTCTGAGGAAGGGTTACTCAACCCAAAATGTTAACTCTGATTTCTTCCCACAGATGCTGCCATACCTGCTGAGATTTTCCAGCAATTACTGTTTTTGTTTGTGATAGAGCATGTGTTATTGTAAAATGTACACAGGGCTTTACCAACTAACACATGGTGTATCATTGTATAATATACACCACCTTATAGCTAGTAACAAGCAGTGAATTATTGTATAATATAGACAGGGCTCACACAGTAATGCAAGGTGTGTTATCAATCAATATATACAATGTTCTACCCAGTAACACAGGGTGTGTTATTGTATAATATACACAGCAATATACAATATACAATAATACAGTTTGTTATTACATACTGTACACACACAGTTATGCCTAGTCACACACAGTGTGTTATTATCTATAGATACACCATCATTTCCAATAGCACACAGTATGTTATTATTTAATATACACAGTATTATACGCTGTAACACACACTGTGGTTTTATGAACTGTACATAGTGTTACACCCAGTAAGGGCTTGTAACACGGAGTGTGCTAATGTATAATATACACAGCATTATACTCAGAAACACACTGTGTTATTATATAATGTACATAGTGTTATAGCCAGCTGCACACAGAGTGTCCTTACATAATATGTTGTGTTATGTCCAGCAACAAGTCTATCACTTCCTCTCTGATTGCATACTGCTTTCTTTCTCACTCCCCGCTCCCAGCATTAGTCCAGCTTTGTCTTCTATCTCACCTCTCATTCTCCCTGCTCCTCCCACAGTACTCAGTTACACATTGGAATCTAATTGAGGGGTTTGCTGGATTCCTGTGTAGAATACCAGATACCCTGGAGTGAGTTATGACAGAATCTAATTTGGAGGCTCAACTGATTCATTTCTATACAAAGTATCAGATACTAGAGTGAGTTACAGGCTGCAATCAAATGGAGGGGTTCAGTGTAGTTTCTGTATAGAATTACAGGTACCCCAGAATGGGTTACAGACTGGAATTTAATCTAGTTGTTCAGGGGATTTAACAGATAGCCAGGCACAAGCTGAACTCTAATCAAGGCGTTCTAATGTTTAGAAATAGAAAAGCTGATAACCAGGAGTCGGTTACTGGCCAGAGCTGAAGTGGCCTTTCATGATATTAGTGGTTCTGAGATTTCTCGTGAAATCTGTCAATCTTCATCCACTGAGAGGTTGCAATGTCTGTACTAATGAAATCTGAGAGTGTTCGTAACTGTGCTGTGAGCTGGGGAAGGCACATCGAGTAACAGTTTACAACTGATTACCTGGAAATGTAGCAGTCAAACTGTCAAACCGTTCTGCTAACTCCCAGATTAAAGAGCAACATTTGGAATTCAGAGTGTGTCACTGCTGAGCAAAAAAAAGCGTCACAAACTTTCAAAAGTTAATTTGAAGTTTCAACTCCTCACCTTCCTAGGTTTATTCCCTAACTACCGCCCCCCCACCCCCAACCCCTCCTCCAGTCCCTGGGAACATTAACCTCACATCAGTGACCTACAACCTCTTGCTGTTTCTTGTCTCCTCTCCTCCTCTTTACAGCCATCATGAGGTCCTGAGGTTAGGGTCCCTTACCCCTTCCCATGATCCCAATGCTAATCCATTTGAAAATCTCAGCTTCAAGGAGCCCAAAATGACTTTTAGATTCCTCTTTATGATAATTTTCATCACTATTGTGCCTTTCAAAGCCCCAGAAAGCTGCAGAAGCTGGTGAAAAATGTTTCCTGCAGTGGTCGTCACCACTACAACACAGGCCAGATGGCAGCCCATTTGTGCACAGCAAGCTCCCACAAACAAGATGTTAATGACTATGATAATGTTGACGCTTCTGGAAAGATTAACACTGGCCCAACACACCAGGAGGAACTTCCTTGCTGTTCCATGGTCCTTTCAGGTCCACCTGAGTGGACAGACTAGTTTAATGTCTCATCAAAAAGGCAGCGCCTGCAATAGAGCAGCACTCACTCAGCACGGCACTGGAGCATTGACCTGGATTATGGGTTTAACCCCTGGAGTTCGGACTGGAACACTCAACCCTCTGACCCAGAAACATGAGCGTGCTGGCCATTTTATCTATGCTGGGCTCTTGTTCGCATTCCCTTCCTGCACAGCTAAGGTAATGGCAGTGTCTCTACTGAGAACCTTACACTATCACCTGGATTACTTTGACATCAGCCACGGAGTCAGAACATTTACCTTCACTGAGGTATCACAGAAAATACTTTAATGTGGGTGAGGCCAGGACAGTCAGCAAAAGAAATCAAGCGACAATTAAGTGGGAAGCTTTCAGTACACATTTGCCCTTCAATAGGATCGACCCCTTTACTTTATTCACTATTTTTTCATACGCCTTTGCCATGTCAGGTTTATTTGTGGTGGCAATCTGACTCCACCTTTATCAACCCCAACTGAGCCTCAGTTTAACCATCAAGGACTCTGGCCCTTAGCAACAAGTGAGGCCTTTAATCCATTGCAATTACCTGGTGTGTGACAGTCACCCACCCCCACACCCCCCCACCCAACCACCTCAAGCAAAATGCAATTCTTTGCCTTGTCATTTTTAAGAAAAGCCAGAATCACTAACCCTGCTGTCAAACGCACAAGACATTTTCACAAACCTTTGTAGATTCCAAAATCGGGATATTATTTCTCTCCCCAAATAAAAACGGTGGATTCCACTTGACAGGCAGCAGCGGCTGTGTAGGCCCAAAATTCCAACTACTAGGTGAGGTAAATTTGGTGGCTTCTGGAATGTTCACCATGTTCAAAAGGAGACGAACAGCAACCAGACTGAAAACATGTTGTCGTTCTGTGACTCTGTCCCTTCAGCTATTCATTTTAACAAGTCTTTACATTTGATCACATGGTCCCAGTTCACCTGGGACTGAACAAAGGGGATACACAACTAGGCCCCAAAGTCTTATCTAACTTACCATTCATACTGCAAGATTGGAAACACAAGGCGAATTGTTCTGGGCCCCTATTGCTTCTAAAAGACCTCACTGTACATTAAATTCATTGTTGCCATGCTGAGCTGCAAACCACGCCAGGCAAATACAATACCAGTCTTATATCAAGCCACAGACCGTATATAAAGGCTGCCCTGTGTAAGGGATTGGTGTGGTGGGACTGTCCAGGTACTGGGGAGAGGGAGTGGGGGTTGGGGGGTGTGGAGAAAGCTATTTAGATATCCGCAAGTGTTCCATCAGCTGTTCAGGTGGATTCCAAAATCCCTGACGCAAGGCCAAAACTCCACCGACTTCCTGCAACACAACATGATGAGGGTGAGCATGTTTCCCACAGTTTGGGCATTCACCTGGGTCACTGCTACCTTCTCCTCGAGTGTAGGGGGCTGATGAAGGAAGTGTTTGCCTTCCCAGTGACAAAGGCTCGCTGAGCAGTCCAACAACTGAAACACTGTTGTTTCGTAGGGTAGCAGCAAGTAGAAAATGGGGTTTTGATGCTGCTGCCTCATTTAAGCTTCAGAAATTTCCACTCTTACATAATTACAAACTATAATGGTATAATATTGCAATAACTGAACAGAGGCCGGTATCCCATCACCCAGTCACCCTTTATTTACACATGCACAGTACATGGTCTCTGACCACCAGCTCATAGCCAGGCCCTGGACTAAGGAGATTCTCTGAATGTCCTGTTTATATCTGTCAGCCAGGGCTCCCTGATTGGGCCAGGTTAGCAACCCCAATTAAGGATCTCATAGTCAATGAGATCCACCTGGCCCTGGTTCCAATCACTACAAATATAAACACAGTTCTGGAATCCACATTATAGGAGAGATGCGATAGCCCTGGAGAGAATGCAGGGGAGATTTACCAGGATGTTGCCTGGGCTGGAGAGCTTCAGTGATAAAAAGAGATTGGATAGACTGGGGTTGTTTTTCTTACAACACAGGAGACTGAGAGGGGCATGATTGAGATGTATAAAATTATGAGGGACATAGATAGGGTAGACAGGAAGGAATTTTTTCCCTTAGTGGAGGGATCAATGACCAGGGGACATAGATTTAAGGTAAGGAGCAGGAGGGTTAGGGGAGATTTAATATACTTTTTCACCCAGGTGAGTGGTAGGAATCTGAAACTCACTACCTGTGAGGGTGATAGAGGCAGAAACCCTCATAACATTGAAGAAGTATTTAGATGTGCCCTTGTGATGCCAAGGCATAAAATGCTTCTATAAAATGCCCCTTCACAATGATCTGGGCAAATTAGAAAGAGGACAATGCATTTCAGCCTCTCCAGGCCGTTCTGTATTCTGTTAGATTCTGCATCTCAATTCTATTTCTCCACCTTTACACTACTCCCCTTCACACAACCAAACTCCAACTTTATCATTCCTGTGGCCTCAGTTTTCAATGCTCCCTGAGGCACGGTTAACTCTAACTTATTTACTTGTAACAACCCACGTGTGAAACTCCTTCTTTTCCTTATTTTGGAATAAAATCACCAGAAATAAACAAATCTCTATGTCACATTTATCGATTGATTTCACAGTAGGATGGAATATTCATGATCATGGGGTCATCCTGGTGAATGGCAGGAGCCAAAAGCAGAAAGAAAACAAGTTTCTCTCCTTTTGCAGAAATCAAGGGAAATTCTGATGACCTGGGATCATCGGGTTAATGCCGAGGTGGTTACACAGTCTGTGTTGTGATCCTGACTGTCTTTGGCCTACAGTGACTCTGTCCATTGCTCTGCCGATTGTGCAGATGTGGGAATGAACCTTAGACAAAGGACCCAACTGTAGCTCTTTATCATTGCCTTCCCACTGGCCCTCCCACATGGGGCACCTTTTCATCAGGCCGGCACTGAGGGGACTTGCTGGCATCACAACGCTAGCAGCTTCACTGCGCTGCAAACTAACCACTCTCACTCTCACTGGCACCTCATCCTTCAGAGGGACATAAGAAACATTTCACCTTCCCAGTACAGGCCTCTTCGCTAACGGAGTCAGGGGGAAGGGCTGGGGAAGTTTGTCAAAGTTTATTGGATCCAAGGGACGATGATGGCATTGTGTCTAAATAAGGGAACGGTTTTATATGCCGACCTTTAACCTTCATTACACAGGTGACTGTTTATTGAGGCTTTGCGTTCCTGAGGGTTGCACTGGGGGTTAGTTTGAGGGCGAGGGGAGATTGAAGGTTTGAGGGGCGACCAGTTGGGAAGGGTTAAGGAGTGAAGGATTGAGTCAATTGACGGTGAGGGTGTGAGCAGGGGTGAGGGGGTGAGCGGGTGAGCAGGCTTGAGGGTGAGGGGGTGACTGGAGTGAGGGGGTGAGCAGGGGGGAGGGGGTGAGCAGGGGGGAGGGGGTGAGCAGGGTTGGGGGTGAGGTGGTGACTGGGGTGGGGGGGTGAGCAAGGTAATAGTGACGGGGGGAGAGCTGGATGGGATTGAGTGGGGGGTGCGGTTTAGGATCAAGAGGTTGACTGGGGGGGAGGCGGGGGAGATCGGTGGGGTTGGGGGGCAGGTTACTGAGTTAGGGTCAATTTTAGAAACCCTCCCCCATTCTGAAACTGGCTGCTGATTGGTCATCATCCAAAGTGTCGTTACTATTGCAGAGCAAACCCACAAATCCTATCAGTCTAACCCAGCCCTGGCCTCCTACATCTCCAACCAATCAATGACTCAATTTTTTGAGAAGATGCCTTTTGGCCCATCTTGATTCTATCTTTCCCCATCATGGAGCAGACAGACCTCAAAAACCCCCTGAGAATGTGATGTGTGCCTAGTCATCTGGCCCAGGTAAAGAGGGGACGGATGGACTCTGAAGAGTTCGAAGAACAGCAGCAGCCTTCTGAGGATGAAGATGGGAATGTGGTGCAGGGGGAACATCATCTTCAACAGGATAGAGTGCTGCAGCTTAGGGTGCAACACCCCAGACAGGACTCAACTGACATCCAGTGGACCTGAAGTGGATGAAGTGATCGTTCGCTGACTGTAAATTTAGGGGCTATGGTAATGCAATGGTAGTGTCCCTACTTCTGGACCAAAAGACCTAGGTTCTAATGGGTGTGCTCCATGGGTATGCAACAACAGCCCTGAACAGGTTGATTAGAAAATGCTTTGATGGTGAAAATACTTGCCAATCACAGAGCAAGCAGCCCCAGTTTATTCTCAGACACAAATGCAGTAACATTTTTGTTTGTAATTTCCTCACTTTCCCTGTCGTTTAATTTAAAGAAACAACTTTAACAACTGAAGTCTTTACAAAGTGTGCTGTTGCCAGATTCAGCAATGACATGGCACTGTGCTCTGCCTGTGTTAGGGAGAGAGCAATGGGTGCTAAGCACAGGGAATGTTGTAGCCACAGTGACAAGGACTGTTGATCAGGTAGGCGATGGCGTAAGGTGCCAATACATTTACAAAATGGGATCAGTGCATGGCAGAGAATTGAGTGAGATAGCTCATGGAGGGCAAGTATCCATGGAATTGCCTGAAATAGACACTTAGCTGTTTTTTTGATAAGATTCAGCCCAGTGTCCCTGATTCAAATCCAGTCCCTCCCCAAGAAGGGGTCACATCCATTCTGCATCAACCCTGTCAAGCTCCTTCAGAATGTAGGGTTCACTCCTCATTAAAGGTAAATTGTGAGAGAAACCCATCCCTATTCCTCCTATCTGAAAATAGGAGAGAAAAGGGGAGAAGATGTGGTGATGATCCAGTGGAAGGAGCAAGGCTGAGACTGGGAGTTGACGCAATCAGAACCAGAAACAGCATGTTTAGGACAGAGGTCGAAAACGTTTCCTTTCTACAGAAGGGCAAACGTAGCAGCTGGAAGCATGTGTAGGAAGAGTTGATGAGTCCAGCACACACAAAAGATGTAACGCAAGGGTTGATGCTTTGAAAGGATGTTCAGATAGCTCAAATCAAAACCCACCTCGTGATCTCACATATTTACAAAGTAATGAAAAGATCGAGTCATGATTCTTCAATACTTGGAGAGGTTAGGGAAAGAGTCAATAACAGTAATTAATCTACAACTCCAATTTGTACAAGTTAATTCCATTACACTTCAGAAATGGATAAGTATCTTTTTAAATAAAAACTGAAAGAACGGCAGAAGCTGTGAATCAGAAACACCAACAGAAATTTCTGGGAAAGCTCAGCAGGTCTGGCAGCATCTGTGGAGGGAAATCAGAGCTAACGTTACGGGGCAAGTGACCCTTTCTCCCATTTTTATTCATTCATTCACAGGATGTGGGCCAGCATTTATTGCCCATCCCTAATTGCCCAGAGGGCAGTGGGAGCCACGTGTAGGCCAAAGCAAATAAGGATGGTGTTACCAAGCAGATTTCCTTTCCTCAAACAACCAGACAGGATTTTCCTGACATTTGACACCAGTATCATTAGAATCTTAATTCCAGATTTTTCACTGAATTCAAACTCCACCATTGGCCATGGCAGAATTCGAACACAGGCAATAATACCACAAAACCATACCAACTCCCCCTGATCAGACTGAGATTGATGCAACTGGTGGCCAAGACTTAAAGAAATCAGTGCTGTGCAGAGTATTGAAGTCTTCTTTTAAACTTTGTTTTCAATTGTGGACATCACCGCCTGGTTTCGTACTTATTGCCCGTCCCTAGTTGCCCCCCTTGAGAAGGTGGGGGTGAGCTGCCTTCTTGACCCACTGCAGTCCATGTGCTGTAGGTTGACCCACAATGTCCTTAGGGAGGGAATTCCAGGATTTTGACCCAGTGACAGTGAAGGAACAGCGATATATTTCCAAGCGAGGATGGTGAGTGGCTTGGAGGGGAACTTGCAGGGGGTGGTGTTCCCATGTATCTGCTGCCCTTGTCCTTCCCGATGGAAGTGGTCGTGGGTTTGGAAGATGCTGTCTAAAGATCTTTGGTGAATTTCTGCAGTGCATCTTGTAGATAGTACACACTGCTGCTACTGAGCGTCGGTGGTGGGGGGAGTAGATGTTTGTGGATGTGGTGCCAATCAAGCGGGGGCTGCTTTGTCCTGGATGGTGTTGAGCTTCTTGGTCATTGTTAGAGCTGCACCCATCCAGCTAAGTGGGGAGTATTCCATCACACTCCTGACTTTGCCTTGTAGTTCCAAAAAACAGTTGTTGGATTTCAGTCATGAACTCTGTTTCTCTCTCCACAGATGCTGTCAGACCTGCTGAGCTTCTCCAGCACTTTCTGTTTTTATTCCAACACTCCCGCAGCTGCATTATTTTACTTTTATTTGTGCCTTATTAATGGTGGACAGACACTGGGGAGTCAAGAGGGGAGTTATTCATTGCAGGACAGTGCAGCACCGCCTCAGTATCGACCCTCCGACAGTGCGGCACTCCCTCAGCACTGACCCTCCGACAGT
>NC_063368.1:19064898-19065971 GCF_021869965.1 Rhincodon typus
CTCCCTCAGCACTGACCCTCCGACAGTGCGGCGCTCCCTCAGCACTGACCCTCGGACAGTGCGGCACTCCCTCAGCGCTGACCCACCGTCAGTGCGGCGCTCCCTCAGCACTGACCCTCCGACAGTGCGGCACTCCCTCAGCACTGACCCTCCGACAGTGCGGCGCTCCCTCAGCACTGACCCTCCGACAGTGCGGCGCTCCCTCAGCACTGACCCTCCGACAATGCAGCACTCCCTCAGCACTGACCCTCCGACAGTGTGGCGCTCCCTCAGTACTGTACTGGAAGGATCAGCCCAGGGTCTGTGCTCTAGGCTGTGGATGGGGCCTTTCTGTGTCAGTACCTCCCAGTGCCCTGGAGCTTAGTGAAGAAGAACGATGGAGATTGGTGTAATAGGATCCACGTGGTTGACATTGCAAATAATCAGCCTTGTCAGCTGTGTTATTGAGCTGTTGGGAGTGTTTTTCTGAAATTACTCCAACCATTAATGCCCAGCGCATCCTGTTCAGTTATTTTCCTTTACCTTGCCTGAAGATCCATCTAAGAGTGGGATTACAGAGAATCCAGCAGCAGCTTGTTTGATTCAATCCCACAGTGTCCTGCTCGTCTCAGCACTTCGGGTCCAAATGCAAATCAAAGGGAGAGGGAGGCAATTGGTTAATGTCAGCTTTGGGATCTTGCCAACATTCCTTTCTTTTCTGCTAACCAGTGAGCAGAAGTGAAAACTGAAGGTAATTCACAGACCTTGCTCAAGCACCGAGCTAGGATCTACCTTGAGAACCTGCTAGTTCCTCACTGCATTTTCAGCGAGACTCCAGCTCAGCTTCATTGGGTGGAAGGTGTCTTGGTCAAAGTTGTGTCCAATTTTCAGTCCTGGGTGGCTCGGCATAAATCCTAGTGATCAACTGATCAATTCAGACAGCATGTTCCTTTGGTCGTTTGCGATAGGAAGACCGCAAATGATACTCAATCATCCTGCTCTTGTAAAACCAAAAGCAAAACATCTACTGTCAAGAGATAGTAGGAACTGCAGATGCTGGAAAATCTGAGGTAACAAGGTGTAGAGCTGGATAA
>NC_063368.1:19066471-19069264 GCF_021869965.1 Rhincodon typus
GCAAAGCTCCCTCTACATTGTCCCCCAATCAAACACTCCTAGGACAGGGACAGAACAGGGTTTGATACAGAGCAAAGCTCTCTCTACATTGTTCCCATCAAACACTCCCAAGACAGGGACAGCACAGGGTTAGATACAGAGTAAAGCTCCCTCTACACTGTCCCCATCAAACACTCCCAGGACAGGGACAGCACAGGGTTAGATTCAGAGTAAAGCTCCCTCTACACTGTCCCCCATCAAACACTCCCAGGACAGGGACAGCACGGGGTTAGATACAGAGTAAAGCTCCTTCTACACTGTCCCCATCAAACACTCCCAGGACAGGGAAAGCATGGGGTTAGATACAGAGTAAAGCTCCCTCTACACTGTCCCCATCAAACACTCCCAGGACAGGGACAGCACAGGGTTAGATACAGAGTAAAGCTCCCTCTACACTGTCCCCATCTAACACTCCCAGGACAGGGACAGCATGGGGTTAGATACAGAATAAAGCTCTCTGTCCTGGTGTCTGGCGGTTGTCAGTTGCCAATTGTAAATGGTGAGTATGAAATTGGGTGTTTACATGAAGACATCGGAGGAATAGTTTGCCATCCAAATGTTAACAGAGAAGAATGTCCAGATTCCAGTCATGTACTCCATCACTCCCCCAGTCCCACTCTAGTTCAGGCCTGTGTTGTTGTGGTTTCTGAACGGTGCATAACAATTGCATTTCAATGGCAACTGCCATGGCCTCAAGTCATCCCAAAGTGTTTTAAAGCCAGCGCAACACTTTGGAAGTGATGCCATTTGTGCTCTGTTGGAAACACAGCAGCCACTTTGCACACAGCAAGATCCCACAAACTGCAGCATAACAACCATAGAGTCATACAATAGACCCTTCAGTCCAACTGATCCATGCTGACCAAGTTTCCCAAACTAAATTAGTCCCATTTGCCTGTGCTTGGCTTATATCGTTCTGTACCTTTCCTGTTCATGTACCTGTCCAAATGTCTTTTACATGTTATAATTGTGCCCAACAGAGGGAGTGCTGTGCTGTCTTTCGGGTGAGGTGTTAAACTAAGACCCTGTCTACCTTCTGAGGAGGAGATGAAAGAAATCCCACTGTGCTATTCTGAAGCAGAGAAAGGGGGTTCTCCAACGTGTCAAAACCAATCTTCATCTCTCTGTCACTATCACTTGGGTGTTTGGAACATATGCCTTCATTACTCAGACCATTGAGTTAAGGAGTTGGGATGTCATGTTGCAGTTGTACAGGACATTGGCGAGGCCACATTTGGAATACTGTGTAGTGTTCTGGTTACACTGCTATAGGAAGGATATTATTAAATTGGAGAGAGTGCAGCAAAAGTTTACAAGGATGTAAAACAGAAGTTGCTGGAAAAGCTCAGCAGGTCTGGCAGCATCTGTGAAGAAACCAGTTTTGAGGAAGGGTCACCGGACCTGACACGTTAACTCTGAATTTTTTCTTCACAGATGCTGCCAGACCTGCTGAGCTTTTCCAACAACTTCTGTTTTTGTTCCTGATTTACAGTATCCGCAGTTCTTTCAGTTTTTATTTACAAGGATGTTACCGGGAACAGAGGGTTTGAGTTATAGGGGGAAGTTGGATAGCTGGGACTTTTTTCACAGGAGCATAGGAGGTTGAGGGGTAACCCTATAGAGGTTTATAAAATCATGAGGGCCATAGGTAAGGTGCCCCCACCCCCCTCCTCCAGGATTGGGGAGCTCAAAACTAGAGGGCATAATTTTAAGGTGAGAGGAGAATGATTTAAAAGGGACCTGAGGAGCAACTTATTCACACAGAGGGAGGTTCATATGTGAAATGAATGCCAGAGGAAGTGGTAGATACACTTCCATCTGGTCCAGGTGTCTGCAAGGAACATTATTTAATTTTTGCAAAGATACCTTCTATCTTCTGAATGTGACATGTAGTTGTCTTTTCCCTAGGATGGGGGATCTCAAGACTAGGGGGCATATTTTTTAATCTGAGAGGAGAGAGATTTAAAAAAATACATGAGGGGCACTTTTTCTCACACAGAGTGGTTCAAATGTGGAATTAACTTCCTGAGGAAGCAGTGGATGGGGGTACAGTTACAACATTTAAAAGACATTTGGATAAGTCCATGAATAGGAAAGGTTTGGAGGGATATGGGCCAGGAGCAGGCAGGTGGGACTAGTTTAGTTTGGGATTATATTCAACATGGACTGGTTGCACTGAAGGATCTGTGTCCGTGCTGTATCACTCTAAAGCTTCTTAAGTTCTTCAGAACTGAAGAAGAGTCAGACTGGACAGGAAACGTTAACTCTGATTCTCTCTCCACAGATGCTGCGTGACCTGCTGAGTTTCTGTGTGCTGGTTAGGGACGTCCAGCATCTACAGGCCTTTACCCTGATTCTGACAGATCTTTGAGCAGGTTCCTCATCTTTACAAGTGGAAGCCTCAGCATGCCTCCAGTGCAGGACACACAACTCGCTCAACACACTCCACACTTCCGGCTAATGAAGAGGTCCCTGCCTCTGGGTGGAGTCTAACGCCTAAGCCCTGCCCACTCATGGAGAGCTGTCCAATCGCTGCAGAGCTCCTTGGGCGGGGGGCGACCAAAGCCAGGCAGAGTAGCCAATGGGGGCTGGGTATGGTATTTAAAGCTGAACGACCGAGCATCCTCAAGTTTCTTTTTACAAAAAGTTCGGCTGAAGTTGGGAGTAGTGCAGCCTTTGCTGTTGAATATCCCCAGGAGGAGGAGGAGTGGGGGGAGGGTGGGGGAGGGGGGGGAAAGCAAGGAGCATCCCAGG
>NC_063368.1:19069364-19092466 GCF_021869965.1 Rhincodon typus
GGGGGAGGGGGGGAAAAGCAAGGAGCATCCCAGGGCTGAGAGGACAACTCATTCCATCGGATGATGCCCACTGTTTGCTTTTTAATTAAATCTTTCAACACCAAGAGAAAAACAGAACTCACGTTGTAACTCTGGAGGGACCTGCAGAACCTACACAGAAAGTTAGTTGGAATTTCTCAAGCGCTGAAGAGCCGACATTGACAAATCTTAAGGTGCAAAACAAGTTTGACAACTTCCAAAAAAAAACTTTTTCTTCTTCTTCTGTCTGCCCTTCTCTGAGTGTGTGTCTGAAAAAGGAAGGAGTTTGTGTTCCGGGGAATGAATTTTTTTATATAAAGGCGGCAGTAGATTGTGTGTGTGTGTGTGTGTGTGTGTGTGTGTGCTGTTGTTGCTAACCATTAGCGAGCTGTAATCGGGTTTATTTTTTTTTACTTGGAAGGGACCATGTCGGATGATCGGAGCGTGTCAGACGTGGCGAGCTCGGGAGGCTCAGAGAGTGAGTCGGTGGTTTCTCCTGGATCCTCTCTCGCTCCTGATGGAGATGAAAAGTTCCAGGCTGGCACCGAGGAAGGCAGTGGCAAACGGGAGAGCGAGGAGGACAAATTTCCGCTGTGCATCCGAGAAGCGGTGAGCCAAGTGCTGGAAGGTTATGACTGGACCCTAGTGCCCATGCCGGTCCGAGTCAACGGCTCCTCTAAGAATAAGCCTCATGTCAAGAGACCTATGAACGCCTTCATGGTGTGGGCTCAGGCCGCAAGAAGAAAACTGGCAGATCAATACCCACATCTCCACAATGCAGAGCTTAGCAAGACTCTGGGCAAACTCTGGAGGTGAGTTCAAGACACACAAAAAAAATCCCCTAAAGAACTGAGCAAAAAACACCAGAAATTGCTGGAAAAGCTCAGCAGGTCTAGCAGCATCTGTGGAGAGAAATCCGAGCTAACGTTGTGTGTCCGGTGACCCTTCCTCAGAACTGAGGATGCTGGCTTTCAGAAACAAACACAGAACTAGCTGGAAAAGCTCAGCAGGTCTGGCAGCATCTGTGGAGAGAGAGAGAGAGAGAGAGAGAGAGTTAATGATTCAAGTCTGGTATATCTCTCCTGCGGAATTGATCTTTCTTGAGTTGTAACATTCAGAACATTCATACTGGATTTGAAACGTTAACTCTGTTTCTGTCTCCGCTGATGCTGCCAAACCTGTTGAGTTTCTCCAGCAATTTCTGCGTGTGTTTCTGGAGGTGAGTTCTTGAGGGTTAAAACCCCTTTCCCCTTAGAGCATTTCAGATGCCAACACCCTCCAGCCGAATAGAGGGACGGTGGATACGCGACGTGAGCTGTTTGTGCTACTCAGATGCGGATTTTTGCTTAGCGCTTTCTGGGTTTTGTTTTAAATTTTGTTTCCATTGTAAGGCAGGCTGGACAGAGAAACGAAATGCCTTTTGTCAAAGCTCTTCAACCCTGGGTTGAGAGGTGCTAACTTTTCAGCCGGGTTTAGGGGCGACAAAGATTTTGGGAATTGAAAATCGTTTATGGAGATCTGGTCTAATTTAAATAGTGGTTAGTTCAGCCGGATTTTTGTACCAGTCCTTCAGAAGCATTTGCCAGTCATTTTCCATCTAACGCAGACTGCAGATACACCGAAATAGGAACCCACTGTTGCCAGAACTTCCTGCGTTGATTCCAAACTTTTTGGCTGATATTTATTTGCTACTTTTACAGGTTCCAACTGGCTTGTCATTAAGTTAATTACTTCTCAATGAACAGCTAAATTGTACAAAGCAAAGTGAATTTCAATCATTACTTTGTAAATATTGCTGCCTTTGTTTAGTCTGTGAGAATGCATTCAAAATGTTTGCAGACCTTTGTCTTGTTATTCCCAATTGGAAGAAATTCTGAATTGGAATGGGCCAGGGAATTGGGTTCAGAGGGATTTGCAAGGAAAAGCCTTTCCTGAATCTTCAGTGAGGGACAAATGAAAAGTACAAAATATACAAAGAGTGAGGGAGGAGGTGCTGAAAGGCTCAGGTTGACTGAGCGGGGAGAGACAGAATGAACAGAGGGAAGAGGGATTGGGAAAGGAGAAAGGTGGGCAATTACGGGGGGGAAAAAAGGGGTTGGAGTGAGCATGAGAGATGGACTGAGGGAGGAAAAAATCCTCCGACAAATAAAAGGGATAGAGGAAACTGGGCAAGGAATGAGAAGCTTCAAAGAGAGGGAATGGGGAATAGGAACAAAGGATAGACTGGGGCAGATAGTGAACAACATGGAAAAAAGGATGAGTTGTCAGATGGTATGGTCAAGAAATTGGAGAGCAGAGTGAGGCAGAAAAATGGACAAAGTTTGAGGGGGAACGAAGTGTAGACAGGGAAACCTAAAGAAGAAAGGATAACGTTGCCAGTCTGAGAAACAAAGGCATGTCCTTTGATGGGGAGAGACCAGGGAAGGAGGAGTGTAGTGGGGTGGAGGGGGTTGCAGTGGTGAGGACAGAGTTATATTGTCAACAAAGACAATACTAGCAGGAAAGAAAGAAAGAGAGAGAGAGAGAGAGAGAGAGAGAGAGAGGAACTGCCCCCAACCCAACTGTTTCTCTCTGTGCAAATTGCCTGTGAGCTTGCAGTGGGATTGATGGAGTCAACAGCAAATCACCAAATGAGGAACAATCAGATTGCAATGTGTGCTGGAACAGGGGAGACCCTCAGTGGAGTTGGGCAGGAGTCAGAGCGGCTATCCAATAAGAGGGTGTGATGGATCAAGTTGGACTGGCTCCATGGATGTGACTCACTGCTTCAGTACAAAGGAGGTGGAGGCACTTGGGAGGGTGTTATGCTGGGTGTCACATTGATGCCAAGGAGAGGTCCTCACCTTGGAAGTGGGTGTTCCATTGTGGTGATTCGTGGGAGCTGTGCTGGTGAAAAGAGGAGGAACAGGAACACGATGGGTCATTCAGCACCTCCATTCCAGTCAGCCATTGAGGAAGATCATGGCTGCTCCGAACCACCATGGGTTTGCGTGAGGTGCACTGGCAGGAATTTCTGATGATATTGTGTATTGTCCACACTGAGAGAAAGCAAAATGATTGCCACTAGACGAATGAGGAAGCAGCTGAGACCCTGTGCTCTGCAACCCCCACCTCCTGCCAAAACATTCTTGTCAAGGTGACCATGGGCAGCACTCTCACCTGGCAATATTCTGAAATTGAAACACCCCAGAGTGTAAACAGACAGGCAGACACTCCTGGTGTGTTACCGAGGGAGCGCCGCACTGTTGGAGGGTCGGGGCTGAGGGAGCGCCGTGCTGTCAGAGGGTCAGGGCTGAGGGAGCGCTGCACTGTCGGAGGAACAGGTGTACATGAATATTTTGACAGCCATGATATGAAGAGGAGTAGGGGAAATTTCACCCCTACTCCTGTGTCTTGGCCAATAATTATCTTTTTAGTATCAAACTAACACTTAAAAAACATTTTTCTCACTGATGTGTTTGCTGTCGTGAAAATCTGTTTGCTACATTTGAGCCATGACTGCCCTTCAAAAACAATTCATTAGCCATGAGACCCTTTGGAATTTCCTGAGGTTGTAAAGGATGCTATTGAAATGCAATTTGTTGTGTTTCTCACTCATATCGTAATTAAAGAGAATAAAATATTAAACTTCAAACTGGAAAAGAAAGCTGATCAATAAATCAGCAGAAGGTTATCATGTTCTGGTTCAGATGTTCACTTTATCGTCGAGTACTGATCAATCTTCTGTTTCTCCTCTGCTTTGATCAATTGATTTATCCATTATTGTCCTGACTGATATCCCACTGTCTAGCCCCCCACCTCATCCAGGACCCTGCTGCTAGATTTGAACCCTCATCCTCCCATTCACCTATCAGCCTTGGTCTCACTGACTTGCGTGGGCTCCCCAGATCAGACAACGCTCCAACTTTAAGACTCTGAACCTTGTTTACAAATCCCTCCATGGCCTCACCTCCCCCATCCCTTCCCTATTTCTCATCTCATCCAGTGCTCCAACCTTCCCAGATCTTTGTACTCTTCATCATCATGTGTATCCATGACCTGCCCACAAACACCCATCCTTACACTAACTGGGCCTAATGGTGCAGCGGTGTCGTCACTGGGCAAGTAATCCAGAAGCACGGGCTAATGATCTAGGGACATGGGCTCAATTCCCATCACAGCGACCTGCTGTAAACTAAATTCAATTCAGAAAATCTGGAATTTAAAAAAGAAATAGTGAATGTTGTTGATTATTGACCTGATTCATTTAGGGAAGGAAATCTGCCACCCTTGCCCAGTCTGATGTGGAGGTGCCAGTGTTGGACTGGGGTGGACAAAGTCAGAAATCACATGACACCAGGTTATAGTCCAACAGGCTTATTTGAAATCACAAACTTTCGTAGCACTGCTCCTTCAAAGCACTCTGGAAGTTTTTGATTTCAAATGAACCTGTTGGACTATAATCTAGTGTCATGTGACTTCTGACTCACAGCAATGTGGTTGACTCTTAACTGCCCTCTGGGTAATTAGGGATGGGCAATAAATGCCGGTCTAGCCCAGAAGATAAACACCACCCCCCTGACTGAACTTTTTAAAAATTTCTGGTTCACTGATATTCTTTAGAGAAGGAAATCTGCCATACTTACCTGGTCTGGCCTACGTGTGACTCCAGATTCACAGTAACGTGGTTGAATCTTAACTGCGCCCTGAAATGGCCTCAAGACACTTGGATATGATAGTCAAAAATTAGTGAAAATATCCTTCCCCACACCAATTGGGTAACCATACACTTGTGCCATATGGAATGCAGTGGTTCAGGAAGATAGCTCAAAGGCATTTAAGGATGAACAATGAATGTTGGCCCAGACAGTGACACCCACAATTCCCAAAGACAGACAAATAAGAGAAAAATTAACTTCCTGAATTCTGGCGATATTTAAAGTTGGGGAAAGGGGGTTGGGAGTGGTAGGGGTGGAACGGCACGGTTGGGATGAATGGGATGGGGCTGAAAAATAGGATGTTTTCTCGACTACTGGCTCAAATATGCAAACAACGATTTTTTTTTATCTAAAGAAAAGGTTGAAGGGGTTATTTGGGGTGGAATCGGAACAGCTTACCAGCAAAATGTAACTGAGTTTGCAAAAATAAACTCTCGGCTATTTATAACAAGGTGAGTAACTGGCATCCGGTAGGGAGCTGGAGACAGAAATCCAGCTGTCTGTGGTTTCTGATGTTGTTCAGTCACTCTGGAGCTGGTCTTGTAACTCCTGTCCAGGCATGTGGCTATGAGGAGATGAGTGAAACATGGGAAAGGGTTCGGAGAAAGCAGGAGGGCACCAAGGGGCAAAAGAGGATTTTCAGTCTCGTCAATCCAGCAATCATTCCAAAACCCTCTTCCCATCCGTGGATGGAGATGGGATTGATCTGACTAGGACTGTGGGAGGTTGAGTTAATCAGTCATCTGGTTGGGAAATAAACCTTTAATCAGAGGCAGCTTTGGCAAAGATTCTTTAATTGTCGATTAGGCAGAAGGAATAATTTCTTATGCTGTTGTATTTGATGATCAATTGATGTACATCAGGCCAAGAGAACAGCCTTGGTAATGACATACATCAATAAAAGCAAGTTCAATGTCACCTTAAACACCCCCAACATTTCAGGGAGCTTGTAATAATTAATAATAGACATCTGCCCATCAGTTCTAATCTTCAAATCCTCTCTGAGCTCATTCTCAGCTGTAAGTGAATCCAGGAGGAGACCCATGTTATCTCCACACCTGAATTTTCCAAGGCTTTTCTGGTCCGTCTCCCAGTTTCAGAAACTTCAGTCTTTCCCCCATTGTATCCTTACCTTGTACCAACTCCTGGTCATCCATCATTGCCCCCACCCCTTACTCACTGACCTGCATTGGCTCCTGGTCAAGCAACACCTTGATTTTTAAAACTCTTCTCCTTGTGTTCAAATCCTTCCACTGCCTCCTACCTCACAGTCTGAGCTTTTTCAGCCTCTCGACCCTCAGAGCCTCTGAGCCGAAGCTCTGGAATTCTCTTGCAAAACCTCTTCACCTGCCTTTCACTCTCTCTCCAAGATGTTCCTCAGACCTGCATATTTGACTAATCTATTGGTTGTCTGGCCTAGTATCTCCTTCTGGGTCTTGGTTCAGCTTTGTCAGGCTATCATCCTGTTACCTTGGGATGGTTTTCCACACTAAAGCCATGATATAAATGCAAGCCATTGTAGTTGGTGTGGCAGGGTGTCTGGACTTGGCCAGGTGAGCATCACAATTGATCCACTTTTGAGCATTAGTAATTTTTGATAATGATACTGCTGTCTCCCATTCTGTGGAACCTCAAGTGGTGAGGTTGGTGGGATTGGTGCGTGCATTTATACGGGGTGGGGTTGAAAGATTGGAGCAGGCAGCATGATGAAGGTTGGCACTAGGTTTTCCTCTATCAGCATTGCTTGATAGAGGCATGCAGTTAAAAACAGCCTTGTTCCTTTAGCTCCCTGAGAGCAGTGAACTGGAGTACAGGTTACACAGCAATAAATTCTCTTGGCCTTCCCTCACTTTGTGTGCTTTGTGGTTTTTGGATTACAATCAGCCATTCTTGGGATATGGGGGTCACTGACAAAGTTTGCATCTATTATCCTTTGAAAAGGTGTGGATCTTTCCCAGTCCGTTTGGAAGTGTGCTCCTGAAGCATAATTAGGTCTTAGCTGAATGGTCAGCTTGCATTCACTCTTCGTGCTTTTTGTAGATGTTTAAAAAAACTGAGTCATTGCTTGAAGCTAGTTAAGAGTCAGCAAGATGTGAGATTGGAGTCCTATAAACCCCAGTCAAGGTAAAGAATAGCAGGCTTCACTCTCTAAAGGACATCAGTGAACCAGATGCACTTTTATAACCATCTGCTATAGGAAAGATGTTGAGACTAGAAAGCATTCAGAAAAATTTGATGAGAATGTTCCCAGGGTTGGAGGGTCTGAGTTATAGGGAGAGGCTGACTAGGCTGGGGTCATTTTCCCCGGAGCGTCGGAGGTTGAGGGGTGACTTTATAGAGGCTTTTAAAATCATGAGGGACATGGATAGGGTGAATAGCCAATGTCTTTTCCCTGGGTGGTGAGTTCAAAGCTAGAGGGCATAGGTTTAAGGTGAGAGGTGAAAGATATAAAAGGGACAGAGGGTGGTGCGTGTGGAATGAGCTGCCAGTGGAGGCTGGTACAATTACAACATTTAAAAGGCAGTTGGATGGGTACATGAATAGGGAGGGTTTAGAGGAATATAGGCCAAACACTGGGGCAAATGGGACTCGATTAATTTAGAATATCTGGTTGGCATGGACGAGTTGGACCGAAGGGTCTGTTTCCATGCTGTACATCTCTATGACACTTTTTTAGAGTTACTTTTACTAAAACCAATTTTTCCTTTTATGTAAATTTCAAAACTGAATCCAGATTCACAGAAGAAAACTGAAATTGTTGAAGAAACTCAGCAGGTCTTGTAGCATCAGCAGGGAGAGAGAGCATGATTAATGTTTCCAGATTCAGAGTGCCTTGATGGGACGTGAGCTTTTGTTTGCTACGAGCCAGGTGACACAGTCCCTGTACGACTGTCTGTGAGCGTGCACAGGACACTGGGTCACCCTCGTTCTGACTCTGAGCAGGCAGTAAAGGGTTAATGGCCACTATATTATGTTTTGGTTATTTGGATTTGTGAAAAGTTTGCTACAGTGTGGCACAGATTAATTTACAGAGAAACGAAGTGTAGGAGTGAGGGGATGAGAATTCCTGGCCGACTCTGGCTTCAGTTCAGGGTCAGAGATGTGACATTCAGCAAACACCCCCTCCCTCACTCCTCCATAAAACATAACTTTCAAATGGAATCTACTGGCATTTTCTTCTCCCCTCCTGTGAGTGTTGCCAGAGAAATGATGGTATCTAACTCTCTCAGTTCCAACCCCACTGAGTTAATGCCAACTGCAGTAAGAAGCTTCAAACAGCTCTCAATCCACGCTGGCAGCCTCAAGGGGCAACTAGGGATGGTCCAGTTAACGATGGCTATGTCCTGCAAGTGTAGGACTGGTCCAGCTCAGTCAATGTTGAGCAGTGAGGGTTCACCTGGAAAAAGTGGAGGGGACAGGGAGAGATAGATAAAGAGAGAGATAATGGACAGAATGTGAGGACAAGGGGAAATTCCCATACTGCATTCACCAGTGGAAACAGACCGAAGCCAATGTCTTGAAGTAACTCTAACTTTGATCCTTGTATCCATCTGAGTGTTTTTGACAATCCAGATATGCCCTGTTCACATTACACCTGAAGGCAGTTTCTAACATTGGTTTTAAAAACTTTTTTAAAAATCCTGAAAATAGTTTCCTTCCTCCTCTTTCGAAAACACCAACTCCTGCTTTGGCTAATGATCCACAGTGCAATTTTACAGCAAGTAGTGTTCCCTGAGCAGGTACAGAACGGGGTTAGATACAGAGTAAAGCTCCCTCTGCTCTTTTAAATTGAGTGTAAAGCTACTTCGAAATTGTCCCATAAGATACAGAAGCAGAATTAGGCCACTTGGCCAATCAAGTCTGCTCCACCATTTGGTCATAGCTGATATGTTTCTCAACTCCATTCTCTTGCCTTTTCCCTGTAACCCTTAATCTGCTTACCAATCAGGAACCTATCTATCTCTGTCTTAAATACACTCAATGACTTGTCCTCCAGGGCCCCCTGCATTAATGATTTCCACAGATTCACCACCCTCTGGCTGAAGAAATTCCTCCTCATCTTAGTTCTAAAGGGTCGTCCCTTCACCCTGAGGCTGTGCCCTCGAGTCCTAGTCTCTCCTGCTAGTGGAAACATCATCTCCGCGTCCATTCTATCCTGGCCTCTGAGTAAATTTCAATTGGATCACCTCATATCCTACAAAACTCTAAGTACAGACGAGCGTCCTCAACTGCTGTTCATATGACGAGCCCTTCATCCCTGGGCTCAGTCTTGTACACTTCATCTGGACTCCAAGACCAGCTTATCCTTCCTCATATATGGAGCCCAAAACTGCACTCACCATTCTAAATACAGCCTGACCAGAGCCTTTTATAGCCTCAACAGTACGTCTCTGCTCTTGGACTCTAGCCCTCTTGAAATGAATGCATTTACCTTCCTAACTGCTAACTGAATCTGCAATGTTAGCATTAAGCGAATCCTGAACCAGAATTCCCAAGTCCTTCTGTGCTTCAGATTTCCAAAGCCTTTCCCCATTTAGAAAATAGTCTACGCCTCTAATCTTCCCCACGTGGTATTGTATCTGCCACTTCTTTGCCTGCTCTCCTGGCCTGCCCAAGTCCTTCAGCAGCCTCCACTCTTCCTCAACACTACCTGTCCCTCCACCTACCTCTGTGACATCTGCAAAGTTAGCAACAATGCCCTCAGTTCCTTCATCCAGATTGTTAATGTATAATATCCCCATCAAACACTCCCAGGACAGGGACAGCACAGGGATAGGCACAGAGTGAAGCTTCTACTCTGTTCCCCTTGTGTGATCTGGTGTAAAACCCAGTTGGCTAACACACCTGCGCAGCATTTTATTGCAAATATAAATTATTTGAAATGAATGTTGATGAACCTTGAGTGTCTGGAAAGACTATATACCACGACCTTTGCAGGTCTTCACAACACCACCTCTAGACAAACTGCACTATTGAGGGAGCGCCACGCTGTCGGAGGGTCAGTGCCGAGGGAGCGCTGCAGTTTTGTTGCTGGTAGATAGAAAACGAGGATGAGGGGTAACCTATTGCACTTGTGGAAGGGGAAGGATTTGGGTGAGGACAGAAGTGCAGGAAATAGGTTGGACATGGCTGAGGCCCACTTATAGAAGTTTCCCCATCACCGAAGTTAAACCAACTGGTTGGCAATTCCTGGGCTTGTCATTCCTTCTGCAAAGTGTAGTGTTTGCAATTTTCCAGTCTAAACCAACCACTTGTCAGACAGCTGGTGTGGGGGCAATATGGGATAAAGTTTAGAATTTTTATAACTTATTGTCATTGAATTAAGGGATTAATTGATCCCATTGACTAGAAAATAAAGAAAGGGAGAGGAGGATTCACAATTCACTGCTCCAGGGAAATCAGGAGAGGAATAAACAATTGATTTTTGAGTTCCAAAATCAGAGTCTTGGAGATCTACAGCACGGAAACAGACCCGTCAGTCCAACTCGTCCATACTGACCAGATATCCTAAATTAATCTAGTCCCATTTGCCAGCATTTGGCCCATATCTCTCTAAATCCTTCCTATTCATATACCCATCCAGATGCCTTTTAAATGTTGTAATTGTACCAGCCTCCTCCACTTCCTCTGGCAGCTCGGTCCACACATGCACCACCCTCTGCGTGAACAAGTTGCCCCTTAGATCCCTGTCAAATCTTTCTCCTCCCACCTTAAACCTATGCCCTCTTGTTTTGGACTCCCCACCCTGGGGGAAAGACTTTGGCTATTCACCCTATCCACGTCCCTCATGATTTTAAAAGCCTCTATAAGGTCACGTCTCAGCCTCCAATGCTCCAGGGAAAATAGCCCCAGCCTATTCAGCCTCTCCCTATAGCTCAAACCCTCCAAACCCTGGCAATATTCTTGTAAATCTTTTCTGAATGCTTTCAAGCTTCACAACATCTTTCCTCTAGCAAGCAGACCAGAATTGAATGCAGTATTCCAAAAGTGGCCAACCAATGTCCTGTACAGCTGCCATGACCTCCCAACTCCTACTCCATGCACTGACAAATAAGGGCAAGCATACCAAACATTGCCTTCGCTATTTTGTGTACCTGCAACTCTGCTTTCAAGGAACTATGAACATGTACTCCAAGGTCTCTTTGGTTTCTGTCTTAAATCGTTGATTATTTTTAATTCGTTGATTATTATTCTCCCATGAGAGGAAACATCCTCTCCCTGTCCACTGGGTAAGGACCTCTCAGATCTTAGATGTTTGAATCAAGTCACCCCCTTCGTTTCTCATCCAGGCCTAGCCTGTCCAACCCTTCCTCATAAGATAAAGCCCGTCAACCCAGGTATCAGCCCAGTAAACTGTATCTGAACTGTTTCCAATGTATTTTGATCCTTCCTTAATTAAGGTGACCAATTCTGTACATAATACTCCAGATGGGCATTACTCTGGGGCATTCTAGTCAAGCTTGTAGCATTATGTAGCTCAGAAGCTTACTATCTGGCCCATTCTACATTCTTCTCCCCAATCCACCCCTCCTCTGAATCACAGGAATGCCATACTGCAGAAGGAGGCCATTTCACCCATGTTTGTGCTGGCCCTATCCATAAACCTGTAGAATATTTCCACCTGCAAGCATCACTTTCCTGAACAAGATATTCAAACAAGTTTGGATTCAAATAGAGATAGGTGTGGATCGACAGGCCAAATGGCCTCCTTCAACTCTGTCAATCTGAGAGATATGCAATTGCCTTTGAAAGTTCTGACCTGGGAACCGGTGATGATCTGTAGCTCCAAGTGTGAGAGCCAGCTGAACAGTCTGTTTCTGGAAAGCATTGCATTAAGATAGGTTTTTTCTGTCTGAGAGTTTCATTGAGACTTACAGACAGAAAAAATGTAAGTCAGCCTCAGGGTGGAGAGGCTCGACTACAGGACGCAGGCAGGAGCTGGAGAAATGTCCTGCCTTCCACACATCAACATGAGACGCTGTGGATCCCATATCTCTCACTTTATTACTTCACATCTAAAGTGTAGACAGGGGAATGTGGAAATGAATTAACCAGAGCATGTGGCTAGGGACAGTCACTATTGTATAATCAGAGTCCTGAAGGCAGTCATTGTGTCTGTTTGTGCTTTCAAACAGTGGTGTGCATTCTTTGATCTTCTCAGCTGTTTTTGTTTATTCCCCTGTACCTTACCTGATGCTCAAAGATCCGTCCAACTCACTTACAATTTCCTGTCATTTTATTAATAAGACCATAAGATATAGGAGTAAAGTTGGCTATTTGGCCCATCGAGTCTGCTTCACCACTCGATCATGGTCAATATATTTCTCATGCCATTCTCCTGCCTTCTCCCTGTAACCCTTGTCCCCCTTACTAATCAAAAACCAATCTATCTCTGTTTTAAAGCATTCCAAATCCCTACTGCTCTCCAAGTGACAAACATTTCTCCTTGTCTCCCATTGAGAGGTTTTACTAAATGATTTTGACTCTATGACCTCCATTTATTGGCTCACTCGCCAGAGACATTAGTGTCTCTCTCTCTCTCTCTCTCTGTCTGTCTCTGTCTCTCCTGTCAAAACCATTTGTCATCTCTAAAACTGAGTTCACTTCTAGCCTTCCTCCATTCTGAAGAAAACAGTTTGAACTTTCCCATGTCATCCTCAACACAGGCCCGTCTTCCCCAGGGTCACCCCCCTCCATAACCATTCCTGTATCTTTGGAGCTTCTCTGGGTGAGTGAAATCCAGCTGAGGACTAACAAGTGATTTAGAAAGTGCCAGCATAATTTTTTTCTTTTTTCAGCACCTTGTGTTGTTCTTAAAAGAACAGGGAAGGACTTGCATCCCTATAGCTCCTGGCACAACCTCTGGACATCCGAAAGCAATTTCCAGCCAATGTTGCTATGTATACAATAATGAGTGTTTTTCCAATTTGGGGTTTCTCTGTTTCCTCCCCACTCCTTGTGACAGCAGACCTTTCAGCTGCATCCTGCAGAGAGAGAGAGAGAGAGAGAGAGAGGGGGATGGACGGGGGTGCACTGTGTGACACCAGTCAATGTACAGCTATCTCCCTGAGGGGGAGAGAGGGGACTGAGAGACAGTAGTCAGTGTATAGACATCTCCCAGAGGGAGGGAGGGAGGTGCAGGGGTTCTGAGAGACTCCAGTCAGTGTACAGATATCTCCCTGAGAGACACCAACCTTTGTCTCTATTCAAAGCTTTTTAATGATTGGTTTAAGTGTGTATGAAGTACTGTTGAAAGGTGTCTTGAAGTACTTAATAGCCTGTAAAGGACTTTCTGAAGTGTGTTGTAATGCAGGAAATGCAGCTGCAGATTAGTTTGCAGTAAGCTCTGCGATACTGAGCAGACCGCCTGAATTGGTGAGGTTAGTTGGTTTGGAGAGTGGGGTGAAGTCCCTAGGGCAGACTGTTCCTTGGTTCGATACTTTGTCTGAAATGTTATGCCTCTGACAGTGCAGCACTCATTTGGTGCTACACAGAGAGAGGCTTCCTCGGAGGACTTGAGGCCCAGTGAGCAGTGAGCTACCCTCAGTCTGGGTCACAGTTGTCACTGACTTCTCTCCTGCCTTGTGTCTTGGTCTTGCCCAAGGCCCATGTTAGAAATGGGAATCGAAAAGGCTGGTACTTGGTATCCCTGGCTCCAAGCCCCTTTTCATCTCTCTTTCAAACAGGGTGTTAGCCCTAATTATCTCGCATCCTCATATGGGGGCACTGCAGTCTGAATCTTTACTTGCAGGCTGGCAGACAGATGGGAGCTCAGGAATGTAGTTTGGGAAAACTGTCGGGATTATCGAATGATGCATCACAGAATGAGTCCATTCAGCCCTTTGTGTCTGTGCTGGTTCTTTGAAGGCCCGAACTAATTAGTCCAATGTCTGTTAGCTAGATGACTAGTTCTTTTTTATTCATTCACCAGATATGAGCATCGCTGGGCATTTATTGCCCATCCCTAATTGCCCAGAGGGCAATTAAAGAGTGAACCACGTTGCTGTGGGTCTGGAGTGACATGTAATCCAGACCAGGTAAGGGTGGCAATTTCCTTCCCTAAAAGGCATTAGTGAACCAGATGGGTTTTTCCATTAATCAGCAATGGAGTCATGATTGTCATTAGACTCTTTAATTCTAGATTTTTTTATTGAATTCAAATTCCACCATCTGCCATTATGGGATTTGAATCCAGGTCCCAGAACATTACCTGGATCTCTGGATTAACAGTCCAGCGATAATGACACTAGGCCATCGCCTCCCCAACTCTAATGCAGAGTGATACCAACAGTATGGGTTCAATTCTCACACCGACTGAAGTTACCATGGAGGACTCTCCTCAATCTCTCCTCTTGCCTGACATGATGACACTCTGGCTAAGCTACCATCAGTCACAGAGTCATACAGCACAAAATAGGCCCTTTAGCCAAACTCATTCATGCCAACCAGGTTTCCCAAACTGAACTAGTCCCATTTACCTACATTTGGCCCAGATCCTTCTAAACCTTTCCTATTCACGTATCTGTCTAAATATCTTTTAAATCTTGTAACTGTACCTGCATCTACCACTTCCGCTGGCAGCTCGTACTGTACACACACCACCCTCTGTGCGAGAAAGTTGCTCCTCAGATCCCTTTTAAATATTTCCCCTCTCACCTTAAAACTATGCCCTCTAGTTTTGGACTCCCTTACCCTGGGGAAAAGACCTTGGCTATTCACCTTATCTGTGCCTGCCATGATTTTAACAACCTCTATGAAGTTACTCCTCAGCCTCCTATTCTCCAAGCTAAATAGTCCCAATCTATTCAGCCTCTCCTTATAACTCAAACTTTCCAGTCTCGGCAACATCCTCGTAAATCTTTTCTGCACCCTTTCCAGGTTAACAATACCCTTCCTATAGCAGGGCGACCAGAATTGTACACCATACTCCAAATGTGACTTGACCAATGTCCTGTACAGGCATAACATGACATCCCAACTTTTATACTCGATGCACTGACCAATGAAGGCAAGTATGCCAAATGCCTACTTCACCACCCTGTCTACCTGTGGTGCCACTCATTTCTGCCTAATGAGAGCAGCTGTGGTCTGGTAAGACTATGGTGACATTACCTCACTCCATTGCCCTGTGTATCGTCTTCCTGCAAGTCATTGTTCAATTCCCTTTTGAAAGTTCCTGGTGAATCACCCTGAACCATCCTTTCAGGCAGCGTATTCCAGCCACCAATAATTCACTGTAAATACAGGGTCCTCTCTCTCTGCCCACCTCCCCAGCTGCTCTGGCTGTTTTGCCAATCCCTTCAATTACCCACCTTCCTGCCACAGGAAACACCTTCTGTTTATTTACTGCCGTTAAAGCACTTGTAATCTTCTCAACCTCCCAACAATCTCCTTTTAACTTTAAATGCAAACTACTGTGGATGCTGGAAATCTGAAGTAAACACAAAGTGCTAGAGAAACTCAGCAGGTCTGACAGTATTTGCTGAGAGAGAAAGTGTGTCAAATATGACACTTCTTCAAATACTTTGTTCTCCTTTGATCAGAGAAGGTTAGAGTTAGTCATACAGCACAGAAACAGACCCATCAGTCCAAACAGTCCATGCCAAATATAATCCCAAACCAAACTTGTCCCACCTACCTGCTCCTGGCCCATATTCCTCAAAACCTTTCCTATTCATGTACCTATCCAAATGTCTTTTAAATGTTGTAACTGTATCCATCACCTCCTCAGGAAGTTCATTCTACATGCGAACCACCCTCTGTATAAAAAGAAATTGCCCCTCATGTCGTCTTTTAAATCTCTCCTCTCACCCTCAAAATGTGGCCCTAGTATTGAAACTCCCCATCCTAGGGAATAGATACCAACCATTCACATTATCTATACCCGTCATGATTTTATAAACCTCTATAAGGTCACCCCTCAACTTCCCACACTCCAGTGGGGAAAAAAAAAGTCCCAGCCTATCCAGCCTTTCTTTATAATTCAAACCTTTCATACCCAGCAACTTCCTGGTAAATCTCTTCTGAATCCTCTCCAGCTTGATAATATCCAAAATTCCAAAACATTTTCAGATTCTCCACATCATTACAGCAAATTAAATTCTCCCCTCCATTTGATCTGACTGTTTTGACACCATCACCTTGATAACTTATGATCTCTACCTTAATTAGTACAGTTTTGTATTACTGTATAGTCTTGGATTACTTGTTACTTTGGTTAGACCCTCGGCATGCAACTCTAATACCCCTCATGTTATTCTAGTCGTTTGGTTTTTCTTCACCATCTTATTAACTTTTTAGAAATGATCTCTCTGCCTCAGTTAATCAGATTATAGGTCATCACTTCGCTTGTTATTCAGCTGTTGATACTTGACTCTCACTGTCTGACACTTTCGATCATCTGGAGAGACTTATTATTCAACCTGTCAACACTTCACCCATGCCATTCATATGATCTTTTCTTCTCTGCTATAAATTCTGTGCCTATGTGCCTGTCTGCACTTCATCTGATGAGGGGGCAGCACCATGAAAGCTTGCGATTTCAAATAAACCTGTTGGACTATAACCTGGTGCCTTGTGACTGCTGACCTTGTCCACCCCAGTCCGACACCGGCACCTCGAGATTAAGGCATTTGCAAAGGCAGCCAAACCCCTGAAGCGGTTCAAGGTGGCTCACCATCACCTACTTAAGACTTTCAATAAATGCTGACCCCAGGCAGTGATGCCCACATCCCGTGAGTGAATATAAAAAAGGTGGCACAAGAATATGGCGCTACCAGTGAACACTCTGTTGCCCCTCACCATTAGAAGCAGCATTGTGAGTAATTTTCAAAAAGGAACTGGGAGGGAGCCCATTGGAAAGGAGTCACAGTTTATGGTGTAGACTATTTAGGACTAAGATGAGGAGAAATGTCTTTGTGCAGAGAGTGGGGAGCCTTGGAATTCAGTGTCACAGACAGCAGTTCATAGAATCTCCACAGTGTGGAAGCAGGCTACTTGGCCCAACAATTCCACACTGACCCTCCAAAAAGCATCCCACCCTGACCCCCACCACCCCTCCCCCCCCCCCCACCCCCCACCCTATCTCTGTGTAATCCTGCTTTCCCCATAGCTAACCCACCTAAACCTGCTATTTCCCATGGCCAATCCACCTTAACCTGCAAATGTTTGGGCTGTGGGAGGAAACCGGAGCACCTGGAGGAAACCCACACAGACACGGGGAGAACGTGCAAACTCCACACAGACAGTCGCCCGAGGGTGGGATTGAGCCTGAGTCCCTGGTGTTGAGACAGAAGTGCTAACCACTGAGCCACCTTACCAGCCCAGTTGATGGCAAAACATTGAATGTTTTCAAGAGGGAGTTATAGTTCTATGGGCTAAAGGGATCACAGGATATGGGGAGAACACAGGACAGGGGACAGAGTTGGATGATGAGCCATGATCATAGTCAATGACAGAATAGGCTCAAAGGGTTGAGTAGCCTACTCCTATATTTCTAGAAGTGTAGAGTGAATTGAAAGTTCTTTCAAAGATCCAGCAGAGCTCAATGGGCTGAGTGGCCTGCGTGCGCTCTGACTGATTGTGCGGAGTCCGGTTGGGAACACAGTTTGAAAGGTGTTAGGGTCTGGTCTCTGTTGCAGGTTACTGAATGAGAACGACAAGCGGCCGTTTGTGGAGGAGGCGGAGAGGCTACGGTCGCAGCATAAGAAGGACCATCCTGACTACAAATACCAGCCGCGTCGGCGCAAGAACATGAAGCCAGGCCAGGCAGAGTCTGAGGGTCACACTGACGATGGCCACCTCTCCGCTGGGCAGCCTCACTACAAGGCTGTGCCTCAGGACCGTGGGCGTGGTGCGGGAGCTTCCCCGCTCTCGGAGGGGCACGGAGAGCACACAGGTGAGCTCATGCGGGGTTTAAACCCTACTACACACCCCCTTCGCCCCTCTCCCTCCCAATCCACCACCAGGGCCATACTCTGACCTCCCACTCTCAAATTCCTCAGACATTCACAACTAAGATGAGTTTGCCTGTTCTCGGAGATTGGAGAAGGTGGGCTTCATGAGGATTTGGGGAATGTGGGACAGTGAAGTTCATCTTTTGAGGCTTTACTGCCCATGCACCAGTAACCTGACCAGCTCTGTAATCCTACCCCAGCACTGTCAGAGAATCATACAGTCTTGCAGCACAGAAAAAGACCCTTCAATCCAACCAGTCCATGCTGACCACTAAACTAAACTGTCCCACCTTCCTGCTCCTGGCCCATATCCCTCCAAACATTTCTTATTCATGTACTTATCTAAATGTCTTTTAAATATTGTCACTATACCCATCTCTACCACTTCATCTGACATTTCTTTCCACACATGAACCACTCTCTAGGCAAAAAAATTGCTCCTCATGCCTTTTTTTAAATCTTTCTGCCCTCACCTCAAAATATGCCCTATAGTCTTGAAATCCCCACCCTAAGGAAAAGACACCTGCCATTCACTTATCTATATCCCTCATGATTTTATAAGTCTCTATAACGTCACCCCTTTACCTCCTATGCTTCAGTGAAAAAATGTCCCAGTCCATCCAGCCTCTCCTTAGAACTCAAACCTCCCATACCCGGCAACATCCTGGTAAACCCATCTAGTTCACTAATGTCCTTTAGGGAAGGAAACTGCCAGCCTTGCCTGGTCTGGCCTACGTGTGACTCCAGATCCACAGCAACATGGTTGACTCTTAACTGCCCTCTGGGCAATTAGGGATGGGCAATAAATGCTGGCCTGGCCAGCAATGCCCTCATCCCATGAATGAATAAAGGAGAAAAAAAATCCTGGTAAATCTTTGCTGAACCCTCTCCAGTATAATAACACCCTTCCTGTAACAGGGCAACCAGAATTGCGCACAGTATTCCACAAGAGGCCTCAACAATATCCTCAACATGACATTCCAACTCCTATACTCAAAGGTCTGAGCCAGCTGGGCCATTCTTCACCCCATGCCCATCTGTACTGCCAGCTGATCCAGCCTTCACTCTCCTCCCTCCAGGTCTCATGGTCCTGAGGCCATTCCCTCCTCCCCCTGCAAAGTAACCCTCCATGCCAGTACTCTCAGGGGCAAGATGGAAGGAGGCACTGACCCCTTGTACCTGACCAAGCGCCCCCAGAGCTGTTGCTAACCCTGCAGTGTGAGGGCACCGACAATGCTGTTGGGGGAAGGAGTTCCAGGATTGTGTCCTAGTGATGGAATGGAGATATATTTCCACATCCAGATGGAGTGTGCCAAGGCAGGGAATTTTGAGTGTCTCATATCAGTACTTTCTAAACTTTCCTACAATCACCATGAATCTTCATTGCCTCTTGCCTGTGGCTCCAATATCCCTTGTATAACACGTTGGTCCAAGCTGGGGTCAGTCAAGCTGGGATTGTGAGCTAATCCTTGGCATTGACTCACCATTTCCCTGTGTATGTATTCTGTGTTTGGATATAGTGAGAACCCCAGCTCTTATTTCAACAAGCTGTATCTGTGCTTCTGTGATTTGTACCCGACCCCCTCTGGTCCCCCAGTCCAGTGAAACACAACCATGTGTTTCTGTCCTTTGGGAGGCCTGGATAGAGTGGACGTGAGATGATGTTTCCACTTCCAAGAGAGACTAGGACCCAAGGGCAAAGCCTCAGGGTGAAGGGACGACCCTTTAGAACTGAGATGAGGAGGAATTTCTTCAGCCAGAGGGTAGTGTTTCTGTGGAACTCCTTACCACAGAGGGCTGTGGAGGCCAAGTCATTGAGTGTCTTTTGAACAGAGATAAGTTCTTGATTACAGTCATAGAGATGTACAGCACAGAAACAGACCCTTGGGTCCAACTCATCTGCTCCAACCAGATATCCTAAATCAATCTAGTCCCATTTGGCCCATATCCCTCTAAACTCTTCCTATTCTTGTTACCTATCCAGATGCCTTTTAAGTGTTGTAAATAGTAAAGGGATCAAGGGTTGTGGGGAGAAGGCAGGAGAATGGGGTTGAGAAATATATCAGTCATGACAGAACAGCGAAGCAGACTCGATGGGCCAGATGGCCTAATTCTGCTTCTATGTCTTATGGGTTTTTCAATCCTATAGAAATACTTATGGCGGCTTTACTCTGAAATTGCCCATTCTGCGTTGAAGGTGGCACATCAACATGGTGCCACTGAAACTGCACTGGCCACATATTTGCCCACCCTGCTGCCTCTAAACCCCCAACCCGAAGTTTTGATGAAGGTGAGAACCCTCTGTTCCGATGTCTGACCGTTCTTTCGTCTGTTTTTCTTTCCCCACCGGCCCTTCCCGTTTTTACCCCTCGTGTTTAGGCCAGAACCACGGGCCCCCGACACCTCCCACCACCCCGAAGACGGAGATCCAGCCGGGGAAAGCGGAGGGCAAGCGAGATGGGCGCCCGCTGGTGGAAGGGGGTAAACCGCACATCGACTTTGGCAATATGGACATCGGGGAGCTGAGTCACGATGTCATCTCCAACATGGAAACCTTTGACGTCCATGAGTTTGACCAGTACCTGCCCCCCAATGGGCACCCAGGTCATGGCCAAAGCCTGGCAGGAGGGGCGTATGTTGGGAATTACGGGCTAGGGGGCAGTTCCTGGATTGCCAAGCAGCACGGTGGAGCTGGTACCCCCTGTTCCTCGGCATCCGAGTCCAAAGCTCAAATCAAGACGGAGCAAGTTCACCCGAGTCACTACACAGAGCTACAGCACTCCTCGGCCCAGATAACATACACCTCACTGAGCCTCCCACACTATGGCTCTGCTTTCCCCACCATCACCAGGTCCCAGTTTGACTACCCTGAGCACCAACCTTCCGGATCCTACTACAACCCCTCTAGCCAGGCATCCGGACTCTACACCGCCTTCTCCTACATGGGCCCATCTCAGCGGCCACTCTACCCGTCTATCAGCGACCCGTCCTCGGTGCCTCAGTCTCGCAGCCCCACTCACTGGGAGCAGCCGATCTACACAACGCTCACTCGACCATAGGATCTCTCCCTCTGTCTCTCTCTCTGAACCTACTGTGCCCTCACACACACACAGACACACACACACACCCACACATCAACCCCCACGCAGCAGCCCCCATCCCCTCTCCCTACACACCGCACCATCATCCCCCAACCTCCCCACACCGCCAAGTCCCAAAGCCCCACATCCCACCCCTCACCCATCAAGGACCCAGTGGGACTTGCTTGGTTTTGTTTGAGAAAGAAATAGAAAAACAATCTCTGGCCATTGTGGAGCCTGAGTGTTCCCATGTGTCAGGGTGGGAAAGCACTGATGGTATGGAAGCTTCTCACCTTCAGACTCTGGCCTGGACTGAGGAGGGGAGCTGCTGAGGTTCCAGACTTAAAGCTGCACCAAACCATCTGAGACACAACGCTAAAGCAGAGTGGGTCGCTGAGAGGCGAAAGGTTCTCCAGTCAATCTCGCTGGGTCCTGAAATGCCAGGGATTCTGTGACCCAACAAGTGACCATTTTATAGTTGAGAACTGGAGTTACTCAACACATTGTAAACTCTGACATCATTCACGTGGGCCTTTGACTGAGATCTACTCTCTCAGAAACCATTCTGAAGAAGCAGAACTGTAAAAGACTGTCAATTTAAAATGAGCGGGATTCTAGTTCGAAAGTAACGTGAGCCTGTGACTGCCAGTGTCCTCTTCTTCGTGTCATAATTGTTAAAAGTGGCTTATCTTCAGTCGCCAGTAACATTTTCTTTATTTTGTTTTAACTTGCCTAGCCCTGTTAGGCTGTGGTTAGCTTTAGCCAGGGCTAACCTTTTGGAGCTGTTGCTAACATTCTAGGTGCGACCAGATAGCTACACAATAAAATGTGGAGGGAGGGTTGGAGTGGGGAGTCAGTGGAGGGGCTTGGTGGTAGAGGAGGAAACAGGAGAGAAGGACAGAAAAGCTTGCATTTCTGTAGTGCCTTTCATGGGCTTCCCGTAGCCCTCCACAGCCTTTTCTCAAAGTGTCACCGCTGCTGTAAACGTAGAAGCTTGGCAGTCAATTTGTGCACAGAAGATCCCAAGAAACAGCCACTGACCCCAGATGGTCTGTTTTCTTTCTCATAAGCGTTATTTGAAGGACGAGTGGCTGGTCCCAGGAGCACTGGGGAAAAGTTTCCCTCCCTGCTCGTTTTGAAATGGTGGTCACTGGGAAAAGAAAGATTGATGAAGAAGTGGGAAGTTTCAGGGGTTTTTTTTTTCTGGTTTCTAAGAGATCCCCTTTGTGTTTTAATTTTATGTTTGCTCTGTGCCAAACTCCTGCATGCACCAAAATGGGGTTTGTTATAGGAGTCGGTGGGGATCTGATTCCTCAGTCAATCCATTAGCTGGATTCTTGCCAGCAATTACTTGTCAACAAAGAGATGACTTTTAAACCCTTCTCAAATATTTAACAGAAATGTACAATGAGTTACTGCTCATGTCGAGTAGCTTCACCTCTCTAAGGGTTAGCCCTTTTACCCCCAACGTTAGGCCCAGGTCAGAGTTGCTAACCCTCCCGGATTGTCCTGGGAAATGTTGATGGAACTCCCTCTGTCAGACAAACTGGCTGCTAAAAAGGAAAATGATTATTATTTCAGCAAAGATTGGAGATGGGCCATTAGCGGGAGCCTGGGGAGGAGGTGACAAACCTGACCATTGAGAAGTAGCCATTCAAAGTAATGAGCACACTGTTTGCTTTCTGATTGGCTGACAGCAGGTAGGGCACCATGGGGTTGGAGACCCAACTGAAGGAGACAGTCTGGGCACCTGGAGGATGAGGTGATGATGTCTCTAGGGAAGTGTTGAGGGACCCTAGTGGCCTAATGGATTGGGCCTCAGGCTGTAGGCCTGTTTCGCTCCTGAGTTAGGCCTGAAGCAGGCAGAGACAAGATCTCAAACTCAACTTCTGTCACCATTCCAAAACAGCAATGACCACAGTCTCAGATGTAGGAGACTGAATAATGCATTGAGTGGACATCCTTAGAGCACTTCTTAATTTATTCAACCCTCACTTCTTGTATCTGCATATACCAGTGGGGCTGTGATGTGACTGGATCAATCACCCTGAGGTCTATGTTAAAGACAAGGAATTAAAATCATACTATGGCAGAATTTGAAGGAAAAAGCTCAGATTTGTAAAGGTGACTGTGAATCTATTTAATTTTCAGGAAAATCGATCCCTTCGGCAACTTTGACCTCATTTACTCCATCAAAACCCCTCACGCCTCAACTTTAACCCTGTGTGTCCAAGGAGAACAATCCAGCTTCTTCACTCACTCCATGTAATAGGAGTCCTTCATCCTACAGTAGAGTAGTGATGAATCAGGCCAGTCTAGGCCCTTGTTAGTGAGCTTTAGGTGTGAGCAGA
>NC_063368.1:19092476-19099202 GCF_021869965.1 Rhincodon typus
ATCAGGCCAGTCTAGGCCCTTGTTAGTGAGCTTTAGGTGTGAGCAGAGTTTCCTTTATTCATTCATGGGATGTAGCCTCCACTTGCACAGTTAGCTCATGCCCAGTTGTTCGTTGAGGAGGTGGGGGTGAGCTGCCTTTTTGAACCGCTGCAATCCATGTGCTGTGGGTTGACCCACAATGCCCTTAGAGAGGGAATTCCAGGATTTTGACCCAGTGACAGTGAAGGAACGGTGATATATTTCCACGTAAGGATAATGAATAGCTTGGAGGAAGTTGCAGGGGGTGGTGTTCCCATGTAGCAGATGCCCTTGGTCCTTTTAGATGGAAATGGGTTCAGAAGTTGCTGTCTAAGGATCTTTGGTGAAGTTCTGCAGTGCATCCTGTAGATCATATACACTGCTGCTACGGAGTGTAGGTGGCCGAAGGAGTGGATGTTTCTGGATATGGTGCCAATTGAGTGGGCTGCTTTGTCCTGGATGGTGTCAAGCTTCTTGTGTTGTTGAAGCTGCACCCATCCAGGCAAGTGGGGAGTATTCCATCACACTCCAGGCTTGTGCCTTGTAAATGGTGGACAGGCTTTGGCGAGTGGGACGGTGAGTAACTTGCTGCAGGATTCCCAGCCTCCGACCTGCTTTTGCAACCATGGTGCTGATGTGGCTGTTCACGTTCAGTTTCTTGTTGATGATAACACCCAGGATGTTGGGTTCCTGTGATGTTGTTGCTATTGAATAGCTCTCTGACCTTCATTGCCTGGGCTAATTGGATGAGCTCCAGAGCAGAGAGTTTGTGTGTTTTTAAAAGGCTGAGGGATCTGAATGCAAGGGAAGTCAGCTCTCCCAGATGAACCTCTACTGCAACAAACAAGCTAAGAGATAACCCACCTTGTTATCTCAGATTCTCCAGCATCTGCAGTTCCTACTGTCTCTGAAGCTAAGAGATAACATTTCTTGTCCGTGTGGCTGTTTTTATTATTTTATTGTTCACCCCAAACCCCCCAGGGAAATGACCAAGGGTATTTAACATCACTTATTCCTCTCCTTTGTAATTAGAAAGGGAACAAAATCCACTCGCAAAGCATTTTTCTCCTTGGGCTCAAACTGGGGTCTTTGGGATGGTGGGGGTAAGGTATAGTGAATGAATTCTGTGATCAGATCCTGGGCAGGTGGCGGGATAGTTAAAGGGAGGGAAGGAGCTTTATGATATTAATCTATTTCTGACCCATTGTGTATTGACCGGCCAGTGACCGCTCAATGAGAGGACGTGGCAGTTTTCAGTCAGTTTATTTATTAGGGGTTTTGGGTGACACTGCGACTGGGAAGCTGGGATCTGGGAATATTTTTGGTTAAGTTTTTTTTTCAAAACCTACTCCCCCCTCATCTCCCCCACCCAAAAACTGCAGCCCTTCAAATCTGTGAATAAAATTGTGAAATGTTGAAAATCCTCGCAGCTTCCGGGCTTTGGTGCCTATAGTCCTGGATTAACTGGGAAAGAGAGTGTGCCCTGCTGTTTCTGCAATGTTTCATAATTACAGGGAGACACTGATGACCTTTATTAAATGGTTCTTGGTGCTGTTGAGGGAGGGGCTGAGTGTTGGCCTGGAGTATGAGATGTTGTCAAACTGATCCATGGTACAGCTCCTGTCCTGTCCCACCTGGCCCCCTCATTTGCCACTCTCAGTTGCTGGTAGTGAGGTGAACTGGAGCATTTATATATACCCTGTTGTGCAGGTCTGAAATTGTATGATAGCATATCCACACCTTGTGAATTTCATAGCTTCCCGTTTTGTTACACCTAGTGTAGTACGATGTAACTGTGCTTTGGACAAAATAAATGTGTAAAGATGGACATGCCAGTTTACATGTTCCTTATATAAACCTCACGGGTTGTGCTTTGTGTCTTTATCTGTGTGTGTGTGTGTCGGGGGGGGTGGAGGGGTGGAAGAGGGGGGCGGTGGATGTGTAAGGGTGTGGGTACACGCATGAGTGTTTTGGGGGAGGAGGTGGTGGTGGTGTGTGTTGTGGGGGTGAAGGTGGATGAGTGCGAGTGTGGGTAGGAGGAGATGATTGTGTGTGTGTGTGTGCATGCGTGAGTGTATTGCAGGGGGGAGGTGGTGTTATGTCTGTGTGGGAGACAGTGTTGGGGGGTGGTGTGTGTGTGTGTGCGCGCATGCCTCCTCTCTCTCATTTTGAATACATTTTGTAGAGTCTCAAAATGATCTGACAGGAGGGTTTCCTTTGCCCATTCCCCCTCCCCATCCATTGCCTGGATAATTTCCAACCTTTAGGCATTTATCCAGGATCTCCTTCAGAATGGCGCTCCTATGAGCTTAAACATTTACAGCCAGTGCGTTTTCTCAATGACCTTAATGAGAAACTGCTTCTCCTTATTTAGAACTGAGTGGTTTTGAACACATTACATATTCCATTAAAATGCTCTAGTCTGTGGAAGACAGTCCCAGCTTCCTGCATTCCCTCAAACCACCTGAAGTCCTTCATCCCTGGATCCATTCTATTAAATCTCCCTTGCAGCCTTGCCAAAGCCTTGTAGCTTCCCAAATCAGACCTGACATTCCAACAGGCATAGCCAGTGCTTTATAAAGATTCAGTTTAACCTCCTTACCTTTACTCATACTTCAAACACCACCTTCCCATCTCTTCCACTCCCAAAGACTTTGTTTTATTAAAGTCAATGGGATTCAGACACTGGTCTAGACCCTGGAGGAAAATCACTTTCACATCAAAATTACTTTTTTTTTGGTCAATAAATTTAAAAATATAAAGTACTGACTATGAAAAGCAAAATGACAATTAGTTTCCAATTGTCAATTCACAAGTGTGAGACCAGTTGTTGAGAGGTGAATTTGATCAGAGTGTTTGCAGGGATGGGGCTAATCTGGATTTATATGTTTTTAGTATCCCTTTGTGAAGATTGAAGTAACAATGAAGACAGTTCTACAAACATTTTCATGCTCCTATCAAAGCCTCCAGCCTGCAGTCTTCAAAGTAAGATTGTTTGCATCAGGCTGATTGTAAAATCAGAGAGAAAAGCAAGAATTGTCTGTTTTTCATTTCTGAAAAATTAAAATATGAAGAGGAACATGACTAAACTGTTGTAAAACACTTCAGAAAACAAAATCCTAACTTGCTGATCCAGGATGAGATGTAAATATTCTGATATGAAAAAAAAAATCTCTGTCCAGCACTGGAATCTGAATTCAAATCCAGCCCAAGAAGTAATTGAAATTAAATTAAGTTAATTTTTTGTTATTGTTTTTTTTCTAACCAGTTGCTAAATGGAGTAGATTACACAGGAATTTGAGGACAAATAAAATTTAGAGTCAAAATAAATTTGGACAAAAACACGTTTTGAGGTAATTGGCAAATGAAAGAGAGGAGATGAGAATTTTTTTTAATGCAGTATGTTGCCATGATCTGAGCAGTGAAAATAGATTTAATAAGGACTTTAAAAAAATGAACGGGATAAATAATTGAAAGGGAGAATGGGTTTTGTAGGGCTGGGGAGAGTTACTGTACAGCAGGATCAGTTGTCCAGAGAGCAATGATAGACTGAATGGCCTCCCTATACTGTAAGACAGTCACTCCATCATGTTCAGGCAAGGGAAGGGGATAATCTTCATTGCTCCCTGAAAGTAACACCACAGTAACATCAGGCCAATGAAATTGATAGGGATTGGACATGGAGAATGGGTCAGGAGACTTTATGTAGGTAAATTCTGTCCTCCCTCAGTGGTTTCATAGAACCTCTACAGTGACAGAAACAGGCCATTCTGCCCATCAAGTCCACACTGACCTCGAAAGAGCGTCCCACCCAGTCCCTGTTACCCTGCATGGCTAATCCACCTAGCCCATATGTCCCTGGACACAATGGGCAATTTAGCATAGCAAATCCCCCCTAACCCACCCATTTCTTCAGGCTTTGGGAGGAAACTCGAGCACCTAGAGGAAACCCACACAGACACAGGGAGAACGTGCAAATTCCACACAGACAGTCACCCGAGGTGAGGGGATTCCTCAGAAAGATAACAAAGGTCAACACATCTGACAGTGCGGCATTCCCTCAGCACTGACCTTCCAACAGTGTGGCACTCCTTCAGCACTGACCCCCCGACAGTGCGGCGCTCCCTCAACACTGACCCCCCGACAGTGCGGCGCTCCCTCAGCACTGACCCTCCGACAGTGCGGCATTCCCTCAGTAGTGACCTTCCAACAGTGAGGCGCTCTCTCAGCACTGACCCCCCGACAGTGCGGCACTCCCTCAGCACTGACCCTGTGACAGCGTGGCACGCCCTCAGAGTTAACGGTTCGAGTCCAGTATGACTCTTTTTCAGAATAGAGTCATCATTGTTTGATATTCTGAACAGTAATTAGACTCAAAATGTTAACTCTCTTTGTGTGTCTACAGACGTTGGCAGACCGTTGAGTCTATTAAATTCACCTGGCTCTCTGGATTGCTAGTCCAGTGACAAAATCACTACACCAACCCAACCCCACCCCCAACCTCCCCGCTAAAACATAAGAAATAGGCGCTGGAGTAGGCCATTCAGCCCCTCGAACCTGCTTCTAGATCATCTCCCCATCACTACGTTCCCACATTATCCATTACGTCATAAGTATCTAGAAATCTATTAACCTCTTTCTTGAGGATACTGAACTTGCATAGGTCTGTGGGGCAGAGAATTCTAAGGACCCACCACCCTCTCTGAGCAAAGAGACCCCTCATCATCTCAGCCCGAAATGGCCTGGGCTGGGGAAAGGAGTTTTTGAAATGTATGTCTCATGGTCACAGGAGGGCAGAAACAGATGGAGATCCCCAGGGCCTGAAACTGGCTGTGATTGTGGCCGTGCGATTTCTCAACCTTTCCCTGAGCTAACATCAGACAGAGGAGCTCTGTTCTTTAAAATAAATACCTGTGAGGGAGCCATCGGACTGGAATTCAGACCAGTCAGTTGGACTCTCTTTTATAAACTGGCTGAACTTCACCATTTGTGGTATATAACATCACCCAAATAGAATTATAGTCCTGTTACTCCCTTCGATGGTATCTGTTATTTTAATAAAAATGTACAGTTTATTTTATGCATGCAGACAGGCAGACAGCACTGAGGCCTAGAGAGAGGGCCCATATGGGTGGAGGCAGCAAAGGATGGTGACTGGAACAGCCAAACTGCACTGGGGCTTGCGGATCGCGGGCAGAATGTCCTTTCAAAAATATGTTTGTTGGACGACAGCCAGGGAATTAGCAAGGTGTCAGTAATCACTGCGATGCTCTGTTCTCACAAGTTTCTAGTTAAGCCACACACACACACACACACACACAGACACAGACACACACAGACACACACACACACACAGACACAGACACACACACACAGGTCGCTGTTTATTTAAATTTAACTCAAAGCTACATTCTTCCTGCCCTCGTGTGTTTATTCCACATATTTTTAAAAGTGTCCCCCTCCCAGTTTCCCTCCCCATCCTGCCGCTCCGTGCCGCAGTCTACACTTCCTCAGTAAATGGGGCCTGTTCTCCAGATTGACCCAAATGGCAGGGGGGGTGGTGGTTTGGGGTTGGGTGGGAGAGGGGAATGTGGGAGCAGGGGGGTGCAGGAGGTGGGGGGGTTTCTCCACATTGAACAGAGCCAGGATTTATGGCTCAGCCGACGCCACCAGCATCAGACCAGCCTGGATCGTATTCATGGGGCTGTTTGTGGGATCCTGCTGTGTACAAACAGTCTGCTGCCTTCACCACATTTCAACACTTGACTGTGTTTCCAGAAACACTGCTTTGTCGCCTGTGCTCTGGGACATTCCAAGGCTGTGAAAGATGGGAAATAAATGAGGGGTATAAATTAAAAAGTTTAATTACTTGCACGTTGGTGACCGCCCAGACTCTGAAATTTTCTCCCTCACCTCCAAGTCCACCTCAATTTCCAACCCCTCTCCCGCCCCCCAACCCCTTTAAGATACACTTTAAGATCGACCCATTAACCAAGCTTTTGGTCATGGGACTAAATATTTTCTGCTGTGTCTCAGTGTTACACTCTGCTCCTGAGAAGCATCTTGGGGCGTTACATTATAGAGGGGCGATATAAATGTAAGTTATTGTTGTTTTCATCCCACCACACAATCAATTCAGGTGCTACAAACTCTTTTCCCCAGTTGGGCTAATCTTCTTTAAATGTTTGCAGAATGGTTAGATGCTGCAGTAAATGGCACAATGTCTGCAATCAGAAGATCTCATTAGGAAGAACTGCAATTGGCTGAGCAACAGTACTTCCTCATTCTCTCACACTCTCTCCTGATTTACTGAGAGGGGCGAGGGGGTCAGGTGGCCCGTTGCTGGGTGCTTTAAAAAAACAGTCACTATCTTCACCGTTCTGACCCAATGGCCTTCAACACAGCCAAGTGTCAGGACCAAACTGGGAACATCTTGACTGTAACTGTCTGTAAACAATCCATGTCCCAAGTCAATGAAACAAGCAGTCACTGACCCTGACAGAACATTCACAATAACCCAGGCCAATTTCAATTCATTCACAATCCATCCCGAGAAACACTGGGCCTCACTGAGACAGCATGACATGGAGCCATTCCAGAGTGTTCATTGCACAAAAAGTCTGCGACAGAACTCATAATAAGGCACTGTCGGAGGGTCAGTGCTGAGGGAGCGCCGCGCTGTCGGAGGGTCAGCGCTGAGGGAGCGCC
>NC_063368.1:19099212-19107704 GCF_021869965.1 Rhincodon typus
GCTGAGGGAGCGCCGCGCTGTCGGAGGGTCAGCGCTGAGGGAGCGCCGCGCTGTCGGAGGGTCAGCGCTGAGGGAGCGCCGCGCTGTCGGAGGGTCAGAACAGTGAAATAGAATTGTCTCAGACTTGAAATCCTAACTCTGTATTTCTCTCCACAAATGCTGCCAGTCCTGCTGAATTTCTCTAGCACTTTCTGGTTTTATTTCTGATTTCTTGTAGCATGTTGCTTTTATTTGAGAGAAATGGAATTGTTTTGCTGAGGCAATTCTCCAGGCAGGGGTATTGGTCTGGATTGTCGTGGAGGGGCAGGCTAGGTAAGGATGTCTGATCATCATGCTTAAAAAGCGTTAATGAACCAGATGGATTCTTAAAGACCGTCTGATAGTCAGCTCCCAGTTAAAGTTCTCAAACTGTGTAGAGCAGGATTTGAACCTTTCAGTCTCCACGTGATTTATTTGAGCCCAGTAAGACACCACATTGCGGGTAATATCTGCTCCCAATATCTGAGTTTATTCAGTGATCTCTGAGCATTGCGCAGCAGTGAAATCAAACCCCCAAATCAGGTGATGGAATATTGTTAAATTCTTCCCTGTCCCACTGACCATCAGGGGTGTGACATGACAGGATGGAGGGAACCAGGATGGGACGGTGTTGAAGGAGGCTGGCAGGAGGTGTGGAGGGGTGAGAGTAGTCAGGGTGGAAGGAGGTTGGCAGTATGGAGTCTGGGTGGGAGTAGTCAGGGTGGAAGGAGGTTGGAAGAATGGAGTCAGGGTGGGAGTAGTCAGGGTGGAAGGAGGTTGGCGGTGTGGAGTCAGGGTGGGAGGATGTTGAGGGAGGAAGGTGTTGGCGGTGTGGAGTCAGGGTGGGAGGGGGTTGAGGGAGGTAGGTGTTGGCGGTGTGGAGTCAGGGTGGGAGGGGGTTGAGGGAGGCTGGGTGGGGCCTGAGGGATGTTAGGAGTCAGTGTGGAGAGGTAGGGGGTTGGAAATCAGGGTGGAAGGTGTTTGGCAGTATGGAGTCAGTGTGAGACAGGGCTAAGGGTGGGGGAGTTGGGTTACTGCCATGTCTGATCAACTCCTAGCTGAACATGAGTGTACAATTTACAGCTGAACCCCTGCGATTGGGGTGAACAAAGAGCTCATTTAGAAAGCTGTGCTGTGGTCAGGAGGGACTGCAGGCTTAGCTGTGTACTTACACAATGAGCTGCCTTATACCAGCAAATCCCACATCAGTAATGTGATTACAGGATTTCAGAATAACCAGGTTAGTTACAATGTCGCTTCGGCACAGATTAACCCTTTCATTGCTCAGCCTGGGAGGAGCTCCTGTGGGAAAATTCACTGAGCCCCTCACAGCTGTCCCTCTGTCTGTATCCAGCCAGCCTTCCAGAGAGCTCCTTTCTGAAGGATTTTCCTGGCTGATGTTACACTGAGCTCTCTCTGTTAGACTCAACGTCTGCTCTCCACCTGTGAGTCTCGGAAATGGGTCTCACTGAGCTGTGCAACCACAGGGGTCAGCAGATGCCTCGAACCAGGCTACAGGAGGTTGTCCTGGTGCCGTGGGTCTTGGCACAGTCACTGGGTAGAGTTCAGCTGAAGGGCCCCCATCCTAGCCCTCCTCTCCCTTCGCAACCCCGGAGCAACCGAGGTCAAGTATGGCTGGCCTGATGCCAACTTTGAGATCCACCAACAGTCTGGGCGCTAAATCCAGTGTCACAGAAATGAGGGCATGTGGAAGAAGCTAGGGCCAGTCAGACTGAGGGTCAAAGTCTGAGATTCTGAACAGGGGGAGAGAGAGAGATAGAGAGATTGGGAGAGAGAGATAGAGAGAAAGAGAGAGAGATGGAGAAAGTGAGAGATAGAGAGAGAGAAATAGAGTTTGAGAGATGGAGAGACAGAGTGAGAGATAGAGAGAGATATAGAGAGTGCTTGGTTCTGGGATCACCAGTGTAAGACAGTCACTGATAAATCCAAGCGGGAATTCAAAGGAAATGTCTTGACTCAGAGAGAGGGGTGAATATGGACCTCACTTCCATGTGGTCAAGATGACTTGAGTTGCTGCATTTAAGAGGCAGCTGAATAAAGATGAGGGAGAAAGGATAAGGTGGTGGAGGGAGAGATGAGGAGGGGCTGACAGGAGACCCATTTGGAGCTTAAACACCAGCATGGAGAGTTGGGCCGAAGGGTCTGTTTCCGTTCTGTATGGCGCTATGACACAGCTATCGTATTCATCTCCAAAGCCAGATGTAAATTGGACACTCAGACTCCGACTCCATTAGTCACACCTCGGTCTTCAGAATGGAGGCTGAAATTCTAATGTGTGCTGCCTCCAGAGAAACACTTCAAACTCTTCAAAGTGAGTAACTACAATTTGAATTGCTCCCAGTCAATCTGTAAGTCTCTAATCCCATCCCAATGTCTCATTGAAATACTCTGAGGGGTAACAGCGTTCATTTATAGAACATACTACAGTACAGCACAGTACAGGCCCTTCGACCCACAATGTTGTGCCGACCTATTATCCTACTAAGATCAATCTACCCTGCATACCCTACATTTTACTATCCTCCATGTGCCTAACTAAGAGTCGCTTAAAAGTCTCTAAAGTATCTGACTCCACGACCACTGCTGGCAGTGCATTCCACACGCCCACCACTCTCTGTGTGAAGAAAGTGGGCACTTTCATTCACATTCACTGGCCTTACACAGGGTACACACCGATTCACCGGGGATAGGAGGAGTGATGTGGTTAAATTGGGAACTGCATGAACTGGTTTGTATTTTTTGGAGTTTGTAAAACTGAGCAATGATCTGAGTGCGATTTTGCAAGGGCGACAAGGCAGATCGAGAGAAACAATCTGCTCTGGCTGGGGAAACCAAATCAAGGGACAGCTGATAAGTGAGAGGAGGGCAGGAGATCATGTGCAGGGTGAACACCAGCTCCGAACAGCAGGGCTCAATGGCCTGCTGGGGTATTTGATTGAAAAGAGAAAGGAGATGCAATTTTAAAACTAGGCCAAGATGTTTCAATGTGAAATCAGGAAAGTAATTTATCTTAACACAAAGTGCAGTGCAGTGTCATGCTAATGAGCTAAAGGCTCTGAATGTTGGGGAGTCATCAGGCTCAGCCAGTAATGTGTCCCCATCCTGGGCATAAAAAGTACAGCCAATCACTTTCCCTCGAGAGACAGAACCTAAACCGTGCGAGGTCGCCAACCAGGAACTGCTCCTCTCTCCAGAAGGATACAGAGGATGTATTCCAACCTTATAGAGAACCCTGAAGCTGCATGTAAAAGACTGAGTGACAGCTCTTTGAATGTTGGCAAGTCTTTCAGGAAAAGCTCATTCCGTTCCAAATGACATAGAATGTACAGCCCAGAAACAGGCCATTCAGCCCAACTAATCCCTGCTTGCATTTATGCTCCAGGCAAGCCTCCTCCCATCACCCCTTGTGTTTTCTTTCTCATGTGTTTATCCGATTGTTTCTTAAAAGCCTTCTCGGTTATTCTCCCTGAGAGACTGTAATCTACGTTCTCACCACTCTCTGCAGGCTCCTGGTTACCCCCGAGCGGATTTCTTAGTGATTATTGTAGCCACAAGTGGTGACCTCATCTGCGCCTTCAGACCCCTCTGAGATTGCCCCCTCTCTCCCCCAGTTCCGCTCCCCTCCCCCTCAGGTCACTTCCTTTCCAGAGAACGGCTTTCGGTGAGATATGGATGGGCAGTGAGATGAATTTGACTGGATGGTGATTTGATTTATTGCAGTCACGTGTACTGGAGTACAGTGAAAAGCCTTGTTTTGCGAGCTGTACAGGCAGTTCACAGCAAACAAGGACATACAGATCATAGGGTGCTTCGATAAGGGAGGCACACAACATTACAGCTGCTTAGTCCTCCGTACCCCAGGTGGCACATTTCGGACCCTCTTGGGGGCTACACTTGGCCACCCTCTCCCTGACCCCACCGTTCCCCAAACGGTTAAATTGAGCAGAGATTTGGACAGGTATGTTCTGACGATGAGGGCACTGTCACTCTGGCTGACATCAATCCTCTCTCTCTGAGTTCTCCCTCACAGATGGGAAGTGTAAGAGATATTTCCAATTGATGGAGGCAGCGCGGGGTATCAGTAGCAGATGGAACAATGGCTGGTTTTATGAAGCTGTGCGCTGATATCCCTGGGAAGCTCCCACAGCCAACTTCTCTCCCTCTCTCCGAAAGGAAATTGGGTGTTTCCATGACGACCAGTTCAAGTCCCTTGGAGCACAATGCACCGCCTGTGCCACACGAGTGAGGAAAAAAAGTCACCAACAAAGGGGAAAACAGTCTGGGGACGGCATCGTTGAGGCAATGTTGTGTTTGCTGCTGAACAATTCTCAACATTCAAACAGGTCGGAGGGGAAATATTAAATCTGAGAATGATACAGCACAGCATGAGGCCACTCCACCCACAGTGCCACGGCTGGCCCTTCCCAGGAGCTGGCCAATCAGCCACAGCACTGCAAATGACACTTTTTCAAAAATTTAATCCAATTACCTTTCAAAAGTTCCTGTTCAATCTGCTTCTGTCGTCTGTTCAGGCACTGCATTCCAGATTATGAATATATTTTCAATTCCAGACAATATTGTCATCTTCCCCTCTGCATTTGTTTACCAAATTATCTTAAATCTGTGTCCTCTTACAGTCAGAATCATGGAACTGCATAGCACGGGAACTGACTCTTTAGTCCAACTCATCCATGCTGACCAGATATTCTAAAATAATTTAGTCCCATTTGACAGCATTTGGCCCATACCCCTCTAAACCCTTATATGGTGAATAGCCAAGGTCTTTTCCCCAGGGTAGGGGAGTCCAAAACTAGAGGGCATAGGTGAGAGGGGAAAGGCTTTTTTTTATTATTATTATTTTATCTCTTCCGAAGAAGGGTCCCAACCCGAAAAATCAACTTTCCTGCTCCTCCGATGCTGCCACACCTGCTGTGTTCCTCCAGCTCCACACTTTGTTACCTCTGACTCCAGCATCTGCAGTTCTTCATCTCACAAAGATTTATAAGGGGCAATTTTTTCACGCAGAGGGTGGAGCGTGTATGGAAATGAGCTGCCAGAGGAAGTGGTGGAGGCTGGTACAATTACAATATTTAAAAGGCATCTGGCTGGGTACATGAACAGGAAGGGTTTAGAGGGATATGGGCCAAATGTTTGCAAATAGGACTAGATTAATTAAGGATATCTGTTTGGCATGGATGAGTTGGACTGAAGGGTCTGTTTCCTTGCTGCACAGCTCTATGACTTTATGACTGTATATACAGGTAGGGTGGATTGGCCACAGTAAAAATTATCCTGCAGTGTCCAGGGATGTGCAGGTTGGCCATGGTTTTAAATAAAGCCCCTGAGGATGGGGTGGGTCTGGGTGGAATACTCTTCAAATGATTTATGCAGACTTGATGGGCTGATTGGCCTCTTTCTGCACTATAGGGATTCTATGATACTGCCCACCCTCCTAATTGCCTCTTGCGCACCTAGCTATGGTTATTTTAAAGGGCAGCTAAGAGTCAACCACATTGCTGTGGGTCTGGAGTCACATGTAGGCCAGACCAGGTAAGGATGGCAGTTTCCTTCCCTAAAGGGCATTAGTGAACCAGATGGGTTTTTCCTGATGATTGACACCTGGTCACCTTCAAATCTGAGATTCCTTTCACTCCCTTCCCCGGATTTCAAAGTTCGCCATTGGTCACTATGGGATTCAAGACCACATCCCAAAAATATCAGCCTGCTGTTCTGGATCACACATCCCATGACATTATCACTGCACCACCCCATAGGTGCATTCATACTTGACACCAAGATATTTAGGGAAGGTGACAATGAGCTGATTCAATGAGTAGGTTTTAATGGATGAGAGAGAAGAGAGACAGAGAGACGGAAAAGCTTAGACAAGGAATTTCAGAGCTTAAGGCCCCAAGCAACTGAAGGGACAGCCACTAATGGTGGGGCAATTGGAATCAGGGATACTGAAGCGACCAGCATTGGAGGAGGTTACAGAGAATCTCCGAGGGTTGTGAGGACTGGAGGAGAACAAGACAGGTGTGGTCTGGATGCATTTAACGACAAGGATGAGAACCTTAATCTTGAGGTGGTTTTAGACTGGGCATTAGCAAGGTGGGTCGGTGTGCAATAGGGAAAGATGGTCAGAATTGGAATAGTTGGAGACAGAGATAACAAAGGCATGAGTGAGGGTTTCAGCAGTGGATGAGCTGCGACTGGTTCCTGTTCCAAAGGTTCTGTCCTTGAGGATAAGTGCCTCACAACTTGCACCTTGCCCCCTTGGTCACAGTTGTGCCCTCCTGTGACTCCCTTTCCCATGGGGGGAGGTGGAGAGAAGGACATTCCCTCCCCCTGAGGCCCATCTGTATTCTCCCTCCCTGTCTGGGGGTGGTTGGGAGAAGGGACATTGAGTCAGTCCCACCATCACATATCCACCCCCACCTCCCCCGACTTTACTGATCCCAATCAGGGGCTTACAGACAACAGAGCTCACCCTGAGCTCCCCTGGGACAGTAGAATGAACCTGTTAGAATCCCTGATCATTTCTCCAGCAGCTGCTGTTTGCAGGAGTTTATCAGGAAGCTGATTGAGGACAGGATGAAGCTGGACTGAAATACTGAGCCCCCAGCCCCCCAACAGTTTCTGGTAAAAACTCATCCTGGACTCAAAATGTTAACTCTGTTTCTCTCTTCTGTAGATGCTGACAGACCCGCTGAGTTTCTCCAGCGTTCTCTGCGTTCATTTCAAATTTCCAGGCCTCTGCAGGATTTTGTTGTTATCTATGACAACCTGCAATTACTTTGAACGCTGAGCCAGGCTGGGGAAGTGAAAGCAAACCAGGCCACGGCATCCTTACTTTTCCAGTAAAATTATACAGGTGTATAGTGGAAGAAGACCTTCAGTCCATTATCCACGTACTATCTCTTTGAAAAAATTGTCCCATTGACTCCACCAACCCCAGAGCCCCATCTCTTCACCCAGTGCCCTTTCGGAAGTTATTACTTAATCTACTTCCATCACACATCCTGTCTATTTACAGTCGATTTCTTTGTACAGTTAATTCCACACTCAAGCAAAGGGGCCGTACAAATGATTGTTTCTCTAATGATTTTGTTGACTATTTTAACCCGCTGCCCTCCCTTCAACTCAACATCTCCGACAGGAAACCCTCTCTCTTGCTGTCTACTCTTTCATGACTTGACAGAATCAGGAGGCCCTAGGGTCTAACTTTTACAGATTCTTATCACTATCTGTTATATTTTATCCTGGTAAAGCCTTCCCATCAACCTTGCACCTTTACTCATATCATCGAATCATAGAGCTGTACAGCACGGGAACAGATCCTTCAGTCCAACTTTTCCATGCTGACCAGGTTTCCCAAATTAATCTAATCCCATTTGTCAGCATTTGGCCCAGTTCCCTCTAAACCCTTCCTATTCATGTACCCATCCAGATGCCTGTTGAATGTTGTAATTGTACCAGCCTCCACCACTTCCTCTGGATCCTGTAACTTTCAGTAACCCAACAAAACATCCCTATATTTGGATTCTGTAGCTTTAAAAGTAAAAATGAGGTGGCCAAGTTTATTTCACAGAGTCATAGAGTTATACAACACAGAAACAGACCCTTTGGCCCAACTCGTCCCTGCCGACCAGGCTTCCTAAGCTGAGCTAGTCCCATTTGTCTGAGTTTGGCCCATGTCCCTCTAAACCCTTTGGAGATAGCAGGAACTGAAGATGCTGGAGAATCTGAGATAACAAGGTGTAGAGCTGGATGAACACAGCAGGCCAAGCAGCATCAGAGGAGCAGGAAGGCTGACGTTCCGGGCCTAGACCCTTGTTCAGAAATGGGGGAAGGGAAGGGGGTTCTGAAATAAATAGAGAGACGGGGGAGGCGGATGGAAGATGGATAGAGGAGAAGATAGGTGGAGAGGAGACAGACAGGTCAAAGAGGCGGGGATGGAGCCAATAAAGGTGAGTGTAGGTGGGGAGGTAGGGAGGTGATAGGTCAGTACAGGGAGGACGGACAGGTCAAGAGGGCGGGATGAGGTTAGTAGGTAGGAGATGGGGGTGGGGCTTGAGGTGGGAGGAGGGGATAGGTGGGAGGAAGGACAGGTTAGGGAGGCGGGGACGAGCTGGGCTGGTTTTGGGATGCGGTAGGGGGAGGGGAGATTTTGAAGTCCACATTGATACCATTGGGCTGCAGGGTTCCCAAGCGGAATACGAGTTGCTGTTCCTGTAACCTTCAGGTGGCATCATTGTGGCACTGCAGGAGGCCCAGGATGGACATGTCGTCTGAGGAATGGGAGGGGGAGTTGAAATGGTTCGCGACTGGGAGGTGCAGTTGTTTAGTGCGAACCGAGCGTAGATGTTCTGCAAAGCGGTTCCCAAGCCTCCGCTTGGTTTCCCCAGTGTGGAGGAGGCCACCATAGGAACAGTGGATGCAGTATACCACAT
>NC_063368.1:19108104-19126157 GCF_021869965.1 Rhincodon typus
CCTCACGTACCACCCCACCAACCTCCGGATCCAACTCATCATCCTCCAACACTTCCGCCATCTGCAATCCGACCCCACCACCAAAGACATTTTTCCCTCCCCACCCTTATCTGCTTTCCAGAGGGACCACTTTCTCTGTGAATCCCTTGTCTGCTCCACACTCCCCCCTCCAGCCCCACCACACCCGGCACTTTTCCCTGCAACTGCAGGAAGTGCTACACCTGTCCCTACACCTCCTCCCTCACCCCCATCCCAGGCCCCAAGAAGACTTTCCACATCAAGCAGATGTTCACCTGCACATCTGCTAATGTGGTATACTGCATCCGCTGTACCCGGTGTGGCCTCCTCTACATCGGGGAAACCAAGCGGAGGCTTGGGAACCGCTTTGCAGAACACCTACGCTTGGTTCGCACTAAACAACTGCACCTCCCAGTCGTGAACCATTTCAACTCCCCCTCCCATTCCTCAGACGACATGTCCATCCTGGGCCTCCTGCAGTGCCACAACGATGCTACCCGAAGGTTGCAGGAACAGCACCTCATATTCCGCTTGGGAACCCTGCAGCCCAATGGTATCAATGTGGACTTCACAAGCTTCAAAATCTCCCCTCCCCCTACCGCATCCCAAAACCAGCCCAGCTCGTCCCCACCTCCCAAACCTGTCCTTCCTCCCACCTATCCCCTCCTCCCACCTCAAGCCCCACCCCATCTCCTACCTACTAACCTCATCCTGCCCCCTTGACCTGTCCGTCCTCCCTGTACTGACCTATCTCCTCCCTAACTCCCCACCTACCACTCACCTTTACTGGCTCCATCCCCTCCTCTTTGACCTGTCTGTCTCCTCTCCACCTATCTTCTCCTCTATCCATCTTCTATCCGCCTCCCCCTCTCTGCCTATTTATTTCAGAACTCCCTTCCCCTGCCCCATTTCTGAAGAAGGGTCTAGGCCCGAAACGTCAGCCTTCCTGCTCCTCTGATGCTGCTTGGCCTGCTGTGTTCATCCAGCTCTGCACCTTGTTATCTCCCTCTAAACCTTTCCTGTCTGGGTACCTGTCCAAATGTAATTAAAATGTTGCAATTGTACCTGCATCTACCACTTCCTCTGGCAGCTCATTCAATATACCACTGAATTGTCACAATATAGAGGAGGCCACTTGGCCCATCATGTCTAATACAGCTCACTTGATCAGCAATTCATCCAACGCCACTCTCCTGCAATGCTGAACTTTTTCAACTAATAGTCTCATTCCCTGTGGAAGACCATGAGTGAACCTGCCTCCCCCACACTGTCAGACAGTACATTCCAGCCCCTAACCCCTCGAGTGACCCTGCCTCCCTCCCTAACTCTCAGACAGTACGTTCCAGCCCCTAACCCCTCGAGTGAACCTGCCTCCCCCACACTCTCAGATAGTACATTCCAGACCCTAACCCCTTGAGTGAACCTGCCTCCCCCACACTCTCAGACAGTACATTCCAGACCCTAACCCCTCGAGTGAACCTGCCTCACCTCCCCCCCCAACACTGTCAGACAGTACATTCCAGACCCTAACCCCTCGAGTGAACCTGCCTCACCTCCCCCCCCACACTGTCAGACAGTACATTCCAGACCCTAACCACTTGCTGGTGGGCCAACTTGCTTTCGGTGTCAATTTTAACAAGTGGCTGAGGTTCTTTAGTAAAGAGAAGCTGGAATAGGCTGGGGGTGGGGTGGTGTTGGGCATGAGTGGGTGAGGGCTGTTTTGGGAGGTGTTGAGGGGTAAAGGTCTTTAAAGTTCTGAAGGGGCTTGAAAGAGGGTAGTAGTAACGAGTAAGTGATGAGGATTCTGGGAGAGTTTGTCCTTCCTTCTGGCAGCATATAAAAGGGAGGACAGCTCTAGTGGGAGTCGTCACCTTGAAGTGATTGCTGTAAGGTCAAAGTGCTACTGTTTGGGGTCAAAGTGCAGGCTTTGGGCAGTGCCAGACTCTGCTGGGGAAGGCAAGCAGCATTAAGGTCCAGTATCTCCTTTTCCTTTCATCCAATCTTTACTCAAGGGGTAGTAATGGTGGTTAGCGGAGTGGTCTACTTCTCCTGTGAGATGTGGGAGATCAGGGAGAAGGTAAGTGTCGGCAGGAAGTGTGTCATACCGTGTGGGTCAGTTAGAGCAGCAGCTGGACTCACTGAGGAGCACACAGGAGGCAGAAAGTTTTAGAGAAAGGCGTTTCAGGCATGTGGTTACACCAAAGGTTCAGCCAGATCAATGGGTGACTACCAGGCAGTGCAGGAGTCTCTTGTGTCCATTCCCCTCTCAAACAGGGATACTGTTAGGGGAATGGCCTCTCACAGGATAGCAGCAGCAGCCTGATCAGTGGCGCCACAACTGGCTCTGTTGTACAGCAGGGAGGGTAGAAGTGTAGGCAAACAGTAGTGATAGGGGATTCTATAGTCAGGGGCACAGATAGGCTGCAAGGGAGACTCCAGGATGGTGTGTTGCCTCCCTGGTGCCAGGATCAAGGACGTCTCTGAGTGTGCACAGGATATTCTGAAAGGAGAGGGTGAGTAGCCAGAGGCTGTGATCCATATTGGTACTAATGACATGTGCAGTGGGACAGGGTAGTGAAACCAGAGCAGTCATCAGCATCTGGACTGTTTGAAGAGAAGGTCAATGTTAAATCAAGTAAGTCTAATATAGGAAGAACAGACAGGGCCAGGTTAATGGAAATAGAGTCATAGAGATATAGTCATGCAAGGAGTATAACAGGTAAGGCAGATGAGCTTAGAGCCCGGATCAGTACATGGGACTATGTTTTTGTAGCCATTACAGAAACTTCATTGAGAGAAGGGCAGGACCGGCAGCTCAATGTTCCAGGGATTAGATGTTTCAGGTGGGATAGAGAGGGATGTGAAAGGGCTGGGGGAGTGACATTACTGATTAAGGAGAATATCATAGATGTACTGAGAGAGGACATCTTGGAGGGCTCATTCAGCGAGGCCTTATGGGTAGAACTCTGGGATAAGAAAGGTGCAGTCACTATGATGAGGTTATACTCCCAATCACCAATGGGAGACAGAGGAACAACTATGTAAGCAGATCATGGAAAACCATAAAAGCAACAGAGGTTGTTGAGTGGGTGGTTTTAACTTCCCTGATATTGACTGTGACTCCCTTGGTGCTATAGGGGCTTAGATGGGGCAGAATTTGGTAGGTGTATTCAGGAGGGTTTCTTTTAACATGTTGATAGTCCAAATATATAAGACCTTGTAGTGGGGAATGAGCCTGGCCAGCTGGTCGAAGGTTCATGGGGAGCATTTTGGGAACAGTGATCATTATTCTGTGAGGTATATGGATATGTGTAAATTGGTCCTTGGGTAAAAGTGTTAAATTGGGGGAAGGCTAATTACAACATTATTAGGCAGGAATTGGAGATATAGACTAGGGGCGGCTGTTTGAGGGTAAATCCACATCTGACACGTTGGAGTCTTTGAAAGGCCAACTGAGTGGAGTTCAGGACCAGTCCTGTGAAGATGAAAGATAAGGACAATAAAATCTGGGAACCCTGGATGACATATTGAAGGCTTAGTCAGAAAGAAAAAGGAAGAAAGTGTAAAGTTTAGGAAACTGAAATCAGACAAGGCTCTTGAGGAAAATAAACAAAACGCAGGAAAGGAATTTTTTAAAAATTCAGTGCACTAAAAGAGGCCATGAAATGCCCTTGGGAAGTAGTATTAAGGAGAATCCCAAGGTATTTTATACGTGTATTAGGAGCAACAGGATAGCAAAGGAAAGGGTGGGCCCACTCTAGGATAAAGGAGGGAATTTATGCGTGGAGTCAAAGGAGTGGGTAAAGTCCTAAATGGGTACCTCACATCAGTATTCACTAAGGAAGACATAGAGGATGGTAAGATTAGGGAGGAGAATGTTGATATTCTAGGCTTTATCGATATTAAGAATAGAATAGAATCAAATCCCTATAGTGTGGAAACAGGCCCTTCAGCCCAACAAGTCCACACCGACCCTCAGAGCATCCCACCCAGACCCATCCCCCATAGCCCACCTAATCTACACATCCCTGAACACTATGGGCAACTTCCCATGGCCAATCCACCCTAACCTGCACATCTTTGGACTGTGGGAGGAAACTGGAGCACCCGGAGGAAACCCACACAGACACGGGGAGAATGTGCAAACTCCACACAGACAATCGCCCAGGGGTGGAATTGAACCCGGGTCCCTGGCGCTGTGAGGCAGCCATGCTAACCACTGTGCCACCCCAAAGATGGAGGTGGTGTTGGGTGTCTTGAAAAGACATTGAGGTAGATAAGTCCCCAGGGCCTGAGAAGCTATCCCAGGATAATGAAGGAGGCAAGGAAAGAGGTTGCTGAGTCCTCAACAGAGATTTTTGTTTCCTCTTTAGTCACAGGCAAGGTCCCAGAAGACTAGAGAATAGCCAATGTTGTTCCATTGTTTAAGAAGGGTAACAGGGATAATCTGGGAAATTATAGGCTGTTGAGCCTTACTTCAGTGGTAGGGAAATTATGGTGAAGATTCTTAGGGACAGGATTTACTCACATTTGGAAAAGAATAGACTTATTATGGATAGTCAGAATGGCTTTGTGCGGGAGAGGTCTTGTCTCATAAATTTGATTGAGTTTTTTGATTTTAGGGCAATGGATGTAGTCTACATAGAGTCATAGAGATGTACAGCATGGAAACAGACCCTTCGGTCCAACTCATCCATGCCAAACAGATATCCTAAATTGATTTAGTCCCATTTGCCAGCATTTGGCTCATATCCCTCTAAACCCTTCCTATTCATATACCCATCCAGATGCCTTTTAAATGTTGTAATTGTACCAGCCTCCACCACTTCCTCTGGCAGATCATTCCATATACACACCATCTTCTGCGTGGAAAATGTTGCCGCTTAGGTCCCCTTCAAAATCTTTCCTGTCTCACCTTAAACCTATGCCCCTCTAGTTTTGGACTCCCCTCCCCTGGGGAAAAGACCTTGGCTATTTACCCTATCCATGCCCTCATGATCTTATAAACCTCTGTAAGGTCACCCCTCACCCTCTGAAGCTCCAGGGAAAATAGCCCCAGCCTATTCAGCCTCTCCCTAAACCTCAAACCCTCCAATCCTAGCAACTCTTGTAAATCTGTTCTGAACCCTTTCAAGTTTAACGAGATCTTTCGTGTAGCAGGGAAACCAGAATTGAATGCAGTATTCCAAAAGTTCTAACCAATGTCCTGTACAGCCACAACATAACATCCCAACTCCTATACTCAAAGCACTGACCGATAAAGGCAAGCGTACCAAATACCTTCTTTACTAACCTGTCTACCTGCAACTGCACTTTCAAGGAACTACGAATGTGCACCGCAAAGTCTCTAAGTTTGGCAACACTCCTCAGGACCTTACCATTAAGTGTATTAGTCCTGCCCTGATTTGCCTTTCTAAAATGTATCACCTCTCATTTACTAAAGCATTTCAACAATGTACCTCATGGTAGTCTGGTCAAGAAGATTAAGTCACATGGGAGGGTGGTTTGTACGCAGAACGAACTTCCAGAGAAAGTGGTGGATGTGGGTACAGTTACAACATTTAAAGACATTTCGTTAAGTACATGAATAAGAAATGTTTGGAGGGATATGGGCCAGGAGCAGGCAGGTGGGACTAGTTTAGTTTGGGATTATGGTCAGCATGGACTGGTTGGACTGAAGGGTCTGTTACCATGCTGTATGATTCTATGACTATAAGTTCTATGACTATCCATGGTGAGTTGGTACGTCAGATACAACATTGGCTTGGCCACAGAAGAGAGACGGTATTTGTGTACAGGTGTTTTGCTGACTGGAGATCTGTGACTGCAAGGTGTTCTGCAAGGATCAGTGCTGGGATCTCTGTTGATGTAATGGATGAAAATATCGGTGGCCTGATTAGTAAGTTTACAGACAACACAAAAATTGGTGGAGTTGTGGATTGTGAGGAAAGCTGTCAAAAAATACAGTAGGATATAGATCAGTTGGAAAGTTGGGCAGAGAAATGGCAGATAAGGGTTTAATCCAGACAAGTGTTAGGTGATGCATTTTGGGAGGTAAAATGCAAGAGCAAGGTATATAGCAAATGGTAGGAGCATTGACATACAGAGGGATCTTGGGGTATAAGTCATAGCTCCCTGAAAGTGGCGACACAAGTGGATAAGGTGATAAAGGAGGCATATGGCATACTTGCCTTCATTGGTCAGGGCGTTGAGTGTAAAAGTTTGGCAAGTCATGTTGCAGCTGTATAAAAAACTTTAGAATATTGTGTGCAGTTCAGGTTACTACACTATAGGAAGGACGTGGAGGCCTTGGAGAGGGTGCAAACAAGGTTTACCAGGTCATTGCCTTCATTGGAGTGTATTAGCTATAAGGAGAGGATGGACAAACTTGGATTGTTTTCACTAGAGCATCGGAAGCTAGGATAGGGTGGTTAGCCGGAGTCTTTTTCCCAGGGTGGAAATGTCAAAGATGGAGATGTGCGAGGCACGTCTTTTTTACACAGAGGGTGGTAGGTGCCTGGAACACGCTGCCGGAGGAGGTGGTAGAAACAGATACAATCACAATGTTTAAGAGGTGTTTAGACAGACACATGAAGAGGCAGGGAATAGAGAGATACAGGCCATGAGTAAGCAGATGGGATTTGTTTAGAATAGCATCATGACCAGCACAAATTTGGTGGGTGGGCCAAAGGGCCTGTTCCTGTGCTGTACTGTTCTATGTTCTATATAAAAGGGTTGATGGAGCAAAGATATTTTGACTTGTGGGTGAAACCAGACTGAGGCCATAAATATAAGATGGTCATGAATAAATCTAAGAGAATTCAATAGAAACATCTTTGCCCGGAGAGCAATGCACTACCACAGAGAAGAGTGAGGCAAATAGAAAGGATTCTTCCATTTGTTGGGGGCATTAGATGAAGCAGATTGAGACTTGTATGGAGCATAAATATATAGTCTAGATCAGTTGGGGTGAATGGCCTGTTTCTGTGCAGCAAATAATAAGACTATAAGAAATAGGAACTGGAGTAGGCCATTCTGCCCCTCGAGCCTGCTCTGTCATTCAATAGGATAATGGCTGATCCAATATTCTTAACGTTCTCTTTCCTGCCCTTTCTCTGTTACCCTTGATTCTCCGACTGATCAAGAATTGATCTCAACCTTAAATATACACAAGGACTCTGTCCCCACAGCTCTCTGCGGCAAGGAGCTCCAGAGACTCGCAACCCTCTGCGAGAAAATTCCTCCTCATCTCAGCCTTAAATTGGTGCCCCTTTTATTCCAAGACTATGTCCTCTGGTCCTAGACTCTCCCATGAGGGGAAACATCCTCTCAGCACTTACTCTGCCAAGGCCCTTAAGAATCCTGTATGGTTCAATGAGATCACCTCCCATTCTTCTAAACTCCAGTGAGTAGATTCCCAACCTGTTTAGGCTTTGCTCACAAGACAATCCATCCATCCTGGTGAACCTAGTGCATAATACTTCATAATATTTTGACACACCAGTGTCTCCTCTCATCTCTCCATATAGGAAATGCATCCTTAAGCTACTCTACAATTTCAATTAGCTCCACATCAAATAGCCTTTGCCATCGATCTGCCCATCCTCCCTAAGAGTCTCAACATACATGTTACAATCAGATCACCCTGCACAGTATTTGTAACTGGCCGATTTTGATACCAATCCGTCAGTACCTAAACCTCAGTCACAATCCTGTGTATTGTATTCGCTGCACCCAGTATGGCCTACTGTACATTGCAGAAACCAAACACAGACAGGGTGCCAGCTTTGCAGAACACCTCTGATCTGTCTGGACCCCTGACCTTCCCATAGCCGGTCATTTTAACACAGCATCCTCCTTGCATGCTCCACTTGTCTGTCCCTCAGCACTGCTCCAGTAAATCACAGCAAAAACTGGAGGAGCAACATCTCACCTTCAGACAAGGCACTTTACAACCTTCTGGTCTCAATACTGAGCTCAATACCTTCAAATTGTGAGCCCATTCCTTCCCTTTTTTCAGCTTTGCTTATTACACTCTCTGTCACCCTGTCTCCCCTTTCCCCACCCCACTGGGGCTTTCTGTCCTTTCCAATCTGGTAGTGAGACACACCATCGTTCTGCCATTCTCACATTCCCATCACTTAATCTGAACTATCAACATCCTTTCCCTCACAGCACTCCAAACAACACCAGCCCCACAACTATAAATGCTAACCTCTCCACACTTCACGTCAGCTCCGAAGAGTAATCTAGACTTGAAACGTTAGCTTGCTCTCTCTCCATGGATGCTTCCTGACCGGCTGTGATCTCCAGCATTTTTTGTTTTCTTCAATCATCAATACTGCTCCAACACAACCAAATATTTTCCCCACTCATTAATATTTTTCTGACACTTAATTTTTGGGAATACATACAAACCACATCCATTACATTTATTTTCAGATATCCTCTCTTGCATTAAACAATTCTCCTGACTTGAATAAGACTAAATTGGTGTGTATCATTTAGTGTACTGTACTGTCCCAAGGCACTTCGCATGAACATTATCAAAACAAAATTTGACATTCACATTTCCAAGTATAAATATCTGCCTTTTCTTTATATCAATGGCACATATTTTGGTTCTAGGCTGGGTTCAATTTGGCTCCTAATGGTTCATGTTGATTCAAAAGGGTTCAGGTTGGGCAGTTTTTCAATAGGATGAGATGAATGTGAGCAAGTGTCTATTTCTGGTTGTGATGGTTGAGAATGTAACGTTGGCCAGGATGCAGGGAGAAGTCCCTGTTCTCACCACTGTACCACAGAACCCAGAGCACGAATCTGAACCAACAGTAGTGAACATACCTGGTTTAACCTCTTATCTGCGGAAAGGCACCTCACCTCAGACCAAGTCACAAGTCCTAAAGTGAGATTTGAACTCCAGTCCATCTGACTCCAAGGGTGAGAATGCTACCAACCTGGTCAAATAGCTCCAGCTTGAAACCACTTACCTGTTCAGTCCGTAATGATGTTTACATTTTATCTCAAGAAGAAGTAACGTAGGACCAGGAGTAGGCCATTCAGCCCCTTGAACCTGTTCTGCCATTTAATGAGATCATGGCTGATCTGTGCCCTAACTCTATACACCTTGGGTCCATATTCCTTAATACCTTTCCTTAACAAATAAAAATCCATCTCAGATTTAAAATTAACTGATATAGCATCAAGTGCTATTTGTGGAAGAGAGTTCTGAACTCCACCACACTTTGCATGTAAAAATACTTCCCAACAGCTCTCCTGAATGGTCTGGCTTTTAGACTGACTCCTAGTTCTAGAATCCCCAACTAGTGGAAATGGTTTAGCTATCCCTGTCTTCTCCCTATTCTCTCCCTAGTTACTCTTCTGTCCTTAATGTACTTGTAGAATCCCTTTGGATTCTCCTTAATTCTATTTGCCAAAGCTACTTCATGTCCCCTTTTTGCCCTCCTGATTTCCCTCTTGAGTATACTCCTATACTCCTATTGCCCTCATACTCCTCTAGGGATTCACTCAATCCCTGCTGTATGTCCCCGACATATGCTCCCTCCTTTTTCTTGAACAAAACCTCAATTTCTCTCATCATCCAGCATTCCCTACACCTACCAGCCTTGCCCTTCACCCTAACATACCGACCCTGGACTCTCGTTATCTCATTCCCATTTTCCAGCCGTCCGTTTACCTGCAAGCATCTGCCCTGATCAACTTTTGAAAGTTCTTGCCTAATACTGTCAAAATTGGCCTTCCTTCAATTTAGAACTTTAACTTTTAGATCCAGTCTATCCTTTTCCATCACTATTTTTCAAAATAGAATTATGGTCACTGCCCCCAAAGTCCTCCCCACTGACACCTCAGTCACTTGCCCTGCCTTATTTCCCAAGAGGAGGTCAAGTTTTGCACCTTCTGTAGTGGGTACATCCATGTACTGAATCAGAGAATTTTCCTATACACACTTAACAAATTGCTCTCCATCCAAGCCCTTACAACTATGGAAAATTAAAACCCCCTACCATAACCACGTTATTATGCTTACAGATAACTGAGACCTCCTTACAAGTTTTTTTCTCAATTTCCCACTGACTAGTGGGGGGTCTATAGAACAATTCCAATAAGGTGATCATCCTTTCTTATTTCTCAGTTCCACCCAAATAACTTCCCTGGATGTATTCCCAGGAATATCTTCCCTAAGTACAGCTGTCATGTTATCCTTAATTAAAAACGCCATTCCCCCCTTGCTCCCCTTTCTATCCTTCCAATAGCATCTCTACCATGGAACATTAAGCTGCCAGTCCTGCCCATCCCTGAACCACGTCTCTGTAATTGCTACGATATCCCAATCCCATGTTCCCAACCATGCCCCAAGTTCATCTGCCTTACCTGTTAGGCCTCTTGCATTGAAATAAATGCAGTTTAATTTATCAATCCTACCTTGTTCTCTGCTTTGTTCCTGCCTACCCTGCCTGTTTGACTCACTCCTTTTCCCAACTGTACCAGTATCAGACTGATCTCTTTCTTCACTGTCTCCCTGCATCCCAACTCCTACCCTTACTGTTTTAAATCCTCTCGAGCAGTTCTAGCAAATCTCCTCACCAGTATATTCGTCCCCTTCCAATTCAGGTGCAATCCATTTCTCTGACTCAATTCAACACGTTCTAAATCACAGGTCTCTGTGAAGAAGTCACATTAGGGCCCTACTGATGTGCAGTGGTGGCGTCCCTACCCCTGGATGGGGGGAGCCCAGATTCAAGTCCCACTTGCTCCAGTGGTGTGTAATAGCATCTCTGAACAGGTCAATTAGAAAAATAGGTTAATTTAAAAAAAATGAAGAAGTGACATTGAATCACAGAAACCGGACTCATTCTGTTTGTTCCATCTCATCACCTCCTTGTTTTCTCTTGCAAAATCTGGGTTCTGAAGAAAGTTGGCAGGACCCGAAACATTAACTCTGCTTTCTCTCCACAGATGTGGCCAGACCTACTGAGCTTCTCCAACAATTTCTGTTTTTGTGTCTGATTTCCAGTAGCTGCAGTTCTTTCGGTTTTTTTGTTTTGCGATTGCGAGAATGATGTTCAAGCCCTCTGATGAGGGTCACACTGCCTCTGATTTCTCATTTGATTATAGTCTTTGGGGATTGGAGAGCGTGGTTTCTCTGAGCATGCCGCCAGTTGTGGTTCGGGGGCAATGCTCTCACGTGGGTCAGAGGTTGAGGTTCAAGTCCTGCTCCAGAGGCTTGACGCCAAAATCTTAGTTCTTAGTGATGTCCAGAAGTAGAATCATAGAATTTTACAGGAGAGAAGGAGGCCATTCAATCCACCGTGTCTGCATCAGCTTCTGAGCTATCCAGTTAATCCCATTCTCCAGCCCTATCTCCACAGCCCTCTCACTTCATCACTTTCAATTATGTATGCAGTTCCTTTTGAAACCTCCTATGGAATCCACTTCCACCACTCTCCCAAGCAGCACATTCCAAATCCAAACAACTGAGTAAAGAAGTTTCTCCTCATCTTACTCCTAGCTCTCTTGCTGACAATACTGAAATTGTGACCCCTAGTTACAGACATACCAACGAGTGGAAACACTTCTTCTTTACTCTGTCGAATTGTTCAGAATTTCGAACACCTCAATAAGGTCACCCCTTAATCTTCTCTGCTCCAATAAGAATTTGCCCAATCTCTCTAACCTTTCCTTGTACCTAAAACTCTTCATTCCTGGTATCATTCCAGTAAATCTCCATTGCACAATGTTCAGGACTTTAACATCTTTCCTTAAATAAGATGCCCAGAACTGATCACAATACTCCAAATGTGGTCTGACCAAAGATTTGTGGAGGTGTAGCATCACTTCCTTAATTTACTGCTTTATGCCTCTATTTATAAACCCAAGGATCCTATAAGCCTTCGTAACAAATGTTTCAACCTGCTTGCCACTTCTAGAGAACTGTGTACTTGAACCCCCAGGTCCCTCTGCTCCTGTACTCCCCTCAGCGTTGTACCATTGAGCCTGTATTGTCCCTCCATGTTTCTTCTACCAAAATGCATTACTTCACATTTCTCTGCATTAAATTCATCTGCTGGGTGTCTGCCCATTTGGCCTGTACTCTTGGAAGGGCCATTTTTTTGGATTTGACCTTAACTGAGGCCTCTACTGTCTCGGGTGGATTTAGAAGATCCCAAGGCCAAGACGTCAAATAAAAAGCAAGGGAGATGTACCCAGTGCGCTCACCAACACACGTCCCTCAATCAACACCCACATGAAGAAAACCTCAGATTACTGTCTCACTGCTATCCACAACTTTATTATCATACATCCAATATTACAATAGCAATCATCGAAAAGTGTTCAATGGAAATACAATTTTATTTCAATTCTCGGAGCATTAGAGGGGCCACGTTCACCACACAAACTGCTGCGTTCAAGAAGGAAGTTCAATTATACGGAGTGATTCTAACAAATGAAAGATCTGTGAATACACCTCAGCAATATGTTGACCAATAAAAAAAAGCCCTCAGCCAATCACAACCCCAGATACTGACACCCTCTTCACCTCTGATCAGAGAGAAAATGTCCACCAGATTTAAGAGCAATTCAGTGCTGTGTCCACTTGAGGGCGGCAAAAGCAACAATTCTCTAATAGTTTTTAATTTGAAGCAACTGATTCAGTCTCAAAAAATACTCCTCTTCTGTCAAACTCAGATCAAAAGATAAGACTGTGTCCCCTTGACAGCACAAACACTCTCAGGGCAGGGGCAGCACGGGGTTAGATACAGAGTAAAGCTCCCTCTACACTGTCTCCATCAAACACTCCCAGGACAGGGACAGCACGGGGTTAGATACAGAGTAAAGCTCCCTCTACACTGTCTCCATCAAACACTCCCAGGACAGGGACAGCACGGGGTTAGATACAGAGTAAAGCTCTCTCTACACTGTCCCCCCATCAAACACTCCCAGGGACAGAGACAGCACATGAGATACAGACTGAAGCTTCCTCTACATTGTCCCCAGTACCGGGAGTGCTCCCTCTGTACCTAATGCCAATGTATTCGATGCACTCCGTTGTTCTTTTTCCTTTCTCGGTGCCTGTGTCTGTCCGAGTCTGCCCACTAGTGGCAGATTAACGACCTGTTCCCGTTTGAATTTGGAGCCACACCTTTAACTGCGAGTCTCTCAAACACGGTGCAGAATCAGACGCCCTGACAGTTCAGAGGAAGGTTTATTTTACAAAAATTCACAGTAAAAATATAAAGAACATTTAAACACAAGAAAGGTGGAAAGTGCCTGAGCAGCAATGGGGGGTCAATCTGCAATAATCAATTCATCCACTCCCCAGTCCTCATAGCTTCCATCTGGCAGATATCTTCGGATAATAATTGGAATTTTTCGTGCTCTGAGAAAGAAGACAGATGAATTGACACAACTGGTTTTCACTCACCTTCAGAAACAGCTGCAGATGACCCACTTAGAACTGACATTGCTCGACAAGAGTTTATGGTTACGAAAGGAAATGTGCATATTATTGATATTGAGGGTGGTTCTTAAGAGTCATAGAGATGTACAGCATGGAAACAGACCCTTCAGTCCAATTCATCCATGCCAACCAGATATCCTAAATTAATCTGGTCCCATTTGCCAGCATTTTGACCATATCCCTTTAAACCCTTCCTAATCATGTACCCATCCAGATGCCCTTTAAATGTTGTAATTGTACCAGCCTCCACCACTTCTTCTGACAGCTTATTCCATACACAGATCACCCCTAAGTGAAAAAGTTGCCCCTTGGGCCCCTTTTAAACAGTAAAAGAATATTTAATACAGGTTATCAAAATCACAAACTCTGACGGTAAATAAGGAGAAACCACTTCAAACAGCAGGAGGATTGTAGAGGGACATAGACTGAAGGGAATTGGCAAAATAACAAGATGGGTGAGGTGTTATTGCAAAACTGAGCTGCCTCAAACAGCAGTGGAAAAAGGTTCAGTAGGAACTTTTAAAGCAAGTTGAATAATTACTTGAACACAAGGCAAAAGGGGAGAACAGGATGGAAGTGGTTCTAATTCCATCACTTGTTCAAATTGCCAGTACAGGCAGGTCTGATGCGAATGGGCTCCTTCAGTGTTTGGTTCTTTGAGCACCACTGCAATTGAGAGTGCGGGAAACTGCAGATTAGTAACTAGGCTGTTTAATCTAAGTAATGGCGTTAGGCTATGGAAGGAATGGTGGCCAGGACAGTGGGACAACATCCAACCTTTTTCCAAATCGTGCCAGGAGACCTCGGGGGTTTTGTGTTTCATCCAAGAGGCCAGTAATTTACAAAGTGCAGTTCCACCAGACAACTGGAACCTCAGCTAAAACCATGTTCTGGGCCTGAGGCTTGAACCTGATTCACTACAGAATGCTGCTGCTATTCATGCTTGTACCGGCTCTTTGAGCGAGTGTTAAAATTCCTCCCATTCCTCTCCAACGGCCTGCAGTTGTTTCTGGGTGAAGCAACCGCACACGTAGTTCAGATTCATGGTCAATATCTAACCCCAGGCAGAGGCAGAGGGAAACACTGCCGAACACGGCTGTTCACATCCTGATCTGTTCAGGGCCAGAAACCATGTGAGGCTTTCGGGAAATAACTGCTCCTCTCAATATGGCACAGAATAAAACAAACATAAATCAGAATTACAAATTCCAGAGACCTAGTCAACATTGTTAATATGGGAGATACAAGAAGAACAAGGGAACAAGGGGTATCCTTAAACTGAGACGCACTCAGATACTTTTCTCATTTGTAGTGGTCAGAAGACTCAATGTTAAGATTGTAATGAAAGGCTGGTCTCATTTGAGCCAAGGAAGTTAGGGGGAGATTTGACAGAGATGTTTAAAATCATTTACAGTTTTGATAAGATAAACAATTACAAATTGGTTCCAGTGAGCGAGGACATGAGGTTAAGATGATTGCAAAAGGATGAATGGAGAGATGAGAATTGATAACTTTACACAGCGTGTTGCTGTAATCTGGAACAGTCTGTCTGAAATAGGGGGATGCAGACAGAGTCAATACCATTTTCAGTGGGTCTGGGATAGATAGGTATTTGAAAATGATTAAATTTATAGAGCAATAGGGAAGGTGAAGTGGAACGAACTGATAAGCTCTTTCAAAGAGCCAGCATGGGTACAATGGGCTGAATGGTCTCTGTGCCGTCAGACTTTATTCCCATCAACCCTCATGATACAAGTTAGGCAAACCATTCCAGTCAATGAACAGCCAGTTTAAAGTCAATATAATGCAAGATGGTGGTAACATCACTGGGACCAGCCAACCAGAAGCCCCCAGGCTAACTTCACCGCTGCAGACGGTGAAATTTGAATTCAATAAAAATCTGGAATAAAAAGCTAGTCCAACGGTAGCTGTGTGAGACCTTGTCAGTTATTGTAAAGACATGCTGCATGGGTCCTGCACTGGTCCTGTTACTTACTTTAGCTCCTTCATTGCAATCTGCAGCGGGTCTGTCTCCCCTTCCAGCTCCACCATGACTGGTGCACACATCCTGCGGGGAAGGGTGGGGGAGGAGGGCAATGTGTGAGAGAGAGAGATTAGGGAATCAGTTTCTGCAATTTTCAGTGGCTCTGAGCTTGCGAGAAGGTCCACAAAACACCAGAGGTGGGTAATCCATCACATCAAAGGCTGGTCAGCCTTTCAAATCATTCCCACCATTTACCTTGATCATAACGACTTCCTTCTGCCTCAGCTTCATACTCCGAAACAAAATTCCACCCATCCATTTTGTTAGCGCCCATCATGTCCCTGGCCTTTTAGACTCAGAGAGTTGCAGATTTCCATTCCCCTTTCGGTGAAATGGTGGATCCTGATATCCCTCTCAATTGCTCGTCTCTTTCAGATTATAACTGTTATCGTCACAAGTCTCCAAGTCCTGGCATATATTTATGCCTCAAGTAACCTCTTAACAGATTCTCTGGGCATTTTTTGTTTTGTTTATATCCAGAAGTGCTCTCACACACAACTGAACAGTTATTTTTACCATCACCCGCGGTTTATTTTTTCATCTATTAATCACCAGCAGTGAATCACCCATGTTTTCCAACAGATTAGTTTACACACAAAACCTGTAAAAGGAAATGCAGACCACCAAAGGTGAGGGGGAGGGGAGAGACCAAGGTATTTACCTTAGTGCAGTTTGTGGGATCTGGCTGTGTACCAATTGATGGCTTAACTTCCTACATTCCAACAATAACTAAAGATATCACAAAGGTACTTTGTTGGCCATATAGTGTTCTAGGATGTCCTAATGTTGTGGAAAGTGATGCAAAAATGCTGGAACTTGCTTTGACTGCACAGCAGCTTACCACCATCCAGGACAAAGCAGCCTGTTGATTGGCATTACATCCACAAGCATCCACTCCCTCCTCCACCAACACTAGGTAGCAGCAGTGTGTACTATCTATAAGATGCACTGTAGCAATTCATCAAAAATCCCCAGACAGCACTTTCCAAACCCACAACTACTTCCACCTAAAAGGACAAGGGCAGCAGATACATGGGAACACCACCCCCTGCAAGTTCCCCTTCAAGCGACTCACCATCCTGATTTGGAAATGTATCGCCATTCCTCCAGTGTTGCTGGGTTAAAATCCTGGAATTCACTCCCTAAAGGGCTTTGTGGGATAACCCACAGCAAGTAGAGTGCAGCAGTTCAAGAAGGCAGCTCACCACCACCTTCTCAAGGGCAACTAGGGACGGGCAACAAATGCTGGCCGAGCCAGAGAGGCCCATATTACACAAATGAACAAAGAGTAAAACAATCACCAGTAGCTCGGTAACAATGGTCTGGGTGCACTCACGCAATCTGAAGGGCACGTGTGCCCAGCACACGGGCTCGCTCATACTTGGTCATATACGACGTTGTGATCCTTTTCTGATTGGCCTGCTGGCCATCTGCTGCGGGAAGAATCTCCACATTCTCACGGTCTTCCTGAAAGCAGCGGGGAAACGAGGGGTTAGTTAGAGTCATATGGCACAGAAACGGGGTTTTACAGCTGGGAGCAGAAACTGGCTCTGCAGCCCCTCCACCATACAATCTGATCATCCAATTACAGTCTTCTTAAATTGGGTTTCAGTGTACTATTGTTCGATAAAACCTGACCCTCAGAAAGAGACAAGGTGTGGCAAAAGCCTCAATGAAAGAGATGGGCTTTAACGAGCATCCTAATGGGTGGGAATAGAGAGATGTCAAGACAGAGACTTAGGGAGGGAATTCTTGAGCTTGGGGTCCAGGCAGCTGGAAGCACAACTGCCAATGGTACAATGACCGAAATCAGGAATTGGAGGTGTGCAGCGATCAAGGAGGGTTGTAGGACTGGGTGGAGCTAGAGACCAGGGAGGAGTGAGGTCCCGTGTTGGGGAGAATTGAGAGAGCTTTGCTATAGATAGAGAGAGGAATATTGGCTGTTCTAGGTGCCCACCTCCTCCGCATTGTCCAGATCATCCATTCCTTCATCTTCATCGGCATCATCGAAATCATCTCCATCAAAACTAAAATTAAAAAAAGAGAAATATTAAAAGTACCAATCAAAAGTAGTAACAGCTCAGCTCTGGCCATCCAATAAACCGTTCAATTAGCAACCTGTGAACTAAGGACTAATGCTTCACATCCCTTTTAAACCAGGCCCCACAGAATTAACTTTAAAACCCTTAGTGCATTTCCAGCTTTACATCTGTGCCTCCAGTTATCGAAACTTAGCCCCAATCCACAAGACTTAAGAAACAGGAGCAGCCGTAGACCACATGGTCCCTCAAGACTGCTCTGAAGCATGAGCTGATACTATCCCCCCAACCAGCAGCACCAGTCACAAATCCGTGGGCTCTCAATCAGCGAGACAGTGGGAAGTGCTACAGCTGAGTTAAAACCAGTGGCAAGGGAAGAACACTTGGTGCAAGGACGCAGCTTAGGCAGTTGGAGCCCTTTAGCACACAGTACAGGGACCCAGACCAGGAGGAGGGGGGGGGGGCACGGAGG
>NC_063368.1:19131157-19131471 GCF_021869965.1 Rhincodon typus
GGGGGGGGGGCACTGTGGGCGGACCCTGTCAAGACGCTGTCCGTTGGCCTCGCTCGGTCACTTCACGGGGTGTCTGGTAAATAGATAGAAACAGTTCTCGGCGGAGGGCGGCGAGTTGGCGGCTGTCGGCGGTCAGGGGCTGTGTCCGGACCGGTCTGTGGGGCTTGTGCTGGAGACAGCGGCTCTCGCCGATCACTCACTTGTCCTCGTTGTCCGACATGATGGCGGTGGCAGTTCACACTGAGTGGGGGTCAAGGAAGGTGCTTCCGGATCAGGGGTTATCGGACGTGACGTCACTGCACCTTATGCCAATC
>NC_063368.1:19131971-19142220 GCF_021869965.1 Rhincodon typus
AGGCTGAATCAGCGCTTTGAGTTAGGTTGCCTAGCAACAGATGGACCGCCATGTCTAAATGATTAACCCTTTCTGCCCAGAATAGCCCACCTATCGAATGAAAGGCTCCAATCTCATAGCTCCCGGGACACAGCCTCTTCATGTTGTCATTCCTTCTTTTTAACCAATTTTTCCAGTCCCTCAAGCCCATCGCCACCATCCCCCCCACCTTCCCTGCACTAAGTGTGAGAGAGGTGCTAGGGTGGAGAGGAGAGCGGAAGGGAAGAGACAGAGGAGGAAGGGAGGGGAGGTGAGGAGGAGGAGTGGAAGATAAAGAGTGAGGATGAGGCAGAAGGAGAGGGGAAGAAGTGGGGAGGATATTAAAGGCAGTGGAAGGTTCTCTTGGCTATAAGGTTTATGGGTCTTCCTTTATTCATTCACGGCATGAGGGCAGCTCTGGCCAGGCCAGCATTTATTGCCCATCCCTAATTGCCCAGAGGGTAGTTGAGAGTCAGCCACATTGCTGTGGGTCTGGAGTCACATGTAGGCCAGACCAGGTAAGGATGGCAGTTTCCTTCCCTAAAGGGCATTAATGAACCAGATGGGTTTTTCCAACAATCGACAATGGATTCATGGTCATCATTAGATTCTTAATTCCAGATACTTTTTGAATTCAAATTCCACCATCTGCTGTGGTGGGATTCAAACCCAGGTCCCCAGAACATTATCTGGGTCTCTGGATTAACAGCCCTGCAATAATACCACGAGGCCATCGCCTCCCCTTGCGTCATGCTAACAGCCTTTCTTTATTAGGGAAAGGGAACAGGGATTCCTTTAGAAACATTAACTGCAATCTGTCGCTTGTAAGGAATGAATGAAATATCGTCATGGATTGTGGACTGAACACTGTGCACTGTGTGCTGTGAACCGTGCACTGGGTGCTGGGCACTGGCCGCTAGATGCAAGGGACTGGCTACTGGATGCCAGGCTATAGGCCTTCTGTGCACTGGATTCTGGGCATTGCCCACTGGATACTATGTCCTGACAGTTGGGCGCTGGAATGCTGGACGGTCAGAAATGCCTTGCTCCTTTTTCTTCAATGTCAATGCTGTCGTAGATTTGTAGGAGAGGTTGGCACAGCCAATATGACCAGGGAGTTTGACATGACCAGCATTGAAGGTTTGTGCCGGGGAAGGTGTGGACATTGGGCTGGAGGGAGGCACCCTCTGCAGGATTGGGTGCCTCTAAAATCTCCACCTTCCGTCCAAGTGGCGCCATCATTTTAGAACCTCTGGATCCGTTGGTTCTCCCAGCCTGCCACAGCAGCTGGTGGGGAGTGGACAGGGGTTGAGGAGGTCTCCCAGCCCAGTGAGGAGGGGGTTGTCACTCTGCCAGTGGAAGTGACTTCTCAAAGTCGCCCCAGCTGGGGTGCAGAGGATGGCCATTCCTGTTACTGGCCTAATCTTGGGAAGTGTCCCAGCATAGCTTCCCCCGTTCCCATTCACCAACGTCCCATTCTTTGGCCAACACTTAGAAAACCCCAACTCACTCTCTCTTCCTTGCTGACTGACTCTGCAAACCTGAGAGAATTGACCGTTGGGAGCAGGTGGGTAATGTAGTGGATGTGGTGTACATGGACTTTCAGAAACCTCTTGGGGAGGTATCGCATCAGACAAGTGGGTTGAAAACTGCTTAGAATGGAGGCAACAGCAGTTTTCCACAAGTGAATTTTGTTGTGGAATAGTTTCCTCTTGTCTCTGTAAGCTCATAGTGCCCTTACAGTGTGGAAAGAGGCCATTCAGCCCATTGAGCTTTCACCAGGCCTCCAAAGAGCATCCCACCCTGAGTCCCACTTTGTCCCTGTAACCCCACATTTTCCCACAGCTAACCTACACATCCCTGGACACTATGGGTAATTTCCCATGGCCAATCCACCCTAACCTGCACATCTTTGGATGTAGGAGCTACCCAGAGGAATCCCACACCGACACGGGGAGAATGTGCAAACTCCACACAGACAGTCGCCTGAGGGTGGAATTGAACCCATGTCCCCAGTGCTGTGAGGTAGTAGTGCTAACCACTGAGCCAATGTTTCACCCAGTGCTGCCGACTGCAGGATTACAGGTCCTGGACTGATTTGATGACTTGGATGTAAGACTAATGGGATCAGATTCCAAACATGTGAACAATAAGACTTTAATACAACAGTGAAATAGGCTATCACGGGGCAGGTGGAATTCAACGTTAGTAAAGTGTGTGATTGCACAATTTGTGTGAAAAAAGTATGAGGCATAATTTGAATTCAACAGAGACCAACATGAGAGTTCAGGACAGTACCTCCCTAAAGCAGCATCACAGATGGTTAAAGCCTTTGAGAAGCTGATGGAATTCCTGAGTGTTTCCGACAAAAAACATCCTTCATTTGCTAAGAAATGCTTTGGGATGTCCTGAGGTCTTCAAGATTCTATGGAAGTAACGAAAAATAAATAAAATTCCTTATAACGAGGGCCACATAATGATGCATTTGCATTAACGTTCAATGAGACCACATTTGGAGTTTTCCCTGTGGGAGTCCCACAGCAGCGATGAGGTTGGGACTGTTCTCCCTGGAGAGAAGGTGGCTGACAGCAAAATCAGAACAGAAGTTTTCAAAACGATGAGCGAGTTGGACAGAGATTAGATGAGATTAGATTGGGTTTTATTGTCACAGGTACTCAAGTACAGGGATACAGGAGTACAAGGAAAAGTGTCCAAACAGAGCACCATATTAGGTACAAGGTACCTAGGAACAAAATATTAGGTTAAAAAGTAGAAAACTAAAGAAATAAGTTAAAAGTTCAACATTACAGTCCTCCTCTAGCTATGGGTCTACAGTCACTCGACACTGGGCTTCACCCCCCTGCAATGGGCTCAATCTCCCCCCCACTGGGCTCGATCTCTCCCTGTACCCCCCCACCCACTGGGCTTGATCTCCCCCCACCCCACTGGGCTCGATCTCTCAATCCTTGTGCCTCTGCACAGCTGTCTCACTGCCGACTGCCATCCCATTCTGGAGCTGCTCTGGCATCCCCCAGCCCCTTCCTGAGTTCTGCCCGGCCACAGCAACCATCTCGCGGCCCACTGGCAACACCCCAAAGCTGCTGGTGCTTCCACATTAAGTAGTGGAAAACAAAGTTGAGAGAGAGTAGATAAGGAGGGGCTGTTCCAGTTTGTAAAAGGAACAGGAACGAGAGGGGCACAGATTTAAAGTGATGCACAAGAGAAGCAAGAATGATGTAAGAGGAAAAAAAAACATTTTCTCCCAGCGAGCAGTGAGGGTGTGGAATGCACTGTCTGAAAATGTGGTGAATGCAGGTTGAATGAAGGGATTCCAGAGGGAATTGGATGATTCGTTGGATGGAGATGGTGCACAGAGATATGGAGCAAAAACATGAGATTGGCTGTAGGTAATGATGCTCATTTGAGGAGCCAGTGCAGGCAATGATAGGCTGAATAGCCTCTTTCTGTAAGAATTCAGTGATGGCATGATACAATCAGCAATAGAGAGGGTGCAGCAAACATCAGGAGACTTCCAAGTCTGAAGGAGCCCAAATGCCAAACAAAACAAAACAAAACTAAGATATTGGGATAGCAAGACTGCAGATGCTGGAGTCAGGGAGAACACAGTGTAACAAAGAAATTTCTGAAGAAGGGTCCTGACCCGAAACGTCAGCTTTCCTGCTCCTCTGGTGCTGCTTGGCCTGCTGTGTTCATCCAACTTCACGCTGTGCTATCTAAGATATTGGGCTGTCTTTGTCACAACAAAGGTGGTTACAGGGTGATTTGTTTTTAAAATGGGGTATTGAAAATACATGCAGAATGGGAGGGATATGGATAGAAACAGAGACCGTGACTGAAGGAACACAGATAGGAGATGAAACGTCCGAAATGTAGAACAGAAAACCAGAAGGCCGTTTTTACACCAAAGGGTTCTGAGATACAGACCCAGAGTTAGTGACTGAAGCCAAGAATCTCTGAACGTTTGCAAACAGCTGGGACACGACTCTGCAGGAAAGGTGGATCCAGGGATGAGCTGGGGACATTTCTTGTTGAAGATGGAGATGAGGGGGAACTTTCTTCATGAAGATTTTTCCCCACGAGGCAGAGTCACTAGATCGAAGGCTGAGTGAGAGATTTTTCACTTCAAGGGAGTCACGGGATGTGAGGACAGGTGGGGAGGTAGAACTCAGTCAGATCAACCGTGATTTTAGCGAATGGTAGGATAGGTTGAAAGGGCCAAATGGCCTCCTCCTGGTCCTGTCCCATATTCTGCCGATACAGTGGGGTCATGGGGCATTGGAATACTATGCATATTAATGAATAAACACCAACTATCCATTCTTGGACCATAGTAAGGCCGTAACTTACAGGAGCAGGACCAGGCCATTCAGCCCAAAGAGTCTGCGCTACAATTCAATCATAGCTGATATGTTTCTTACCCTATTCTCCTTCCTTCTCCCCATAACTTTTGATCCCTTTACTCATCAGGAACCTATCTATTTCTGTCCTAAACACACTCAATAACTTGGCCTCCACAGCTCTCTGCAGCAATGTGTTCCAAAGATTAACCACCCTCTGGCTGAAGAAATTCCTCCTCATCTCAGCTCCAAAGGGTCGCCCCTTCACTCTGAGGCTGTGCCCTCAGGTCCTAGTGGAAATATCTTCTCCACATCCACTCTATCCAGGCCTCTCAGTATTCTGTACGTTTCAATCAGATTCCCCCCTCCCCCCATCTTTCTAAACTTCATCAAGTAGAGCCAGAGATGCCAATCACTCCTCACATGACAAGCCCCTTGTCCATAGGATCATTCTTGTAAACTTCCTCTGGTCTCCCTCCAAGGCCAGCACATCCTTCCATAGATGCAGGCCACAAAACTGCTCAAATATTCCAAACACAGTCTGACCACAGCCTTATACAGCCTCAACTATACATCACTGTTCTTGTATTCCAGCCCTCTTGAAACGAATGCTAACATTGCATTTACCTTCCTAATTGCCAGCTGAACCTTCATGTTAACCTTGAGAGAATCTTGGACTCTTCCACGTCCCTTTGTGCTTCAAATTTCCAAAGCTTTTCCCCATTTAGAAAATGGTCTACACCTCTATTCTTCCTACCAAACTGCATAACCTCACACTTCCCCACACTGTAACCCATCTGCCAATTTTTTTTGCCCACTGTCCCAGCCTGTCCAGGGCCTTCTGCAGCCTCCGAGCTTCCTCAACACTACCTGTCCCTCCACCTATCTTTGTGTCATCTGCAAACTTAGCAACAATGCCCTCAATTCCTTCATCCAGATCATCAATGTACGTGAATAGCTGCGATCCCAACATGGTCCCCCATGGAACTCCATTAGTCACCGGCTGCCATCCTGAAAAAGACCCCTTTATTCCTACACTCTGCCCTCTGCCAGTCAACCAATCCTCTATCCATGCCCCTAACACCATGGGCTCTTATCTTATTTAGCAGCCTCCCGTGCAACACTTTATCAACAGGTTTCTAGAAATCCAAATAGATCACGTCCACTGGCTCTCCTTTGTCTAACTTGCTTGTTACCTCCTCAAAGAATTCTAATAGATTGGTCAATCATAACCTCCTCTTGTTGAAACCACGCTGACTCAGCCCTGTTTTACCATGCACATTAAAGTATTCTGCAACATCATCTTTAATAGTGGACTTGAAAATCTTAGCAACAGCCGAGGTCAGGCTAACCAGCCTATAGTTGCCTGTCTTCTGACTCCTTCCCTTCTTAAACAGGGGTGTTACATTAGCCATTTTCCAGTCCTACGGGACTCTCCCTGACTCCAGTGTTTCCTGAAAGATCACCACCAATGTCTCCTCAGCTATCTTCTTCAGAACTCTGGGATGTTGTCCATCCTGGTCCAGGTGATTTATCCACCTTCAGACCTTTCAGCTTCCCCAGCACCTTCTCCTTAGTGATGGCCACTACATTCTCCTCTGTCCCCCTGAACTTTCCTGAAGTTCTGGTGTGTTGCTGATATCTTCATTTGTGAAAACTGATGCAAGCTACCTGTTCAGTTCCTCTGCCATTTCTTTGTTCCCCATTACTATTTCTCCAACCTCATTTTCCAGTGGTCCAGTATCGAGTCTTGCCTCTCTCTCTTACCTTTTACATATCTAAACAATCTTTTGCAATCTTCTTTTATATTACTGGCTAGCTTACGATCATATTTCATCTCCTCCTCCCTTATTCCTGTTTTTGTTGTCCTCTGCTGGTTTTTAAAGGCTCCCCAATCCTCTGGCCTCCCACTAATCTTCACCACATTGTGTGTTTTTTCTTTTGTGTTTATGCTGTCCCTGACTTCCCTTGTCAGCCATGGTTGCCTCGTCCTCCCCTCAGTATGTTTCTGCTTTCTTGGGATAAATTTCTGCTGTGCCTCGTGAATTACCCCCAAAATCTCCTGCCCTTGCTGCTCAACCATCTTCCCTTCCAATCAACTCTGGCCAGCTCCTTCCTTCATGTCTTTGTAGTTACCTTTACTCAATTGTAATACTGTGACATATGATTCCAGCTTCTTCCTCTCAAACTGCAGGGTCAATTCTATCATATTATTGTCAGTGACCCCCTAGGGGTTCCTTCACCTTCAGCTCCCTAATCAAGTCTACCTCATTACACATCACCAATTTCAGTATTGCCTGTTTCCTAATGGGGTCTACCATAAGCTGCTCCAAAAATACATCTTGAAGACATTCCACAAATACCTTTTTTTGTGTTCCACTACCAACCTGATTTTCCCAGTCTATCTGCACAATGAAGTACCCCATGATGGTTGTAATAGTGCCTTTTTTACATGCCTTTTCTATCTCCTACTTTATTTTCTGACCCACATCCTGACTACTGCTAGGAGGCCTGTACACAGCTCCCATCACGGTCTATTTTCCCTTTACGGTTCCTGAACTCTACCCACACAGATTCTACGCCTTCTGACCCAATAATGCCTCTTACTATCGATTTAAATTCATTTCTTTCTAACAAGGTAACCCTGCCCCTCTCCCCACCTGCCCATCCTTTCGATAGGATGTGTATCCTTGGATATATAGTTCCCAGCGCTGATTCCGTTGCAGCCACATCTCTGTGATACCCAGAACATCAAACCTGCCAATTTCAATCTGCGCTAAAAGCTCATTTCCCATGTTTTGTATACCATGTACTCTTTTTAAATTCATTCACACCGTATAGGCATCACTGGCTTGGCCAACATCTAATGCCCATCCCTAATTGCCCAGAGGGCAAATATGAGTCAATCACATTGCTTTGGGCCATGTGTAGGCCAGACTTGGTAGAGACAAAAGATTTCTTTCCCTAAAGGATGTTAGTGACCAGATGGGTTTTGTTCTGGTTTCACAGTCATCATTAAACTCTTAATTCCAGATTTTTAAATGAATCCAAATTCCACTATCTGCCATAGCAGGATTCCAGCTTGGGTTCCCTGATCATTACTGGGTCCCTCGATTAATAACAAAAACAGAAGTTGCTGGAAAAGTTCAGCAGGTCTGGCAGCATCTGTGAAGGGAAATCAGAGTTAACGCTTCCGGTTCAGTGACCCTTCCTCAGAACTGAATTAACAGTCTAGCAATTACACCACCAGACTGTTGCCACCCCCTCAATACCCACAGTGTTGCATTGACTGGCCCCTTCTCATATTGTCCCATTATCTGATGTGCCTGAAGTTAGATTCCTGACCCCTTCATACTCTCTGCTCTAATGCTTGCTCTGGAAACTTTTTAATAACATTTTCTGAGCTCTCCTTTAACTTTTTCCATAATTTTCCATACAACTGAGCCCATCCCCCAACTATTTATTTCAAAGCCCTGTCCAAAACTTTATGAAAACCGACAGAACTGCAGAGATAGTAGGAACTGCAGATGCTGGAGAATCCGAGTCAACAAGGCGCAGAGCTGGATGAACACAGCAGGCCAAGCAGCATCATAGGAGCAGAAAGACTGACATTTCGGGCCTAGACCCCACTGCAGAGGCTGTAAATCAGGAACAAAAACAGAAATTGCTGGAAAAGCTCAGCAGGTTGGCAGCATCTGTGAAGGAAAAAACAGAGTTAACGTTTCAGATCTGGTGACCTTTCCTCAGAACGGCTCTGAGGAAGGGTCACTGGACCCTTGCGTTTAACTCTGATTTTTTCTCCACAGATGCTGCCAGACCTGCTGAGCTTTTCCAGCAGTTTCTGTTTTTGTATAAACAGCTTTAGTTGTGCAATTCGCCAGGAGTGTGGTCCCAGTATATTCAGTTGGAGACTGTCCCATCAGAACAGCTCCTCCCTTCCCCAGTACTGGAGCCAATGTCCCATGAATTCAAACCCATTTCTCCTGCACCAATCCTTGAGCCAGGCATTTACCTCTTTAATCTGTCGACCTTGTGCCAATTTGCTGGTGGCTCAGGCAGTAATCCAGAAATCATTACCTTTTTGTTTCTACTTTTTAATTTGGCCCCTAGCTGCTCATTTTCCAACTAGCTTGACCTCGTGCTCTCAGTTTCCTTTGCTCTGATTTGAGACCCTAGTTTCAGAATGAACCGTATCACATTCAAACTTCACACAGTCAGAGAGTCATACAGCAGGGAAATAGACCCTTTGGCAGCATCTGTGGGGAGAAATCAGAGTGGATATTTCGGGTCGAGTGACCCTTCTCAGAACATAGCAGTTTCAAATTTGATCTATTCAAGGCTGAGATAGACAGAGTTTTAATCAGCGAGGGAATGAAGGGTTATAGGGAAAAGGCAGGAAAGTGAATTTGGAGGATGATCCGATCAGTTATGGTCTCGCTGAAAGGCAAAGCAGACTCATAGAGTCACAGAGTCATAAAGACATACAGCACGGAAACAGACCCTTCAGTCCAACCAGTCCATGCTGAACATTATCCCAAACTAAAGTAGTCCCACCTGCCCGCTCCTGTCCCATATCCCTCCAAACCTTTCCTATTCATGGACTTATCCAAATGTCTTTTAAACGTTGTAATTGTACCCCCATCCACCACTTCCTCTGGAAGTTCATTCCACACGCGAAACACCCTCTGTGTAAAAAATTTGCCCCTCAGGTCTTTTTTAAATCTCTCTCCTCTCACCTTAAAAATATGCCCACTAGTCTTGAAATCCCCCATCCCAGGGTAAATATAACTACCATTAACTCTATCTATACTCCTCATGATTTTATAAACTTCTATCAGCTCCACTGAACGATTGAATTCTGCTCCTGTTGGGGCTGTGGGGAAGTGAAGACAAACCCCTCACAGTGAGAAAGGGAGATATTCTGTGTGTGTTTAATTCTCCCAGTCAGGGACAGAGAGACAGAATTGAATCCTCGCCCAGTTCCACAGCTGACTGATCTCCTGCACATGGTAAACGGCTGCTCGCTACTATAGCTGACTCACCCTTGCTGTAATCCCTTTCCATCTTGATTCAGGGTGTCCATTCCAATTTGATCTCCGACGTGGCTGTTTTCATTTTCCTTCTGTCTCGCCCTTTCTATCTCTCTCCACCCCCACAATCTGTGGCATCCAGCCAAATGCAGGAGAGATTGATGAGAGTGACGGGAGGCTACAGCAATTCATTAAACAGGTCTCTCTGCATCAATTAACTCGGGGGCAATGCAAACACAGCAGCAACTCAGTCCCTCAGGAGCATTTTGTTGCTGTGCCCCCACTGCCAGGCTGGGCGTGGATGGGGACAGCCATACATTTCAATCCTGGAACAACCCCCCTGCACCCCCCATCCCGCCCACCCCTGGGCCCTGGGCATCGTTGTTGTTGGCTTATTTATTTATTTCATTTTAAACCCCAACCCCCCCGCCCCTGGTTGCTTCTGCAATCTGGTGCTCTTGGTATAAAGCCTATGGTTGGCAGGGCCAGTCTTACACGTTACCTCGTGCCCTCCCCCTCCCCCACACCCAGCGGGTGATACAGCAACGTGAACAGCCACTCAGCCCGCATGCCCCCCTCCTCACCCGCCATTCGCAGCTGGCCCCTGTTCTTAACCTCTACCTCCCTGCCAGACACTAAAAACCTGCCTATTCCCAGATATATTCACTGGGTACCACTCAGCCAGCTTGTGGGGGTAGAGAATTCTAGCCATTTGGCACCCCCTCCCCAACAACCACTGAAGCCTTTTACTCCTCATCCAGCTCATTCCAAAACGGTCTGCCCCTTAACAGCAAGAACAAGCCACAATTTTGTTGAGACAACAAGGTGCAGGGCTGGATGAAC
>NC_063368.1:19142720-19160376 GCF_021869965.1 Rhincodon typus
TGGCTTTCACGACAACAAGACATAGTGGTACTAATCACGATCTCCATTGACACTTTACCTTCTGCAGTTTTGTTTACACACATCATCAGTTTGCTAAAAAATCAGGGTCCTGTGAAAGCAAAGTATATTTAAGTGACCCCTGCTGTATCTGTGAACTTAAACAAACCCAGTGACAACCTTGGAGCTGGCTCTGCAAGTTTGTCTTGTACGTTATCAGTGTATGTTTGGTAACGAGCCGCTTGCTTCTTTAGTGAACTGTCCATTGGGTGAAGACTGTTTTGCATAGCTGTCTTGAAGCTAATAATTTGGCAGTTGAATGAATAACTAGGAACTCTAATTCTGTAGTGTCATTACCGAGGCATATCTATCCTGTTTTACCTCTGGCAACTGACTGCTCTCAGGTTTTGGCATTTTGGCAGCCACCATATGCCACCTTACAAATTTTGAATTTTCAATTTGGTCGCATTCCCCTTGGACCTGCTAAAGGCTGATACAGAAAATTTATGCTTTTTCAGTGCAGGGGAAATAAAAGCAACTAGTTATATGTCTTCATTAACTGAGCACCAGGGCTAACAAATCTAGTTTCCACTAGTTGGCAAATTAGCTGAACTCTGGTAACTGTCAAAAATTAACTATCCAGTGGTGGCTAAAGACTGCAATGATGCATAGCTCTCTTTCTCCCCCTTCCACTCCCAGACCTGGCCTGGTATAAAGAATATTGTTGAGTCAATATGGAATTGATGATTTTTGAGGCAGATTTGAATAAGATCCTGCTGCTGATGTAGATTTGTCACTTGGAACCAATACCAAACTTTTTTTTTCTGTTTCAGGTTACAGAACAAAAAACCAAAGGTAAGGGACCTTTTTGCCTTTTCCACAATGTTCAAACAATGTATTTTTGTTTACATTGATGTGTATGTATATGTATGTGCATAAATACAAATTGAAAAAATATATCTATAAATAAGCACACCATGCATTGGAGTGAATGAAAAACAACCTAACTAAACTAAGTCCTTAAGCATATATAGGAACTGTCATGTTTAAACTATTCTGGACACTGTTGGAACCTCCCTCTGTATTCTGCTGGTTTCCGTCCCATTTCCCAGGTGCGCGCAATGAGTGATTCTAAAGAGTGTATGCGGCTAAATCAAAATTTAATGATCGGACAAATTGTCTACTAAACCTCGAAGCTACAGAGTTGTGTTTTCCTTGTCTGAACCAATCTATTTGGAATTCTGTAATGTAAACGTTCTAAAGTTTCACTTCTTTTAAAAGTAGTGTTCCTTGGGACTGAAATGAGGGAATTTTGCTTCTAGCGAGGAATTATTGCCAAATTTCTGGCATGTCACATGACCATCAGAGGGCGCCATTGCAACACCTTTACATTTGAAACAAGCATGGATGTGGTTGATTACCTAGTTGCAGTTGAGTTGACTACAGTGAGACCTGTATTTTTGGCTTTGGCGCAGTGAAGGAGTTAGGGCCCCAGGTGCGAGTAACATTTGGCAAGAGTGTACTGTTTATGAAAAACACTGCAAGGTTCTTTTTGAAAAGAGGAGGCCAAATATCTCCCTTGAAGGAACTCTCTTTATTTAGAAGCTGTCAGACTTCCAATATCTAAGCTGCACATTATTCTTGCGTGACCTACACAAACTGCAATGCTGTGTTTTGATTCTGGATCTAGGCATCCGTGAATTCTGTCCTTTTTTTAAACATACGCATTTGTACAAACAATATTAAAAAGCTGTCAGGAGCGAAGATATCTTTACTATGAGAAAAGAAACAGTGTTGGCCACTTGTCTCAATTATTTCATCCACCTTTACTTGGAGTTCGCCTTGTACCTGAGATTCTAACCTAATGAATTATTGGTCTCCTGGATCTTAAGAACCTTCCTTAGGATGTAGGAGAGGTATTTAACGGTTTTATTCCTGACTTGGGAACACTTTTTCATCTTATGCCAAAGTCAAAAAAAGTAGCAAATTTGTAACAGTGTGCAAGGTTGCACTTCTTTTAGGTTGGATCTGAGAGTTATTTCTTGGTCTTTTCATAAATAACTAAGAGATAAAAGTAAAGCTGTATTACCAGGTTGAGAGTTTAAAAAGATGTATATTTTAAACCCTATGAAACCAAATATGTGCAATTATCAGGTGCCCAGAAAGTAAAATAATGGCATGTAAAATTTCAAGTAAACAATCTTTGTTTGTAATACTAGCCATATTGTTTAATGCCTGCAGTTGACCACTGTCCCACATCAGTGAACGAAGCACAGCTGCACAGTGTTACTTTAACACTTGAAACAGTATCAAAGATCAGTCTGCCCTCGTTATGACAAACGCTGTTGATATAAACTGTTCCCTTGGTCTTAGCTGAAAATCTGTCATAGTCAGCAGAGAACAGCTTGAATCTCAAGATGATAAACTACCTGGCCTTTAATGGGTAGGCTTGACTGTGTTGTGGTTTGCAGTGAGAATTGTTAGCAACCACGGTGACTTATCCCATATAAACAAATGTAATCGGTTTATGAAGAATAAATTAAAATATCAAACACTGAAAATCTGAAATAAAATCAGAAACCAGAATAGATCAGTCATTGTCTGAGAGAAAAACAGTAGGTGTGCTGATGAATCTTCTAGCTAGGGCTTTTTGCTGGCAGTGATTGTGGGACCCTGCATCACTTTGATCTCTCCACTTTCTTTCTTGGAAGCTTGCAGACTTACGGTGTATTCCTTTTCTTAACTGTGATTCCAGCAACTGTGCAACAGTGCATGAGCTAAAACCGAATTCTCCCTTTTTCCTTGCGAGCCTTTAAATTACCTACTGTGAAACCTGCAAACTTTACATAAACAGCTGTGTACTATGGCACTTGCTGACTGGGATTCTGTTACAGTTGAGGATTTTGTGCTTTATTTCTCCCACTCTTTTACCCATTACACTTTCCTCTTTGCTAGTTCAAGCTGAGACACTTCTCCCCTCCTACCTTCCTCAATCCATTTTTCTTTAATTCATTCAAGGGATTTATGGTGTGTGTTGCTGCCTGGGCCAATGTTTTATTGTCTGACCCCAGTTACCTTTTGAGAGGTGTTGGTGAGCTGCCTTTTTGGACAGCTGCCAGTCCATTTGATGGCTGGAATTTTAAGGAATTAAGCTATGGTGATGCCTTTGAATGTCAAAGGGTGATGGTTAGATTCTATCTTAATTGAAGTTGATTGTTGCATGGCACTTGTGTGGCAAAAGTATTACTTGCCACTTGTCAACCCAATTCCAGATATTGACCAGGTCTTAGTTTTTGGACGTGGACTGCTTAAGTCACTGAGTGAATGGTGTGTGATCATAAGTGACAATCCTCACTTCAGACCTTATAATGAAGGGAAAGTCATTGAAGCAGCATGACAGTTGATTGAAGAATGTTAGGCCTAGGGCACTACTGTGAGGATGTCTTGGAGCTGAAATGGCTGATTTCCGCCCCCCCCAAAAAAAAACTGCAACCATTTTTTTTGTGCCAGGTATGACTGCAATCAATGGAGGATTTCTGCTTTGATTCCCATTGACTGCTAGGACTGCTTGATGCCGCACAGTCAGATGTGGTCTTGATGTTGAGGGCAGTCATTCTCATTTGCTTCTAGATTTCAACTTTTTTTGGTCCACCTTTTGAACGAAGGTCGTAAGGAGTTTAGGAACTGATTGGCCCTGACTAAACTTAAACTGCGTGTGAGTGAGCAGGTTGATGCTGAGCAACTGCTGTTTAGTAGCACTGTTGATGATGCATATTCCATCTTTTTACTGATAGTGTAGGCTGATGGGGCACTGACTGACCAGGTTGCATTTGTCCTCTGTTTTGTGTACAGGTCATTAGTGGAGCAATTTTTCACTTTAGGTAGATGCTGGTGTTGTAACTGTACTGGAACAGCTTGGCTCAGGGCATATCATGTTTTGGAACACTACTTCAACGCTGTTGCTAGGGCCTATAGCCTTTGCAGTATCTCACATTTCCTCAGCTATTTCTTGCTATCATGTGAAGTGTATTAAATTGGCAAGGATTGGTGTCTCTGATACTAGGAATCTCTGGAGATGGATCCTTAACTTGACACTTCTGCCTCACGAGTATTGCAAATCCTTCAGCCTTATCTTTTGTACTAATATGCTGGCTTCCCCCATTATTGTTTGTGGACCCTCTTTTGGTGAGTTGTTTAATTGCCCATTGTCAGTCACAGTTGGATGTGACAGGACTGCAGGGTGTAGATCTAATCTATTAATGTGGAATTGTATGGCCTTGTCTGTATCACTTGTTGCTTGTGCTCTTTTGCCTGCAAGTTAGTCCATTTTGTGCCTTCCTTTCATTTTTAGGTATGCATGGTGCTGCTCCTGACATGCTCTCCTGCACCTTTCATTGAACCAGGGTTGATGACCTTCCGTAGTAAAATAAAGGACTGCAGATGTTGGAGATATAAAATATAAACAGAAATTGCTGGCGAAACACAGCAGGTGTGGCAACATCAGTGGGGAGAAAAGCAGTGGAGAAGTAAACGTTTCGAGTCTGGTGACACTGTTGAACTGATAACAGCTAGTAAAAAGGGGTATTTATGCTGAAGACGAGGCTGGGGGTTGGAGGCGAAGCCCAGTGAGAGAGATAAGAGGTAGATAGGCAGGTAGGAGGCCAGGACAAAAGAGAAGCTGAATAAGTAATGATGAGAGCAGAGAATAGGATAGAATGGGTTGGCTGTGCTAAAAACCACCCATGTCATCGCTTTTCTAAAAAAAAATTGGAAGGACAGATTCATGATCCCCAAGCCTCTGGGGCTCAACATTGAGTTCAGTAATTTTAGAGCCTGATTCCATCTCTTTATAAACCCACCCCCTACCACCTGTTCCTGTCTTGATATGGATTGCTTTTCATCACAACTCATTCTCTCCTCCTCTCAGCTCTAAATATCACATTCAGCTTCTCTTCTGTCTTGTCCAATTATCAATAACTCGCTCTCCCCACAGATGCTGCAAGGCTTGCTGGCTTCTGCCAGCAAATTAAAACTGAACGAACTGCAGATGCTGTAAATTGGGAACAAAAACAGAAGTTGCAGGAAAAGCTCAGCAAGTCTGGCAGCATCTGTGAAGAAAAAAATCAGGGTTAACACTTCGGGTCCGGTGACCCTCCTCAGAAGAAAGGGCCGCCGGACCCGAAATGTTAACCCTGATCCTTTTCTACACAGATGCAACCAGACTTGCTGAGCTATTCCAGCAACTTCTGTTTTATTTCCAGCAGTTTGTTTATAATTCCCTACCATGATAGTGGGTAATATGATGTGCAAAAGGTTTGCAGATTGTATTGGAGTACATTTGTGTTGCAGGTGATGGCCCAGAGCTCATGGATGCCCAGCCTTGTGTTGCTGAATCAGTTTGAAATCAGTCCCACTTAATCTAGTTGTGAGGTGTTACAACATGATGCAAGGTATTCAGTGTGAAGACAGGACTTTATCTCCAGAAGGACTGTGCAGTGGAAACCCTTCCAATTTTGTTGTGGACAGTTGCATCTTTGGCAGGCAGCTTGGTCAAGATAAGGCCAAGTATATTTTTCCCTCCTGTTACCCTCACCACCTGCTACAGATCCAGTCTAACAGCCTTGTTCTTTGGGGCTTGACCAGCTCGGTCAGTAATGGTGCTACTGGGCCACTCTTGGTGATGAACATTGAAATCTCCTACCCAAAGTACATTCTGCACCCTTGACATTGTCTATGATTCCTCCAAGTGGTGGAGGAGTACTGATTCATCAGCTGAGGGCCGGGGAGTGGTACTTGGTAATCAGCATGAAGGTTCTTTGCCCATGTGTGACATGAGACTCCATGAGGTCTGGAGCTGCATTTCCCCCTAATTTAGTTTCTACTATGTGGACTGCAAAGTCCATGCAAAGCAGCAACTTCCACATGTGGAAGTCAAGGCAACAGAACGTCAATCAGTGTGAGCTGGATCACAAAGTGGCCATGCAGCACGTAGGTCAAGTTGACCTAGAGTTTATGTCAAGGACTCCTGGGGTAATTCCCTCTGACTGTATACCACTCCGCTGTCACTTCTACATCTATCCTGATGGGACAGGGCATACTAAGAGATGATGGAGTTGCAAAGTTTGGTAGAGTATTTGATAAGGGGAAGAGTGTGTGGCCCCTTTATAAAATGATGTTTTTTCCAGGCGTGGAGATTTAAAAAAGAGTCTGCAGGCAACAGCGGATGCACAGAATTCTTGAAATTGAAACACTATCAGAATGGCTATACTGTTAGCAGGCAAAGCAGCATTTTCACTAAGACAACAGGCTTTTGAATTTAGCCAACTAATTTAAATCAGGCCTAGATAACAAAATCCAATTGAATTTAAATCTGATGGTTTTGACAACCTAGGACCTATCCTTCTATAAGAAATTAATAGATCATCAAGGGTATAAAAGAAGATGGCGTTTGAAAATTGGTGTGACTGTCACCTGTCATCTGCCAAAAGAACAGCTCTCAGCTATAAAAAAGAAAATCATTGGCTCTCTCACAATTCTCTAAGCCCTCAGAAAATCATCATCCAAACTAAAGATACAGCAGCACTCTTAGCTAATATTCCTGCCACAAGAATTCGACAGAGAAAGGCGCTCCTGACTGGAGAACAGCGGAGAAGGCGAAGAACATTCCGGAAGACTTATCCTGATTGTAATTTTGAGAGATTAAGTTTTAATTTATTTTTCTTATTACTTTGGTTTATATAAGTGGGGCTTGTGTTTATTGGAGCAGCATACCATTAGATTTTCGCTTTATTCGGGAATAGTTAGTAGTTAAGGGGGAATTGTTTGGTTTGTTAGTAGTTCTGTTAATTTGTTTACTGTTAGAGTTAAATAAATTGCTCATTAATTTATAAAGTCGGTTTCAGGGATTTCTTTCGCTTAACCAATCCTTTATAACCGATTTGGCAGGGGGTGAGAGGCAGGTTGTGCTACTTTGCACACTTCCTTCAACAGATTACAAGGCGAGGTGAGCTTCTCTGGGTGTTTTGGTTTTAGTTATCAGAGGTGGGGGGGCAGGGTCAACCTTCCCTCCGTAACAGATGGTCTTGTCTGAGACATAGTCTGTAATATTATAATTCCATAAGTATGAGTGTCTGACTAGCCTGTGAGACAGCTTTTTATATTTTGCCACTTGTCATCAGATGTTGGTAAGGATGATTTTGAAGCATTCACTGGACTGGATTTGCTGTTGTCTGAGAGTCATAAGGCCCATAGTAGAGGGAAAAGGTCCTTCAGCCCTTTGAGTCTGTGCTGGTCAAAAACAATCACCTAACTATTCTAATTAGTTTTTCCAGCAGTTTGCCCATATCCATGTTTGCCTTGGCTTGCAAGTGTACGTCTAAATACTACTAAAATATTGAGTTCTGCCTCCACAACTCTTGTAGGCAGTGAGTTCGAGATTGCCACCACCCTCTAAGAGCAAAAAATATTTCCCCACATCCCCTCTAACCTCTTGTCTTAAATCTATACCTCCTTGTTATTGATCCCACCACCAAGGGTTGTTGATATCAGATGATCTGTTTTTCTTGAGACTTTTCGCAGTTGATGATAACAGAATTGCTTGTTGGACCACTCTAGAAGGCAGTTAAGAGTCATTCACATTGCTGAGAGTCTTGAGTCAGCAGTACAGCAAATTTGCTTCCCTAAAGGGCATTAATGAACCACATTATTTTCTTTGGAAATTGATGGTGGTTTCATGGTGATCATGAGACTTTTAATTCCAGATTATTATTGAAATTTATTTTCCACACTCTAGTGGGATTTGAACTCAGATCCTTAGAACATTACCTGGGTTTCTAGAATGCTGTCATACCTCCAACTGAATTTGAACTGGCTAAATGTGGATATGCCTTTTGAAATATGGAGCTATTGCTGCAAGGGAGGGGCCAGGGTTACTGGACAAAAGTTTCTGTAACGCTGTTGTACAACTTGAGATTGATTCAGAATGATGTTAATTAAAGGCATGGGGGCAGCTCTTCACCATTACCGTGAATGGAAAAAAAGGATGTTTACAAAAATTAAAAGGAAACAGTAATTGCTGGAAATTTGAGAGAGAAACAAAATTGTCAATATAGTGTCAATCAGTGATGGAATAGAAGAGAATTTTGTTCCCTTTTGAGGCACTGGCTGATTTCTGTGCATTTTCGCCCCTTTTGAGTATTCTCAGCATTTGCTGACTTACGTCCAAATGCCATCTTTATGCCGTCAAGCTCTGCAACATCTGAATTAATGCTGTGGTATTATGACCATTTTGAATTTCAACCTATATTCTGAAATCTCATGGGGGAAAAAGAACAATCAATCGATTATAAAGTGGTTTGCCCTCTTTGAGTGCTATTGATAACAAGGCTTGCACTTTGTCTCAAATTGATCTCATTTTTTATGGTTGTGGCTGCTAATCCATAAATTGTTTGCCCAAATGGATCACTTTGACATCTTGTTAGGCAGCATTTAGCAGAATGAAGCCACTGGAACTCTTTCCTCCTTTGCTCTTAACTGTTACATTATTGTAAGTATTTTACACAATTCTTTTTTGAATGACTTAGACTTGTTTCAATACATGTTCTCCACATCACACACCATAGTGAGTACCTGTTCAAAGTGGTACAAGAATTATAAAGAAACGCAGCCAGAATAAAGTACCGTGAAAACCTGAAATCAGAAGTGAAAATATTGGAAATACTCTGGTCTGGCAATCTTGCAGTTGCATTTCACTGGTTTGTCTACTCAAACGTTTAGTGTCTTGGCTAGACTAATAGCCTTGATGAAGTTTTAATTTAAGCACTTTCATAGCTTTGAGTTATGTACTAAACTTAAAATGGCCATTTACAGAGTTTGTGGAGACCAGCTTGAAGGTATAGCACAGAGCACCTCCAGAACTCGCAGGCTATTCCTGAAGTATAGTGACTGTTGCAGACTTCAGTTACTTTTCATGTAGAAAACACCCAAAACATTAAAATGAGATACATGACCAGTTTACCTAATTTGATGTAGGTGAGAGATGAATGTTTTTTCTAATCAATGAGGTACTTTTGAAATTTATCATTTGGATGTAACGTTCGGTAAGTGATTGATAAAGTCTCCACTTCTTCAGTTCTACCATAGAACATTTTACCCCCACTTGAGCAGATTGACGGCACCTTAATTTAGTGTCATATCAGAAAGGCTGTGCTTCTGGCAGTACAGCACTCTGTCAGTACTCTGAAGTTTTGGTCTAGATTGTGTACTCAAATCTTGAAGTGAGATATCCGTGATTTGGAAATGCCAGTGTTGGACTGGATACTTCACCTGATAACGGAGCAGCGCTCTGAAAGCTTATGATTTCGAATAAACCTGTTGGACTATATAACCTGGTGTCAAATTTATGCCGAATGAAAGCTGTAGATTCTGGAAGCCTTCAGGTTAATCAGCATTTGTGAAGAGAGAAACTGAGTGTTTTGGATTTCTGACCTTTGCATCATTACTGGAAAAGGTTAGAGATGTTAAGGGTTTTAAGCAAATACAGGCGTGGGGTTTGAGGGAGAAGATGAGGGGGTGAGGCTGTTGGAATGGAAGGCAGCTGAATTAAAGCACAAGATGCAACTGGAACAAGTGTAGAAATAAGATTTGTGTAGTATGTAGCTGCCTTTAGATTACCCTTTTGTTTCCTCCTAAGTGTTTTTCACAATTTCAAATTCTGTAATACTTTAGGAGGTTTTATTTAATACCAGTGGACCCATCAATGTTAACTTGTTATCTGCGTTGCTATGAGGTGGCTCTTTGTCAATTGCCTCCTTCATGAATAAAATTTTAATTCAATAAGCCAGCTGCATAATGTCTTTATATTTCATCATGTTAGATAAAACATGAATGGTTTGCAAAATACAACAAAAATTAAACAAATCTTCCCTCTACTTTTGTGTCTGGAAATTGTTTCCTAATTACTAATTGGTCTGTATTTTATTTCCCTAGTGCCCGAAGCGACGAAGCCAAGCCTAAGCCAGCCTCCAACTGCCACCCCAGTTGGCAGCGTTCCAACACCAGCCGGCAACGGTGGTAACAATGCCAAAAGGGCGGTGGCCACCAACGGCCAGCCACAGAACGCCGCCCGCTATCTGCCCCGTGAGGTGCCTCCTCGATTTCGCCAGCACGAGCACAAAGTGTTACTAAAACGTGGTCAGCCCCCTCCACCTTCCTGTGGGCTTCTTGGAGGTGGGGCGGGGCCTCCTGGGTTGCCAGGATCAAACCCTGGCACTGCACAACCATTGACGCAGCCCAGCTGTCCACTGCAGCACGGCAGTACACCAGTGGGTAAGTAACATTCCTTTCACAGGCAATCTAAAACAAAAGCCTGTACCAATGGAAAAGATGAATTTAGATTTCTTTTCAGGATTATTTCTTTACTAGTTCTCCATTTGCAAAATGACCACTCTTGTCATGTCTTAAGACACTGTGTGAAGCCGCCTTGTTTAATTCCATTAGGCTGCTCATGTTATTTTCAGAGTGTGATCATAGGATGAGAGAGCAATTTAAATACTTAATTCATAGAACAAGCTTGGTTCCCTCATCTGATGGGATTGCGACTGATGCACCAGGGGGTGGAAACCAGTAAAGCTTTCGAAGCCCAGGTCGTATTTGCTCATCTCATGATGTTTTCAAAAAACAACATATACACTAATCTTGTAGAATTATTCTGTCCTCGAGGTGAGGGTTGCCCTTTTTTTGGTGTACAACTCTACAGTAACTGGTTGTCGTTCAGTTTTTTACTGAAATAACTATTTTTTAAACAAAATACTTCAGGCTATTTGACAGAGACATCATTGCAAGCAAGTCTGAGCCTATTCTCCGCTAATGCACATTCCTCCAGCAAAAGTCACTGAATACTACCAAAGAACCTTAAGTTGGCTAGTAATTATGAATGGAGAAAAGGAAAAAAATTTGCTTCCATGAACACTGAGGCCATTTGTGGCAACATCTGTATGCCCCAGCTGCTGACCTTGTCTACGTGGAGTGAACACTACAGAGTGCAGAAAGCTAGCTAATGACTATGTAGTCTCCATAACTCAGTGCAGCTCCAGACTATGTCCTTGTCTTATTTACCCATTGGGGTAATTTGCACTTTTTAAAATAAGGTTTTTTAGGAACACTGAGATATTTCATCTTCCTGCTTTTCGAATTTTAAGACTTCATGTTTTCATGTGGTTATTGCTGTTTATTGCTCATCCCTAATAACTCTAGAACTGAGTTGTTTGCGAGGCCATTTCAGTGTAGTTAAGAATCAGATCCAGGCCGAATCAGATCCAGGCCAGATCAGGAAGGAACAAATTTATTTCCCTATAGGGCTTTAATGAACCACAGGAGTTTTTGCAACATTAATAGTTTGATAGTCACCATTACCATAGCTTTCAATTTCCAAATTAGTTGAAATTAAATTCTACCTGCTGCTGTGATTTAGACTAGTGAATTAGTAGACCAGTGATATTAACACTGTGGTACCATTTACTCTTTAAACATCTGGAGGAAATTGTATATTTTACTATTACCCCTCTTCTTTACATTGCCAATGCTAAAATATTAAATATTGTTTGAGTATCAGTGAGAAATGAGTTTGAAAATTCCTTCCGAGTATAGACTTGTTCAAATTTTATAAAAGTTTTTCCCCTAAGTGGACACACATTCATATTTTGCTCCTTTTTATAGACGCAAACCCTGGGGGTGCTGGTTCAAATTATGCAAATTCTGCTTGGGGTTCTGGATCGTCCAGCACTGACCTCAACCACGGCTGGGATAAGTTAATCGTAGACGGGTCTGATATGGAGGCTTGGCCTTGCATCACAGGCAGAGACTCTGAGTCGGCTTCGGAACACGTAGACAACGAAGGTGCCTCAAACCTTGGCTCAGAGAAGAGCCTGCCACCAGGAAGTGGCGCTGCCAGGAGCTGCAAAGGAGCTGCAAACCAGTTTGCTGCTGGGAGCGGAAAGAATGAATGTAAATTGGGGGCCTGGAACATGGGCCTCGTGCCTAAACCCAGTCACGCATCTTCCATCTCTTCGGAGAGCAAAGACGGACTTAGCAATTGGAAAAACTTGAGCAATCCTGATGGAGCTGGCCTTGGGTTGACCTTGAACCCAAATATCAATCCATCGGCCTGGCCAGTGTTGGGTCAGGAGGGCAATTCTGGAAAAGGGACTTTGGAGACTGATGTTTCAAGCTCCAGTGCACAACTCAGTGCAGTAGGTCAAAGCCCTAGGGATCAGGATGGTACTTCTGCAAGCGCCTGGGCAAATAAGTCAAAAACGGAAAATGCGGGTGTTACATGGAATGCTTCTGTTGGAGAACAGCCTCAAGCTCTTAACACTGATGGACCAAATAATGGCGACACTAACTCTTTGAATGCAAGCTCACAGAGCACCGGGAACCCTTTGCAAAATAAGGGAGTGTCTGATACAACAGGAAATGGGACCTGGAACATGCCATTAGGAATGGGTTTGGGAAACCCCTTGGTATTGAATCAATCTGTGAGCACTGAAGCCTCATCCGAAGGCAGTATTAAAGGAACTATGGAGGGACGGGGAACTGGGGGATCTTGGAATACAGTTTGGGGGTCTTCTGGAACTGATTCAATTTCTGGACAAAATGGTACAGGAGCTGATGGCAATAGTGGACGCAATGGTGATGATACAGCAAAGGCTGGCTCTGGTATGAAACAGTTACTGGTGAATAGATCAAGAACTGAATCATGGGACAGTAATAGTGGATCTTGGGACTCTGAGGCACAAGACCCCAACAAATCAAAAAATTGGGGCAAAGGGAACAGAACAGCATCAGGTGGTGCTCAGGGTTTGTGGGGGCAACAGCCAGGGACTGATAATCGCTCGGAAGGGGAATGGGGTGGCACTCCTAATGAACAGAATTGTGGCACAGGCGGATGGGACAATCACAGGGTAAATCCCCTCCCAGAAAACCAAGTAGACAACTCCCAAAATTCCAACTGGGTGAAGGCCTCTAGTTCCACTGGGAGTGATTCTGGTAGTCGAGGCAACAACAAAAGGGGAGGCTCAGAAAACCACCCAGGAGGACGGCGCTTAAACAAGACTGATCCTCTTGATCAAGAGGAGGTAATACAGTCTGTAATAAGTAGGTCTGATCTGGACCCTAGAGTGTTGTCAAATACTGGGTGGGGTCAAACTCAGATTAAGCAGAACACAGTGTGGGATGTACAGGAGTCACCGAGGAATGAGAGGCGCACTGACAGAGGAACAGAAGGGTGGGAGAGCACCACCACTCAGAGCACTAACTCAGGGGGCTGGGGTGAAGCACCCAGTCAAAGCAGTCACTGCAACTCTGGGTGGGGAGATGCTCCACAGTCTTCAAGTATGGAGTCTGAGAGTCCAAGTGGATGGGTGGACCCAAAAAACAGTCAAGGCTGGGTAGGTGGGACACCAGAAGAGAAGGCGCCAACATGGAATGATGCGCCTAGAATCAAAGAACCTGGTTGGGGTGCAAGACAGCAACCAACTCAAGGTTGGTCGCCCAGCAGTGGTTGGGGTGATGGAAGTGGGCAACCAGCTGAACAACCAAAAGCAGGTGGATGGGACAATTCAAACTCCAGGTGGGGTGACAGTGGGCGTAGTGAAGTAGGATCTTGGGGTGGTAGTAACTCTAATTCAAACCAGAGAAGTGGGTGGGAGGATCCAACAAGACACCAGGGTTGGGGTGAGCCATCAAAAACAGCCACCACTAATTGGAATAAACAACAGGATGTCTCTGGCTCTTGGGGCACAACCTCTACAGGGAGCCGGCAATCAGGACCTGGCTGGGGCTCAGCCTCTGTGCCACCTGCACCCATCCCAGTTGTGCCAAAGGAGGAAGAACCTACTGGATGGGAAGAACCTTCACCACAGTCCATCTCTCGAAAGATGGAGATCGATGATGGCACCTCAGCCTGGGGTGATCCCAACAGCTACAACTATAAGAATGTGAATCTGTGGGACAAGAACTCCCAAAGTGAGAGCTCTGGAAGTGGACCGGTGCCACGGGAGCAGAATGCATCCGGTGTGGTTACAGGACGAGGTTCCACGTCAAGTTCTGGTAAGATGCTTGGTTATTTGTGCAATGCTCAGTTTGATATAGGAGTATGTACAGACATAAAAACTGTTAATTTGTATCATCAGTTTACGAAGTACTAAGTTGTATAGTCCCAGTGTTTATGTGGATTAAGTGATAATTTGGCGAAGGTGCAGAAGCTTGGTCAGAATTCCCGTGTCTGATCTTTATCCAAATGCTTTCTTTGAAATGTTCATCTATGTAGGTTATAGAGCGGGGGCAGGACCAGCATTAGCTGGAGTGCCCTTTTTGAGTGAATAGTCTGCTGGTACTTGTTATCAGACTTGCAAGAAGTGTGATTATCTGGATATGATACTGGAGAACTGTCAGCAACTGTAGGACCATTTTGCAGTGCAGAGAAGAGAGCAAAAATAACACATCGTTTAAATGTTAACATTTCTTTCTTCAACATGAATTACGTTTCTAAATACTTTCTCATGATAACTGAGGAATGGGAAGAGACTGCGGTACTAAACTTAATTTCCGTTCAAAATCATCATTATCTACTTGGGCTTTAGTGTGATGAGTCTTGAGATCCTTTGCACAATGAGCCATGTATATCAGGGATCTCCCCCAGTTGCAAAAGTAGTTGATGTGAAATCTAATATTTGGACTAGGAAGATTCTCAGTTTGAACCATGCCTTGCTCCGAGTTGATGCATTTTTCCCAGTGCAGTCACTGCTGCAGTGTGATTTGCCTCAGTGTCCTTGGTCCACTGAAGAGAAATTTTGGCACTATAATCCATGACCTCCACTTGGAAATGCGTTGAGTGGGAATTATGTGTCAGAATGGTCACTGCATATTATCTGATGTGAAGGATATCAGATTCGGTCTGCTACTCCCAAAAACTTTCAGGAGAGAGCATTAACTTGATGTTGTGGGCCCTCTGTTTAAGAATTTATTGCCAGTGAAGAAATAATGCAGCAATGAAATTCGAAAAGCTGAAAATTCCAGAGTTATTGACAAAGGTCAATTATTTTTCATCTCAACTTGCCCTAATTTCGAGCCTACACATCACCAACTGATTTAGGTACTCAATCACAGAACTCATCAAACATATTCCAATGGATAATGGTACAAGATTTCAGAATGTTGATTGGTTTTACAAGCTCTCACTTACACCTTTGACCAGTTACATTACCCAACTAATCATTTCTGCACTTTATCAACTCTGACTGTTTGTTTATATTTAATCTGTTGCCCCTGTGTATCAATTTCAGCTGCCATCTTAAAATCATAGAACACAGCACAGTACAGGCCCTTCGGCCCACGATGTTGTGCTGACCTATTATCCTACTAAGATCAATCTACCCTGCATACCCTACATTTTACTATCTTCCATGTGCCTATCCAAGTCTATAAAAGTCTCTCTTAAAAGTCTGTAAAGTATCTGACCCCACTACCACTGCCAGCAGCGCATCCCACGTGCCCACCACTCTGTGAAGAACCTACCTCTGATACCTCCCCTATACCTTCCCCTAATCGCCTTAAAATAATGCCCCCTCGTAATAGTAATTCTGCCCTGGGAAAAAGTCTCTGACTATTCATTCTATCTATGCTTCTCATCATCTTGTATACCTCTATCAAGTCACCTCTCATCCTACTTTGCTCCAATGAAAAAAGCCCTAGCTCCCTCAAACTTTCCTCATAAGACCTGCCCTCCAGTCCAGGCAGCATCCTGGTAAATCTCCTCTGCACCCTCTCTAAAGCTTCCACATCTTGCCTATAATGAGGTGATCAGATTTCAAGTGTGGTCTAACCAGAGCTTTATAGAGCCTCAGCATAACCTCACGGCTCTTAAACTCAATTCCCCTGCCAATGAAAGCCAACACACCATACGCCTTCTTTACAACCCTATCAACTTGGGTAGCAACTTTGAGGTATCTATGGATGTGGACCCCAAGATCCCTCTGTTCCTCCACACCGCCGAGAATCCTGCCATGAACCCTGTATTTTTCATTCAAATTCAGTCTTCTAAAATGAATCACTTCACACTTTTCTGGGTTGAATTCCATCTGCCACTTCTTTGCCCAGCTCTGCATCCTGTCAATGTCCCGTTGCAACCTACAACAGCTCTCCACGCTGTCCACAAGTCCACCAACCTTCATTTTCGAGCTTTTGATAAAAAGGTCATCATAATGGATTACCTGCTTCCTTGACAGCTGTTACACACACCTCGCAGTGATGGGGTGCTCTCCTAATTTTCTGATAGTCAAAAGTTGTTAATTTGCCATGTGCCCTGTACTCTGGAGAAAAATGCTTTTACCTTGTGAGTATTGCATTCTTCTGCATCTTCTGTCCTTTCTTTGAATTGAGTTACTGCCTGTCAAGAGATATTGGCAGCAGGTGCAGACTGATGGTAGGAAGTCTAAGTTGCCATCTAGACACAGACAGAGATCTCTTTGTGTTCTGCAGACTTTGCTCCTGTTGCTAGGAAGGGAATCTTTGGATTGTTTCGAGGTTTCAGTTTTACAACCTTTCATAACAACACTAGTCTCGAGCCAAAGTGCATGTTTTCCATAAACTGTTTTTAACTAAAATCTTTAAGTTGAGTCAAGTCTGTGTCATTTGACAGTTTGCTCAGAGTTTGCATAAAGCTCTATCAAATTATTTCCGATCTCTTTAGTTTATGAAAGCTTTGTAATGATCTTTAGTAATATGGCTTACTTTCTCAGTTGTAGTCACCTGATATTCTCTCTACGGTGCTTATAACCTTTGAGGTTCAAAACATCCACCACCCTTGATTTTGGTTTTGTTTATTAAGATCCTGTCAGTTAATGTGCCTACGTCTGATGTAACAACACTATTGCAAAACTGAACCTTTTTGGTGCATGCGGCCCTGGCTATTGGATTCCTGAATTTTGCCATTCTGCAGCAATTGAAGCCCCGTTAAAACGAGAGGGTTGCAACTAAGCCTTTACCATACATGATATGCTCACTGCTTCCTCTATAGCATTCTTTTCTCTGCAGATGCCACATTGTCTTGAATGTGGTATCATAGACGCTAACCACTCTTGTCATTCTCGTTGATTGCCCCTGAGCTTTGAGGATGATGTCTGTTCAGATAGCTGAATCTCTCAACTCTGCAAAATGTCCAGTCCATCAAAATTAATTTTGCAGAAGTTTGTCTAAATAAAATTGCTTGCCATCTTTATGGTAGCTTGTGCAAATGTCTGTTCCTCAGTTAATGAGCCTGTATTTATCAATGGGTTTTGCAGTGAAGACATCGCCTGCTTCTGCCTGATCTTCACATATTTTACCAGCAGATTCAACAAGCCGATGAACTAGAGGAAGAAACTAGACAAGTTCTGTAGGTGAGGGGATAGTAGGAAAAGCAGATGCTGGAGAATCCGAGACAACAAGGTGCAGAACTGAATGAACACAGCAGGCCAAGCAGCATCATAGGAGCAGAAAGGCTGGCGTTTCGGGCCGAGACACTTCATCAGAAATGGGGGAGGGGAAGGGGGTTCTGAAGTAAATAGGGAGAGAGGGGGAGGCGGATAGAAGATGGATAGAGGAGAGGATAGGTGGAGAGGAA
>NC_063368.1:19160776-19167720 GCF_021869965.1 Rhincodon typus
ACTGGAGTGATTAAATTATAAAAGGGTGTTATAATATGACAGAAGATAAGACTGAAGGGAATTTACATGGAAACCACAGAACAGTAGAGTGAGAAACGGGAAAACTTCTGTTTGTTTTTATTCCATTTTTACGTGTTCAAATAAAGGATCTTGATGATCTTTTGTCTTGTTATTGGCTGATTGGAGTTACTGAGAGAAGCAAGAATAGGGAGTTAAATTTACATCTGTGCATCTCTGCCAGTTAATGCAGTCTAGCATCCTTGACGTGATTTGTTAGTGCTTGTTAATTAAGTAAAATATTCACAAATTTGGTGCTGCAGGACCTTTTCTCCTCGCTCGTTTTCATGCACGGCCCAGGTGTCATGAAGGAGCAAGAGAGAGCCTGCATTCCCATCAGGATGGGCAACAGCCTAACAAATGCCAAAAGATTTCCTGGTGACTAGAGCACAAATACCAAGGAACTCCTGTTAGCAATCAAAGAGCTTCTTTTCATTGAACTAATGATTTGCCATTCTTAAACTGTCTTTAAATTGGTTCTTGAAGATTCCAAACGGACTGCTACATTTGGAGTAGAGACCCTGTTCATTTTAAAGATCACTTTGTTCAGGGTTGCATTGGACTTGTTAATGTTCTGTAAAGTTGAATAGTCTATCAGTGCAAATACCATCTTGGCTGATCACAATGTAAGCTATTTTTCTGGAGGCCATAGGAGAGGAGGCAAAGTTAGACTTCAAGACAAATTATATACTTGTGTGTACTCCGCCTCCACCAAAAGGAGGAATGAGTATTTGTCACATGGTAGCATTTTCCATGAAAAGTTGATGTCTTGCTCCTCATGGAGTGCACTAGTTATCCATCGGATGTAAAATACCACTTTTCTGATTGTGGCATTGAAAGATTAGAGCTGAGTCATATTTGCTTCATATGCAGGAAGTCTCATTAAGGGAGCAATAAACATTTCTGTAAGATTGTTAAAGAAATTTTTTCAAATCCAACATTACCTAGTCACATTTTATCATTTGCAATTAAGGCAATTTGGATCAATTAGAAGCTGGTATATTTTCAAAGCATGACATGCAAACTGTGGAGATTTCCAGAATCCCTCTACTTTAAGACATCTATTCATAATGTCTTGATCATTTTTCAATGGGTTTCAGAATCCAATTGTCAGCTTGTACTCAATTATAATGACAGTAACCCAGTTACATCAATGAGGCTAGGAATTTCTGATAACTTGCTAATCCTTTCTTGAACATACAAGTACTAAATTAAAGGTACTGAATTAATATTTTAAAAGCGTTATGGTATTTAGCTGATTTTTTAAACCCTTTTATATGTTTACTTTTCTGTATTACATTATTTCCTAGCTGACTGCCTTTCTTAAAGAACGTCTTAATTAGTTCATCATGCATAGGAGGAAGTTTCTTTACTCCAGTTTTTCCTCTTCTCCACGTGTTTTGATCAGCTGAACTCAGTTCAGACCATTAGCCTCTGTACTCTGCACCTCTGTTATTCACCTCCTTGAATGGCTAAGAACACAAAAGAACAAAAGAGAAGTACGGCACAGGAACAGGCCCTTTGGCCCTCCAAGCCTGAACCGATCCTCGTGCCCTGACTAAACTTAAAAAAACCAACCTTCTGCCCTTATTCGATCCATATCCCTCGATTCCCTCCTTATTCTTGTCACCATCCAGATGCCTCTTAAATGTTGCCAACGTGCCTGTTTTCACCACCACCTCCAGCAGTGTATATTCCATGCTCCTACCACGCTCTGCGTGAAAAACTTCCCTAGCACATCTCCCTTAAACTCTTGCCCTCTCACCTTGAAATTGAAACTTCAACCCTGGGAAGGAACAGCCTCTGTCTATCCACCCTATCTATGCCTCTCATAATTTTGTAGACCTCCATCAGGTCTCCTCTCAGCCATCGTCCTTCCAGTGAAAACCACCCTAGTCTTCTTAACCTTTCCTCATAGTCAATGCCCTCAAGACCGGGCAACATCCTGGTGAACCTTCTCTGCACTCTCTCCAAAGCTTCCATGTCCTTCTGGTAATGTGACAACCAAAACTGCACAAATACTCCAAATGCGGCCTAACAAGGGTTTTATATAGCTGCAACTTGTTTTGCCAACTCTTGTATTCCATGCCCTGGCTGATGAAGGTAAGCATGCCATATCCCTTCTTAATCACTTTGGCCACCTGTGTTGCCACTTTTAGGGAACTGTAGACCTGCGCACCCGGATCAGTCTATATGTTAATGTTCCTAAGGGTTCTGCCATTAACAGTCTAATTAACACCTAAATTTGATCCTACAAAGTGCATCAACTTGCATTTGTATGGATTAAACTCCACCTGCTATTTCTGTGCCTGTCACCAATCTATCTATGTCCTGTTGTATCCTTTCACGATCGTCGGCACTGTCAGCAACTCCAATCTTTGTGTCATCTGCAAACTTCCTAATCAGACCACCCACATTTTCCTTCAGATCATATATATGTGCTGCAAAGAACAGAAGACCTAAGACTGATCCCTGTGGAACAGCACTAGTTACCAGTCTCCATTCTGACAAACACCTTTCTACCGCTACCCTCTGTCCTCTATGACCAAGTCAGTTTTGTATCCATCTAGCCAGCCCACCCCGAATCCCATGTGATTTTAGCTTTTGTACTAATCTGCCACGTGGGACGTCATCAAATGTCTTACTAAAGTCCATATAAATTACATTCACAGCTCTTCCCTCATCAATTATCTTTGTCACTATTTCAAGAAATTCGATCAGGTTGGTGAGACAAGACCTTCCCCGTACAAAACCATGCTGCCTGTCGCTGTCTAGTCCATTTCCTTCCAAATGTGTGTATATCCTGTACTTCAGTATCTTCTCCAAGAGCTTCCCCACCGCGGAAGTCAGACTCACTGGCCAATAATTTCCTGGATTATCCCTCCTTCCTTTCTTTAACAAGGGAATAACATTGGCTAATCTCCAGTCCTCTGGAACCTCGCTTGTGGTCAAGGAGGATGTGAAGATATCTGCTAATGCCCCAGCTATTTCTTCCGTTGCCTCTTGCAGTAGCCTGGGATAGATCCCATCTGGCCCTGGGGACTTGTCTGCCTTAATGCAATTTAGGATATCCAAAACTACTTCCTTTTAATATATTGACATTCTCTAGAGTATTCATACACGTAGCACTGACCTCAACATCAGTCATGTCCTTCTCTTGGTGAATAATGATACAAAGTACTTATTAAGGATGTCTCCCACTTCCTGTGGCTCCATACATAACTTCCCTCCTTTGCCCTTGAGGGAGCCTTCTCTTTCACTTGTTACCCTCTTTCTTCTAATATGTGTATAAAAAGTCTTGGGATTCTCCTTGACCCTGGTTTGCTATTGACCCATTTTAGCCTTCCTAATTTCTCTATATTCCTCAAGGGTTTTGTTAGTTTGCAGCTGCCTAGACCTATCATATGCTTCCTTTATCCTTTTGACTAAGTTTACAATTTCCTTTGTCATCCATGGTTCCTGGATCCTGCCATTCCTATCCTTCAATTTTGCAGGGACATGCACGTCCTGCATTTTAATCAACTGGTTTTTAAAAGCCTCGCACGTGCCAGACATAGATTTGCCCTCAAATAACTGCTACCAATCCGCATCCCCCAGTTCTTGTCTAATTTGGATGTAATTAGCCCATGCCCAATTAAGCACCCCCACCCGAGGGTCACTCTTGTCCTTGTCCATGACGACTTGAAAACTTATGGAGTTATGGTCACTAAGTCCAAAATGCTGTCCTATATTGATCACTTGTCCTGGCTAATTCCCTAGTACCTAGACAATTCCCTAGTACCTAGACTAGTGTGGCCTCTTCTCTGGATTGTCAGCATACTGCCTCACAGCCCTCCTGGACACATCTAACAAATTGCTCTCCATCCGAGACCCTGGCTGTAAGGGAGTCCCTGTCAATAAGAGGAAAGTTGAAGTCACCCACCACAACTACCCTGCTTTTTTCACACCTTTCCAGTATCTGACTATATATCTGCTCCTCTGTCTCACGTGGGCTGTTGGGAGACCTGTAGAAAACTCGCAGCATTGTGATTTGACTCCTCCTTTTCCTGTGCTCCACCCATAATGCCTCACTGCAAGATTCCTGAGATGTATCTTCCCTCAACACAGCTGTGATGTGATCCCGAATCAGCAATGCAACTCCCCCACCCCTTTGTTTCCCTTTCAGTCTTGTCTAAAACAGCAATATCCTGGAATGTTAAGCTGCCAGTCCTGCCCCTCCTTTAACCATGTCTCAGTAATGGCAATAACATCATAATTCCATGCAGTAACCCATGCACTTAATAAAAACCAAAAGAACTGTGGATGCTGTAAATCAGGAACAAAAACAAAGTTGCTGGAAAAGCTCAGCAGGCCTGGCAACATCTGTGAAGGAGAAAACAGAGTTAACGTTTCAGGTCTGGTTCTGAGGAAGGGTCACCGGACCTGAAACGTTAACTCTGTTTTCTCTTTCACAGATGCTGCCAGACCAGCTGAGCTTTTCCAGCAACTTTGTTTTTGAACCCATGCTCTTAGTTCATCTGTCTTACCTGTTATACTACTTGCATTGAAGTAAATGCACTCCAGACCTCCAGTCCCTCTGACCCCTGTGACTTCTGTCTGCCTGCTCTTACTCTGCGCTATGCATATCTCAGTCTTTCCTTTGTCCCGAGTCCCTGCACTTACTAGCCTGCTGTTCTGGTTCCCACCCCTGGCCACACTAGTTTAAACGCTCCTGAAGAGCTCTAGCAAACCTCCCGCCCAGGATATTAGTGCAACTTCAGTTCAGACGCAACCCGTCCTCCTTGTACAGGTCCCACCTTCTCCAGAAGACATCCCAATGATCCATATATCTAAAGCCCCTCCCCCTTCTACACCAGCTCTCTAGCCACGTGTTCAACTTTACTCTCTCTCTCTCTGTTCCTAGCCTCACTAGCTTGTGCTGCGGGTAGTAATCCTGAGATTACTCCTCTGGTAGTCCTGCCTTTTTGCTGCCTACCTAACTCTGTGAATTGTCCTTGCAGGATCTCTTCCCTCTTCATACTGATGTCATTTGTGGCAATGTGGACAATGACTGCTGTCTGTTTTCCCTCCCGTTTCAGGATGTCCTGTACCCCCTCTGAGACATCCAGAACCCTGCCACCAAGGAGGCAACAAACCATCTTAGAGTCTCGTTAATGGGCACAGAAATGCCTGCATGTGCCCTTGACTATTGAATCACCTATCGCTTGCCTGGACTTTGACCCACCCAGCTGTGCAGCAGAACCAATTGTGGTGCCACAGGCCTGGCTCCTGCTTGTACTATCTCATGAGAGCCAGCCCACCCCTCCCATCCAAAATGGTATGCCTGTTTGAGAGGGGAATATCCACAGGAGACTCCTGCGCAACCTGTTTGCCTGTCCTGGCAGTGTCTCAGCTATCTGTCTGGACCTGTGATGTAACCACTTCTCTAAAGGTAGTGTCTATCACTCTCTCTGCCCCCTGTATGCACCGCAGTATGTCCAGCTGCTTCTCCAACCAAACCACGCAGTTAGTGAAGAGCTGTAGGTGGTCACACTTCTGCAGACGTAGTTGTCAGGGACACTAGACTGCTCCCTGATTTCCCACATCTCACAGGAGGGAGCATACTGCTGCCCTAACTGCCATCTCCACCCTAGTACACCTTTCTTTTTTTAAAAAAAAAGTCTTACCTTGCCTGTCCTCTTTGCAGTGTTTTTGTTTTGGTTAGAGGAGGTGGGGGGTGCTTGGGGCATCACTACACTAATGTAGCATTTCAGGTTCAACCACTCCTTGACACCACTTCCTCTGTGACATTCAGATATGCAGTGCTACCTCCCAGAATTACTCTGTGACATCTCTCTGCCGCCCTCTGATTTGATTCTCTTCCTCGCATTGATCAGTGAGGGTGGCCTTTTGCAATCTGCTCCCTGGCTGTGGTGACTGCAGTGCCGTCTCCCAGAATGACGTCTCTGCCGCCGTCTTATTCAACCAGAGAGTTGTATTTCTATAATGGATTTTGAGATGGTTTTTTTTTTCCACTTGTTCTGGATGAGTCCATACTGAAACAATCTTTTCTTCAGGTTCAAAAACTATGCAAGATGGATGGGGTGGTGGTGATCGACCTACTGTGGCAAGTACCCGCCCCCCAAGCTGGGAAGAAGAAGAAGATGGTTCAATTGGCCTGTGGAACAGCGCTGGAACTCAGGACAGTAGTTCATCCTACAACTCAACTAACTGGACCTCGGGCGGAAAGAAAATTCATAAGGTAAGCATGGTAAAATTTTAGTAAGCTTAAGAAAATAGTGAGTTATCTCTAATGTCTGTTTGATAGGACCTGAATTTATCAATGTTGTTATATGTTGGCAAGAAATTATTACCCAGCAAAAAAAATTATGCAGAGGAAAAATACAGGAAATTCAGAGGCACACTAGCTGAGTCCATATCTGCAAGAGAAAGGTTAGCTGGCATTTCAAGTATTGACCCTTCAGAACTACCAGCATCACACCTAAAATCATAATATTGCTTTCTTCTTCATGTGCTGGCCTCTCTTGTACTTCTAAGTTGAATTTTAGATTTCAGCACTCCCAGTTGTTCACTTGCATACCTGTAGCACCAGGAAACTGATCCGGTACAGTCGTTTTTTTGGAGGAGGAAGCATTCTGAGTGAATCTTACTTTGGGAGAAGCCATCACACGAGTTTGTAACTGAGCTGTCTAGGAAATTGCACAATGTTGCCTAAAGACAGGTAGCATCACTTTAAGTAACGGAAGCAATTACTGACTAATATCAGCACTTTTTGTATTCTATTGCAACCCCGCCTTCTGAAAATTAGCCATGTTCCCTGTGGAGAGTTCTAGTTATGAACAACTGTTTGTATTGCATGCTTGTAGCACATTGAAGGTATTTTGTTT
>NC_063368.1:19168220-19178564 GCF_021869965.1 Rhincodon typus
ACACACACACACACACACACACAGGCACATACACACACAGATACACACACACACACAGACACACACACACATGCACACACGAAGAGGCTGTGGAAGATACTGAAGACGGGTGGGTTGTGAAGGGGGAGCTGACAGCTGTGGATTTTTAGGTTGAGGTGGATAGATTTGTGAGGGGTGAGGGTATTCAGCAGCATGTGTGGAAGGCAAGTAAAGGGGGTTCCGGGGCAGGTCAGCTAAGATCTGACAGAACAGGGGCAGAACAGCCTCAAGGGGCCGTGAGCTACATAACACCCTTCGTAATCGTCACCTTGAGGTGATCGCAGAGATGAAAAGACCTAACTGTAAGAAATTCTCAACCATTCTGCCAAGGCCTAAAATCAGAAAAGCTCTGTCAACAACTGTCACAGCTGGAAAAGGGAGGATACTAATGGAGCAAATTCATTTTCTCTGGTTTCGATTTGTGTGTGATGTATCTAGGAGCTCCCTAATAGCAGCTGGTGCTGGCTTGGTGATTTTATACAGTTTATGTGCTGGGTCCATTACATTGCAGAGTTTTACCATCACTTTAGGTGTATTATGGGTGAGCTTGGCACATCATGGGTATGTTTTGTTGGTTTCCTGTAGCTGGGTTATTTGAATGGGAATCTGTTAGCTCAGCTGGTTGGATGGCTGGTTTGTAATGTACAATAACACCAACTGTGCAGGTTCAATCCCTGCACTGGCTGAGGTTATTATGAAGGACTGTCCCTGTCCCCTTGCCTGAGACAAGGTGACCCTAAGGTTCAATTCACCAGATGTGTGTTTCTCTTTGTAATGTGAGAGAGCAGTTTGATGCTCCAGTAGGGCTATGTGAACTTTGCCTTTTTCATTTGAGTGCTCTCTGTTGTATTTACACTGTATCTGGGGCACAGGCTTTGTGGCTGTAGTTGTTGTTCATTTATTGAGGTGGAATGTTGGGTCTCTGTCAGGTTTGAAAACAGAATGTGGTCCAGGCTCTGGAACCTGTTCTGCAACTGTTTGCTCAGATCTTGGCTGATTTGATGCTCAAACCCCTATATCTGCCTTTGACACATGTCAATGATGCCTAGATTAGGTGGGTTATAGGGGGATGGGTCTGGGTGGGATGCTCTGAGGGTCGGTGTTGACTTTTTGGGCCAAAGGGCCTGTTTCCACACTATAGGGATTCTATGATCGATGAATGAATATCTTCAGCCAATACAAATTTACCCAAAAACAAAAACACAAAGTGCTGGAGAAACTCAGCAGGTCTGGCAGCATCCTTGGAGAGAGAAACAGAGTTAACTTCTTGAGTCCTTCTTCAGAACCGTATCCATCTCAGCTTCAAACTCTCCTATTCCCGCTGACCGTGACAATCCACACTTTTTGTGAGGGGAGTTTATCTGCATTCATCACTGCTTGTGATTACTGTAGATTCACTGCTACATTTTACTTTGGGTATTTTGCATGGGTTTCGCTGTGAATCGTTGATGGGTTTGGAATTGTATTTGAGTGAGTGTTAGTATTTTTTGAAGCAGGCCATAAATAGAGGATTTGAACATAGAACATAGAATATAGAACATAGAACAGTACAGCACAGTACAGGCCCTTCGGCCCACAATGTAGTGCCGACCTGTTATCCTATTAAGATCAAACTACCCTGCATACCCTACATTTTACTATCCTCCATGATTCTATCCAAGAGTTGCTTAAATGTCTCTAATGTATCTGAATTCACTATCACTGCTGGCAGCCCATTCCATGCGCACACCACTCTCTGTGTAAAGAACCTACCTCTGACATCTCCCCTATACCTTCCTCCAATCACCTTAAAATTATGCCTCCTTGTAATAGTCATTTCCGCCCTGGGAAAAAGTCTCTGACTATCCACTCTATCTATGCCTCTCATCATCTTGTACACCTCTATCAAGTCACCTGTCATCCTTCTTCGCTCCAATAAAAAAAGCCCTAGCTCCCTCAACCTTTCCTCATAAGACCTGCCCTCCAGTCCAGGCAGCATCCTGATAAATCTTCTCTGGACCCTCTCTAAAGCTTCCACATCTTTCCAGTAATGAGGTGACCAGATTCCAAGTGTGGTCTAACCAGAGTTTTATAGAGCTGCAGCATAACCTCACGGCTCCTAAACTCAAATCCCCTGCCAATGAAAGCCAACACACCATACGCCTTCTTTACAACCCTATCAACTTGGGTAGCAACTTTGAAGGATCTGTGGGCGTGGACCCTAAGATCCCTCTGTTTCTCCACACTGCTGAGAATCCTGCCATTAACCCTGTATTTTGCATTCAAATTCGACATTCCAAAATGAATCACTTCACACTTTTCCAGGTTGAATTCCATCTGCCACTTCTTTGCCCAGCTCTGCATCCTGTCAATGTCCCGTTGCAACCTACAACAACCCTCCACGCTGTCCACAAGTCCACCAACCTTCAGGTCATTTGAAGTTGGGCATTTAGCCTTTGGCTGTGCTCCAGCATCCAACTAGGGGTCAGGTGGCTGGACAGCCTGGTCTGCGATGTGGAGAGTGACACCAACAGCATGAGGTCATTTCCTACAATGGTTGAGGTCACCATGAAGATCCTACCTTTGCAACCGTGCTCCTTAATTGAGGCATAGTCACCCTCAGGTTAAACTCACCACCAACCATCTCTGTCTCTCTCTGTCTCTCTCTCTCTGGGAGAGCAGTGATGGTGATTTTCAAGGCGCGGCTCATTGAGATTTGCAGGATTATCAGAGCATCAGAGTTTATTGGCATCTATTGGGCAAGTCACAGGATATACCTTATTGAGTTCCTAAACACTTCTTGTGGCACGCTTCAACTCAGAGAAGCACTTTCAAGCCTTGGCTGTTAGAGATAAAATACACATGTTGCCTCCTTAACTTCTAAATTCGTCATCTGTTTCCCCCTTTCTCTCAGCCATTCCAACTATGTTTAAATGTTTGTGATCCCTGAAGCTTCAGCGATCAGTCAGTCCTGTGGGTGATATAACCACACAATACTCACCCCCTGGCGTTGGCTGTCTGCAGTGACATTCCTGAATCAGAGCTCTCAATGGATCTTGCGAATTTGCTGTGGGACAGTTGCCACATCTAGAGGCAGAAATGGCTCAAACCAATAGCTCTTTGCTACAAAGCCACAGGTAGAACTTTTAATTTTCTCTCTCGCAAAGACCCTCTCATTCACTGTCTTACTCAAAGTCTTTGAACCCACTGTCTAAGTCCTTATGCCATTCTCTCGAGGTCTCTTTCCTTCTCAAGTCAGGTACAGCAAGCAAGGTTCTACATTCTAAAAAGAACGATCACAATTGGTTCTAGAAACATTCTTGATCTCAACTTCCTCCTTCATTTCTGCCATTACCTCCTGGAAAACATAGCTTCTCACATTCCAATAGATAAACAGGCAGTGGAAAAATGGAAAAGACCAGTTTGAGCCGTATTAACATCTTCATTCTCCATATCAGATTGATTCAAGGGATAACTGCAGGAAATTGGGATTAGTGCACTTTTAGTGGTAGTTATGTTGGTGCAGACTCGATGGGCCAAAGGCCTTTTCTGCTCTGTATGAATCTATGATAGTGCTTTAAGGTTCCATTTCTGGACACATTTGAACCTGTTTTCAATGGAATTGATCAATTTTGGTTGGTATATATTAATCTTGCAGTTAATATATATGAACCTTTCAGTTAATTTGCTTATTTGGGTTATTTGGTTTGATCAGATTTCTCTCTGTCCCAATAAGAGTCTTGACAAAGTTACAAAAGTTAACATGATAGAGTTAATCTGTTCTTCCTTGTCCCTCTTGACCTATCTCCAGCTCTTGACAGAGATAGTTAGCCACACCATTATCCTCCAAGTCCAGTTGAGTGGGACCACTGTCACCTGATTCCATGTTTATCTGTCAAGTTCTAGGCAGAGATTCACTTGCAAAGGCTTCTCTTGTTGCTCCTGGAATGACTCGACGATCTATGCTCAACTTCCTCCTATTTCTATTGATGTCATCATCCACAGACTGTGTGAATTTCCATGTGTACACTGACCACACCTGACCCTACTTCACCACCATCCCCCCTCCTCACCTCACCCACCCAGATCTCTCCGCTAACTATAAATTACCAGAATGTTTAGCTGACGATATTCAGTACCAAATGGGCATAATTTTCTCCTTTAAATATTGGGAAGATTGTGGATCCATTACCTTCAGCCCCTCAAGTGACCGACTCCCAACCTCTCCCTGGGAACTGTCTGAGGCTGACTGAGATTATTCCTTGTTGACCATGTGTAGTGAGACAAGTGAGAATTGGTTGTGTCTATTGGTGGCTCGTTGGTGTTCATTTCTCACTACACGCGGACAACAAGGAACAATTTGACTGGGACAACACATCCGTAATCGCATGAGCCAAACAGAGACATGCCAGGGAATTCCTGGAGGCCTGGTATTCCAACTGGAACTCCATCAACAAACACATTGAATTAGACCTTGTGTACAAACCACTGAGAAACACAACTGGAAGTAGTACCAACCACCCTAGCAAACTGAGGCATATAAATAAAATGCAGGACAGAACACCAATGCTTCACCGGAAGCACACTGATGGTGTTACCTAGCAGGGTGACGCAACGTTTGCAACCAAACCACTGGCTCAGCGAGCAAGTCTGCAACTTTAACCTTATAGAAGTTTATAAAATAATGCAGGGTATAGATAGAGTTAATGGCAGTTGTATTTACCCTAAGATGGGGACTTTCAAGATGAGGGGGCACATTTTTAAGGTGAAAGGAGAAAGATTTACAAAAGACATGAGGGGCAACTTTTTTACACAGAGGGTGGTTCGTGTGTGGAATGAACTTCATGAGGAGGTGGTGGATGTGCATACAGTTACAACGTTTAAAAGACATTTGGACAAGTACATGAATAAGGAAAGTTTGGAGGAGTATGAGCCAGAATCAGGCAGGTGGGACTAGTTTAGTTTGGGATTATGGTCATCATGGACTGGTTGGTCTGAAGGGTCTGTTTCCGTGCTGTATGTCTCTATGACTCAATGGCATTTGAAAGCACTTTGCAGCCAATTAAATAGCGGCAGGAATGTAGGAGCCAATTTGTGAACTGCAAAGTCCTCGCAGGGTTAATGAGGAGATCAGACCCTGAGTATCTGTGTCAGCAATGACAGCTCAGGGATAAACAATGGCCAGGAAACCAGGAGGAACATTCTCAGCTTTCTGCACTTGAGGGTTTGCAGCTGCATCAATAAGCAAACACTTTCACTCTCTGCTCCTTACGTAGTTCAAGTGAAGTAATTTTATTCCTCAGTAAATAAGCTCAACTCCTACAGTGAGAATAGGTGTTAAACAGCAAGTTTCAGTCCACCTCCACTAATTGCAGCTAGTGTTACTCACATATCAATATGAAGCAGGCGTATGAGGAGAGGTGATAGCTGATTGATATCCTCAATCTGACACTATTTATCCTAACAAGAGCATGATTTAATCATTCATCTTCATACGGTGACATTTATTTTAACCATCCATCCAGTGGCTGCAGTGCCTAGTGTGCAAAACAGTCACAGAATGATACAGGGATTTCGAACTGTTTCACTGTCTGTATTTACAAGGGGTCCCCAGGTGTGTGTGTGTGTGTCTGTGTTTGTGTGTCTGTGTGTGTGTGTTTGTGTGTGTGTGTTTGTGTGTTTGTGTGTTTGTGTGTGTGTTTGTGTGTCTGTGTGTGTGTTTGTGTGTGTGTGTGTTTGTGTGTGTGTGTTTGTGTGTCTGTGTGTGTGTTTGTGTGTGTGTGTGTTTGTGTGTCTGTGTGTGTGTTTGTGTGTGTGTTTGTGTCTCTGTGTGTGTGTTTGTGTGTGTGTGTGTTTGTGTGTGTGTGTTTGTGTGTCTGTGTGTGTGTTTGTGTGTGTGTGTGTGTGTGTGTGTGTGTGTCAGTATTTACAGGGGGATCCTGGGTAAGGGGGAGGAGGGCGGTGTGTCAGTATTTACAGGGGGATCCTGGGTGGGGGGGAGCGGGGTGGTGTGTCAGTATTTACGGGGGGATCCTGGATGGGGGGGAGGAGGGCGGTGTCTCAGTATTTACAGGGGGATCCTGGGTGGGGGGAGGGGGGTGCGGTGTGTCAGTATTTACAGGGGGATCCTGGGTGGGGAGGAGGGGTGTGCGTTGTGTCAGTATTTACAGGGGGATCCTGGGGAGGGGGAGTGGGTCAGTATTTATGGGGGGGTCCCCGGGGGGTGGTGAGTGTGTCATGATTTTATAAACCTCTATACGGTCAGGCCTCACTGTCCAACACTCCAGAGAAAATAGCCCCAGCTTATTCAGCCTCTCCTGATACGCCAAACCCTCCAAACCCGGCACCATCCTTGTAAAAGGAGGCAATGGCCTAGTGGTTTTATGACTAGACTATTAATTCAGAGACTCAGGGAATGTTCCTGGGGACCTGGGTTTGAATCCTGCCACAGCAGACGGTGGAATTTGAATTCAATAAATACCTGGAATTAAACATCTAATGATGACCATAAATCCATTAGCGATTGTTAGAAAAACCCATCTGGTTCACTAATGCCCTTTAGGGAAGGAAACTGCCATCCTTACCTGGTCTGGCCTACATGTGACTCTAGACCCACAGAGATGTGGTTGATGCTTATCTGCCCTCTGGGTAATTAGGGATGCGCAATAAATGCTGGCCTAACCCGTGACATCCTCAATCTGTGAATGAATCGAAAAAAAATCTTCTCTGAACCCTTTCATCTTTCCTCAAGCAGGGAGACCAGAACTAAGAGTGGCCTCACTAAAGTCTTCTTTGTATTTAACCCTAAATTTTAACCCTCTCCCCCCCCCCAACCTCTCTCTCTCGGCGTTCTGAATGTCAATGATTTGTCTGGTATTTATGTTCCTGTTGCCCTCCAGGTTTGAGTAATATCATTGGCATCATAGTGTACATATCCGCCAACGCTGGAGACCCAGCCAAAAGCGACTCCAAAAAGAACAGTTACTCCTACGGATGGTCCTTTTACTTTGGAGCTCTGTCCTTTATCATTGCAGAGATGGTGGGAGTGTTAGCTGTCCATTTGTTCATTGACAGACACAAACAGATCCGGGCCGGGGCCAGATCCGCGGATTACCTGCAATCCTCGGCGATCACTCGCATCCCCAGTTACCGGTACCGCTACCGACGGCGCAGTCGGTCGAGCTCCCGGTCCACGGAACCCTCTCACTCCAGAGATGCCTCGCCGGTTGGTCTCAAAGGCTTCAACACGCTACCCTCCACCGAGATCTCCATGTACACTCTCACCCGAGACCCCCTGAAGACCACCAGCTCCTACAACTCTGAGCGCGACCACAACTTCCTGCAGGTTCACAACTGCATTCAGAAAGAGCTGAAGGATTCATTACACACTAATACAGCGAACCGCAGAACAACACCTGTATAAAACACTGGACGCTGCAGAAAGAGGGACAGAGAGAGAGAGAGAACAAAACAGAGGAACAACAACAAAAAAAATTAATAATTTACAAAAAAAGGAGAATATTAAAAGTTATTGCATGAAAACCCAATTCCATTGCAAAAAAAAATGCAAAAGTTACTTTGTCAAAAAAAAAGTTTAAAATCTAAAACGAGGAGGAAAAAGAGAGGGGCAGATGTGATGATGCAGAAGGCTTGAAGTTCTGCAAAAGGATGGATTGACGAGAGAGAGGAGTGTGAGAGAGACAATTAGGAGGAGGGTTTTTTTTGTTCATTTCTCAAATGAATTTAAAACGCCATTTATCGTCGACTTTTTTTGTTTCTCGTAACTATTGTTTCCCTGCCGAGAATGGGAGGCGATGGTTTTCGTTAAAAGGTCATGAGCTTGCTGAAGAGTTTAAAACATATTTAAAAAGGAGAAAAAAAAGGACACATCCATTCTTTGAGACAACTACAAAGCAGGGAGGATTTTAGAAAAACAAAACAAAAGAAACACAGGACTGGAATAACATCAAATGTCAGTCTTTAATTTTGCTTGGCCATTGAATGAAGTGATCATTTATCAAAGGAAATTGGAACATTAAAAAAGAAAATTTATGTATTCTTTACAAAAACAAAAGGCATTTTATTGGTGTGTGGCAAGCTGAGGATTTGAGAAATTTGCATGTGATGATAATGACGCTCCTCTTCCGACCAAAAAAAAACACTCAAATCAAGAATTTCAAAACAAGAAATTTTTTTAACAATTTCAATTATTATTTAAGAAAAACAAAATGATAAAAATGGAATGGAATTTTGTGTGGAGCTGGAATGGAGAGGGTTTGATAGAAACGAGAAGCAATCAGCTTTTATTTCCAAAGTTTCCTAATTTTGGTCCAACTTTAGGATGACCATGACAATTCTTTGAAGGTGTGAGGATGGACTGAAAGCAGAAGGAGAGAGAGACAGGGGGAAAACGGGGCGAAATGGTATGTGTGACCTCTCTAAAATCAGGAAACTCTATGTGCGAGTGTGATACTGTGGTGTTTAATTCATTTCATGCCAAATTTAAAAAAAAATCAAAAAAATTTCAAAAAAATGAAATAAAATCTACCAAAAAAAACTTTCATATATTTTATTTTAAAAAATAAAAAAAGACATTTTCTATGGTTTGAACAAGGAATAAAAAAAGAAAATTAAATTCAAACATCTGATACATCCACAATGGAATATTTTAAATATGGTTTAACAAAACAGAAAAAGGATTCATTGTGGGATCCACTAGAAATATTTAAGAGAATTGAAAGATTAATTTTAAGCTGAGATGATTGTACAATGGAAGAGCTTTTAAACAGTTAAAAAAATTAATTCTCAGCGAGCTAAACAAACTCGGCTTGCCAAAACCCTGAAAACACAATCCTTCTTTTTCCCAATAATGATTTCCAGAATCAAAACCTGATTGAGTTGTGGGAAAGAGAATGGGACCTGGTTATCTTGTAAGATCCACTTCATTGGAAGAAATCAAAACCCATCAATTTATCTCAATTGTTACAATTATTTTCTTTTTTTGTTTGCAGACTGTTAAAAAAAACCTGAGACATTCAAATAAACACTTTTATAAGAAGCTTGCGCTTTAATTGTTTATTTCTATGTAAATGTTTTCTGAACTTTTTCATAAGAACCATCCATTTCTGGTTATCTAGGGGACCAGGCAGGAGTGAAATTTGTTGGGTGCCAATGCTGAGATTGGTGAAGAAGGCAGCATCTGATTATTTCAGACAAAGCTGAATTGTCTGGCAGGTCAGCGCGTAAGCTAATCTTACGCTGTCTGCAAAATCCCCAATTATCAAATGCTTCATTTCTTCTTTTTCATGGCTTCAGATCTCTGTGTGTCTTTTTTTGTTGATGCGTCAGGGAGGGTAGTTTGGTAAACTAGGCATTTAGCCCAATCCGCACCATGTCTACTGAATGATTTGCAGAGCTGTTTTGGCTGAGAGGCCATCACATTGCTGTGGTCAGTCTGCGTTAGGATCCCTCCCTAAAGAACATGAATGAACCAGATGGGTTTTAATGTTTGCTAATAACAATTTCTTTCTCTCTTTGCCATTTAAGTCCACCTTCACTCCTTTATTTCACATTATCCTAACACCATCTCTCCTCTCTCAGTTTTTCTCACATTCTCCCTCACTTGCACCTCTTTTCCTTCTTATTCTCATTTCCGTCTCCTCCTTCAGTCTCTCCCCATTCATTTCTGTCTTTGTGACTTCCTGTTGTAATGACCCTGCAAGCCCTGGTTGTAACTAGAGATCAGCATTAAGCATGGGCATACAGAAGGGATTCTGAACACAAATTCAAATCTCACCATTGAGATTTCCAAAAGTTGTGTCTGGAAACCATGCTACCATCTGTAAAAGTAACCACTAAGCTGTTGGATTGTCAGCAAAACCCAAATGGTTAATCTGTGTCCTTTAGGAAAGGTAACCAGTCATGCTTACTCAGTCATTCTCTACAGCACTGTAGCAGCTAATGTGGCCAACAAAATGTGATAATGACCAGATTATCTGCTTTAGTTGATGTCAACTGGTTGGACTGAAAGTCTATTTCTGTGCTGCATGACTCTATGACTCCAGTTGAGGGATAAATATGATCCAGGAGAGCGAGAGAGAATTGCACAGCTCTACTTTGAAATGTGTCACACGGGGTGTTCTATATTCACCAGAGAGAGCAGGCAGGGTCACAGTTTCTGTCTCATGTGAAAGATAGTGTCACACTCCCTCAGTACTGACCCTCCGACAGTGCGGCGCTCCCTCAGTACTGACCCTCCGACAGTGCCCACTCCCTCAGTACTGACCCTCCGACAGTGCGGCGCTCCCTCAGCACTGACCCTCCGAC
>NC_063368.1:19178574-19184978 GCF_021869965.1 Rhincodon typus
TCCGACAGTGCGGCGCTCCCTCAGCACTGACCCTCCGACAGTGCGGCACTCCCTCAGCACTGACCCTCCGACAGTGCGGCACTCCCTCAGTATTGCCCTCGAGTGTCGGCCTTGATGTTGCGTTCAGGTCTCTGGAAGGGGCTTTGCATTTTCAACTCAGAAGTGAGAATGCCAGGTTCCGAGCAGCTGGCAGAACACCTCTGTCTGTCTCGCACCATGTCAGAGCGCAGACATGGAGAGAGAATCAGAAGGAGAAATGGAACAGACACCAACACTCCCCACCCCACTGGGAACTTTACAAAGGGTTTTCAGCTCCAGTGTCTCTGGGTCAAAAAATGCGAATGGATTTTTCTAACTTGGAAACCAGAGGGGACAGCTTTATACGTCCCATAGTGATCGGTCGGTGTCAAGGGGGGGCTGGAAAATCCCCCTGATCATTCCTTTGGTTTTTTGGGGGGTGCTGGGTTTGGGGTTAGGGTATGGGGGAAGGGTATGGGGAAGAGGAAGGTTGAAGCTTGCTCTGAGAGGACAAGAAATGAAGAAATAACACGCAAAGAAAGACCAAAGACAAACACAGGAATTTCCCAGGATTTCCTCTAACTTGTGAAACTGGAATAAAGTTGGCTGTGACACAGTACACTTTTATCCTGGTTTAACAGTAATGTTCAGTTTTGGGTCACCCACAGATGAAGGAACAAAGGAACTGGAGGAAGCCATTCAACCCCTAACCTCTCATCATTCAATTTGATAATTGCTTGACTATATTTTAACTTCACCTACTCATCTGTTGGTTCAATTGCAATAAATTCCATCGTCTCATAAAAGTCTGACAATCTTGAGTTTGATTTTTATTTTAATTAGATGACTTTTTATAGGGGAGAGAATTCCAATTTCCCCTTTGTGCAATAAAATGCTTCCTGACATCACCCTGGTTCTCAATTTAAATATCCCCTCATTAACCTGTTCAGAGATGCTATTGTTTGTCTCTGGAGCAGGTGGGACTTGAAACTGGGTCTCCAGGCTCAAAGGTAGGGCCACTGGCACTGTGCCACAAGAGTCCATGGGCTCTTACCTAAATGTTACATGCCCCTCCCTGCCACAGTATTTTCTTCATAGGCTTTAATCATCTTAAACACCTTGATGGGATCACCCCTTCACCTTCTGTATGAGGGAATACAGACCAAGTACACACAATCTGTCCTTAATTTAAGACAACAAGGTGCAGGGCTGGATGAACACAGCAGGCCAAGCAGCATCGTAGGAGCAGAAGCCTCTTCTAAGGATGCCTAACCTGAAGAAGTTACCCTCCTCCCTCCGGAGCCTCTCTGCTCCTATGATGCTGCTTGGCCTGCTGTGTTCATCCAGCCCTGCACCTTGCTGTCTCGGATTCTCCAGCATCTGCAGTTCCTACTATCTCTGTCCTTAATTTAACCCTTTTACCTCTGGTGTTACCCTGGTGAATGTGCATCGCACCTTACCCCAAGGTCAGATTCTCCCACCTGAAAGAACCCAAGCCAGGGATGACTCCAGTGGGATCTGACTTCATTTAATGGCAGTGTATCTACTGTGCATTTGTATTCCTGCAGACTAGAGACAATGACTAATATTCTATTAACCTTTCTCAATGGTTTATAATCTACCCACTGGAGATTACTGATTAACAAGGACAAGAAAAGCCAGGGAAACTCAGTGAGTGTGGCACAATCTGTAAAGAGAAAGAAAAGGAACATTTCAGAACCAATGAAGGATGGAAATGGAAGAGTTTTAAACTGGGAATGGGAACATGAAGACCAAAGGAGCAGCTCTGTGATTGTGCCCAAATGAGGCGGGAATTCCTCCATAAAAAAAAAAGTCTGAACATAATGTGAAAGGAGAAAGGAAGAAATTGTATAAAGACCAATCCACAAAACAGAGAAAGAAGTCAGAGATCTACACAGAACAATTGGTTGTGATCTAAAGTTGTTGAACCCAGCCTTGTGTAACACTGGAACACTGCAGCTGGCTGTGGACACAGAGGTCAGAGAGTGACCGCAAAGTGGAGGATTAAGGTGACAAACCTCCAGAAGCTCAGGGGTGATGCCTACGAGATGAGTGAGGAATCCCATAAAAGGATTGCTCCCCAGCGTAGAGGAGACCCCATCACAAGGAGCGGATTTACTAAATGGAAATAAATATCAGCACGTGGCAGTTTCTTTTGAAAGAAGCGTTTGGGACTTTGGACGAGGAGAGGGACCAGGTGTAGGGGCAAATGTTGCAGCTCTGGTTCATTCACAGAAAATGCCACAGGGAACGCAGGAGTGAACAAGGGGGTGGTGGAAGAAATGGACCCTACAGAGTGCTGTATGGGGAGGGCAAGGTAAGATTTGGTTATTGGTTGGATCCCAATGGAGCTGGTAAAAGATTACCTGTTGGATCTGCCAGCTGCTAGGGTGGGGATGTAAAAACAAGGGAAACCCTCATATGCTTTTAGGACGGAAGGGAAGGGGGTTTGACCAGAAATATGTTTTTTTAAGTGATTCACGGGATGAGCGCATCACTGATTAAGCCAGCATTTATTGCCCATCCCTAATTGCCTAGAGGGCAGTTAAGAGTCAACCACATTGCTGTGGGTCTGGAGTCACATGTAGGCCAGACCAGGTAAGGATGGCAGTCTCCTTCCCTAAAGGACATAAGTGAACCAGATGGGTTTTTCCCCCATCAATCAACAATATGGTCACCATCAGACTCTTAATTCTACATATTGATTGGATTCAAATTCCACCATCTGCTATGACAGGATTCGAATTCAGATACCCAGAACATTAACTGGGGTCCCTGGATTAACTGCAGCAATAATACTGCTAGGCCATTTCCTCCCTGTGAAATGGTCTGGCTACATTGGAGGGCTCTGTTGTCATGCAGAGAGTAAATTCTTGCTGGTTGGACTGAAGCGTCTGTTTCCATGCTGTATGACTCTATGACTCTCCTGCCTCCATCTGCTTTCATGTGTTTTATTTTCCCCTTTTTGTTTGTTTTATTAGTCAGTCATTGCCTGGTTTCTTTCTTTCTCCCTTCCCATTACATTCAAATGATTTTTTTTTACAGAGGAACTCACCCTCACTTGGACACAATTGCTACTTCCACACTCTCTCCATTCCCACTCTCTCTGGCTGTTGCATCATGAAATTTTGTTGCTCAATCTCTCCACCCTATTAGAGAGCATCTCTGTTATCCTTCCTGGCCCCTTCTGCCTTTCCACTCATTTAAACGCTCGCATAAGGAAAGCTCATCGACTCAAAACGCTAACAGTTTCTCTCTCCACTGATGCTGCCAGACCTGCTGAGTTTCTCCACTGAGTTTATTTTCAGAGTTCCAGCATCTGCACGATTTCAGTTTTGCATTAGTGGTCACCTGTAAGTGGACATTTAACACCCTTTGTCTACACTTCCCAGCCTTTTCGATGAAATAATGTTAAAATTAATTTGGACCTGACTCTGTGACGCTAAAGTGACTCCTGTCTCTACTCCCCTTCCACTGTGGCTTCTCCTACTCCCTTGAACATAGTAGGCACCTCCCATGCAACCCTTTAGCAATGCACCCTCCCTCACACCTCCTTTCTCCTCCCTCACCGTTCCTCCCCTCCCCACAATGCTTAACACCCCACCATTACTTTCCCCGCCCTCCTCATCCTTCCCCCACCTTCACCTTTACTTTGTACCTCTTTTCCCCTCATTCTGCAACTTGGCAGATGCGATGGTTTATGGCGATTAATTAAAAAATATATAAATGTCTTTTATTAAAAGTCTTGTAGGTAAAAATAAACCACGAGGTGGACTGTATCTAGGTTTCTAGCACAGCAAGGTCCCGGAAGGGTTGGGCATCCATATTAACTGCAATTTCTACCATGTTAATCCTTAACTGTGCCGTGACCTTAGGGTAGATAACCAGGTAAAGTAGACCTCCCCATATGGGCTGGGGTTGGGGACGTGAAACAAAAACCCAGCAAACATTCCTGATGGTGTAATACAACCTCAATCACAGGCAACAGGAAAGTAAGGCACCCTTTGCTCTGAGCAATTGCCCTTCATGCTTGAGTTGTCAGGCTGGTGTTTGTGGGATCTTGCTGTGCGCCAGCCGGTTGTCACGTGGCAGCAGTGACCATGCTTCAACATGGCCATAAAAAGCACCTTGTGGAGGGTGTCATCGAACTTTAAATCTTTCAGTTCTGGAAATGTAAAGCCGCAGCAGAGAATGGAAACAGGAGAAACTCCATTCAGGTCTATGAACTTGGTCTGCCATTCAATTCAATTTTGACCGATCCTTGCCTCCCCACCCCCAAAACCCCGTGCTTAATTTCATAACAGTACACCCTTTGTGAACTAAAACAAAATCCAACAATCTCAATTTTGAAAATTCCAACCCACCAGCTTCACTTTTTGGGGGGGGGTTGTTGAGGGGCGGGGCAGGGAGAAATTCCAGATTTCCACCCCCCTCCCCCCAGTTGTGTGAAGCTGTGCTTCCAGACTACCCCATCAATCAGGAATTGACTTCTCTCCTCCAGCCCCAACAATTCCTTCGGTCTTTTTAAAAACCTTCATTAGCTCACTCCTTAATCTTCCAAACTTGGGGAAATAGGGCCCAGATTTGCCCTTTAAGAGGGGCCTGTCAATAGGAATAGGCTGGTACTCTGCTCTGCCCTAGGTGCCTTTCAGAATGATGGAGATGGCATAGCTGGGATTAATGTGCCAGCAGGAGATGATTGCTGGTCTGAAGTTAGTGCCAGCTCATTAACACCAGCTATTGGGTGTGGGGAGCTCATACACAAATCTTAAAATATCAGCCAGCAGCCACGCTACTAACTAGAAAGGCAAGGGGGATTGTCGGCCTTTATTGTCAGGGGTAAGCTGTGGTAATGTCCCTACCTCTGAGCTAGGAGACTTGGATTTAAGTCCCACCTGCTCCAGAGCTACGTCATAATTTCCCTGAACAGGCTGGTTGGGAAAATACCTAGAAATGGGGAAGCCTTGCTCTAACTCCACGCAGCACTGAGAGACCACGCCTGAAGGACCATGCAGAATTTTGGCCTTTGTTCAGGATTAGCTTTGAGAAAGTTCACTTGGCTGGTTCCTGACTTTCTCATAAGGGGATTGAACTGGGATGGGGGCCTGTGCTCGAAGAGTGAGAGGCGACCTTATTGAAACAAGATTCTCAGAAAAATTTGGATGGTTAAAGGATGTTTCCCTGTCTAGGGGGATCCTGAACCAGGGGGCATAGCTTCAGAATAAAGTGTCTCCCACTCAAGACGAGGAAAGGTGGATTTTGTTCACTAAGAGGGCAGTGAATCTTTGGCATTCATGACTCCAGCAAGCAGTGAAGGCTGCGTCATTGAGTATGTTTAAGGCAAAGTCAGATTGAGAAGGGAGATGAGGCTTATGGGTGACCAGTTGGAAAGTGGAGTTAATGCCACAATCAGATTGGCCATGATCGGATTGAAAACTTTACCAGGCTTGAGGGAGGAAGTTTCAGTGGCCTACTCCTGCTTCCATTTCTTTCTTTTTATGTCAGTGGCGGGAGAGAACGTAGATCCCAGACCTTGCCTTGGTCACAAGTTTGAATCTCAAGCTACGAGAAGCCATGTAGCTGACCCAGCAGAAACAGCCTTGTGATCCTGGGAGATCTTGATTCAGTCACTGACACTGTCGATCACAGTGAGCAGGAAACCTAGGAGTGGGACATTAACATAGGTGTAGAGAATGTGCCAGAAACACACAGAATGGCTGACCTGAGCTTGGTTCACTGACAGACTGGATGAGAAAGGTCAGAAGTCACACGACACCAGGTTATAGTCCAACAGGTTTATTTAAAATCTCAAGCTTTTGCAAGCTGCTCCTTGGTCAGGTGAAGTGAGGGGAAGCACACAGGCACAGAATTTATAGGCACAGAGATCAAAAGATGTCACAAATGTTGTAAGTGGAGTGTTGACAGGCTAAATAATAAGTCCCTGTAGGTGATCACTACATATACACACACACCTCCCAAAAACACAGAAAACATATTCCCACACACACATACAAACATATCCACAACCACATATAAACCTCACATGCACATCCCTACACACATCCATAAACCCCCACATGCTCACATATACAAGCACACATAAACACATGCACCCAACATGTGCAGACACCCTATACACACGCACGTGTGCGCATACACGTCGACACAAACCAACTCGCCAAATACACACACCCATACACTGCACACATACACCTGCACAAACACAAACACACCCACACTCACATCAGCCATTTACAGACACAACCAGAAACACATAGCCACACAGACATCCATCCAAACACAGGTACCCCCACAACCAGATGTAGATAAGCACACACAGACATACACACACACACACACACACA
>NC_063368.1:19185478-19201317 GCF_021869965.1 Rhincodon typus
ACAGAAGCTGAGACAAGATGACCCTGCACCTTAAGTAATATCCAAAATTAGATTCCTCTAAAAGTCAAAATACATAGTTTGTGCACACAGAGTCAAATGTAATATCCTCACTGCCAACTTCTGACTATTAGCTCAAGGTTTAACTAAGAGGATTTTCCTGTAAAACAACTATTTTTGAAAAACTACTGCTCAATAAATATTTTTCTGGCACGAATCAGAGTCAGAGTCAATCTCCAAACAGGATTCAAACGCTGAATGACTGAAAATGGACCACTACGACTGCAAACAAACTCAATTGGTTAATATTTCGACAACCAACAGTCCAGCAAGACCGCACCAGAAGAAAAATCACCATCATGAAGATTTCAATCTTACACTGGGTGTATAGAATCTGTCCTAATGCATCTGCTTGAGCTATGAAAAAATAGCAGTAGCACAATAACGTACTGCCCTTGAGTTGTGTCTGAACAAATAATACGAGCTGTATAAAAATAGGTTGAAGTAATGATGAGTTGTTGATCTATGACTGATGGTAGTGGTGAAAGCAGGAACATTAGAGGTGAACTAGAAGTTAAACATATCACACATTTTTTAGTCCGTGTGATTTTCCCTATTTGCACAATTCTAAATCAGTATCAACCCTGAATCAGGAGTTCAATTTACAGAACCATATCAAGGTTTTCTGAAAGAGCATCCCTTCTGGTTACATTTAGTTCACACAGACATACTATTAGCATGCTGACAACAAATAGACATCATTACATCAGTAGAAATGAAGGAGTTTTAATAGACTAAGATTCCAGATTCAGTTTCTACAACAGGCTAAAACTGTACCACAACAGGCTGAGGTAAAGCAAACTCATCAGTTACAGCACAAACATCCCATGGACAAGGTGCACACAGAGGGAAAAATATAATCAAAGAAAGTTTCTGAAGAAGGGTCTAGGCTCGAAACGTCAGCTTTCCTGCTCCTCTGATGCTGCTTGGCCTGCTGTGTTCATCCAGCTCTACACCTTGTTATCTCAAAGAAAGCAATGTTATTTTGCTTTAAAAAAAAGTCAAATACTCATAGCAACAACCAAAAACAGAATTTTATAGGAGCAGTTTCTGGCATTATCTGATAGCAAGGTTAAGGATCATAAGAGCAGACAAATGTTGAATAAACTACGTTGATATTCCTTTCTACTCCCTATTTTCACTAAAACAAGTCTCAATCTTTTTCTGGGTTACAGCAACTCTGAAAATTCTGGTGTCTATTCAATCAGATTGCAAACATCACTATCTCCTTGTCCTCACCAAACATACATTGCAACAGCGATCACTGAATAGTGATCAGGAACACAATACTAAACTTTCCCTGCTCACCAACCACTAAATCCACTCTCCTGAGTTTGGATAGTCTGATATGCATGGTTCTTGTCACTGAACTTCAACTGGTTCAGCTAGCCTGGTACAAATTGGAGAATGGACTTAGAAACTCCTTCCATCTGTGCAACTCAGAGTTTGCGCATAAGTAGATTCGGCATCATGATACAACAATTGCATTTATATATGGTTATAATTTGAAAACAAGCACTCTATACGTTTCAGCTTCATACATTCATATCTTATAAAGTTCTACCATTGAAAACCAGTCAATTGCTGGGATTCCAAACAGTATTTATTCAACAACTAAATGGGATATTCAGACAACACTCGTCATGACACTGGTGCTATTGTTGAACAAATGGAAAGCTGTCTGCACAGCAGGTTGGATATAATTTTTGTTGTCCTAATCTTCTCTGCAATTTATGATATAAACAATTGGAGGGAGAGGGGGAGAGAGGACAATGAAGGTAACCACTCAAAGCTTTTCTTACAAGAAATGCCATAATCTGAATACACTCCACAAAGACTATTTTCCTACACATCTCCCTCACCTGCCACTGTTCTGTCAGAAAAGTATCTTTGTTGCTGGTTACTGTAGTTTAAATTATTTAGCACTGTTACAAAGGAATCTGGGATGCCAAACTGCAGAGTAAACCAGGATTCAAGTAAAATACAATTTTCAGTAAAATGTTGAAGGGCAATGGTCATCACATTCCACTGATATCTTAGTGTTCACTCGAGGACAGCTTACTTGCAAATAAATATAATCAATTCCCAGTTTGTGCTGAATCAGCTGATCTCAGTCAGCAAGGCAGACAGAATATAGCAATAAGCCCAAGATTAAGAGGGACGAAATAAGAAACATAGCCATTGCCCCATTACTGTAAGACTTTTGCAACTAATTAGCATTAGTTTTGGAAAAAAAAACACAGACACTTAGGTATCTTGTCCACTACTCATGGATCCCAACGCTCACAACTTAGTTTCATGAGAAGATTTGGCACTCGAGTGAGACTACAGAATACTGTTAATATTTCTGAAATCACACCAAGGAAGATTATACATTTGTAATTTTATAAACTTTCATGATCCAAGAGAAAAAAGGCTGTCACATGATTTTCAGCCAAAGTGGTACTTTTAAGTGTAACCAGTATGCAAACATGAAGAGATTCAATAACTAATTCATACACAGAAAGCCCCTACATTCACTGAGGTGGTATAGGTCATGATTTAGTGAGGTTGGTTGGGGAAATACATGTTTGTAGAATTTACGTGTTCTTCTTTGAAAAGAATTTCTCCCGGTATCCCATATTATCTTTGCAGGAAGATCACTCAAAAGGACATAACTACAATCAATCCCCTGCTAATGATAACTAAGCAAATATTTAAAGAGAAAGATCGGATGCAAAAATGTGTGTATAAATTTCCATTGACAAAGATGTTCGAGTAAAGTGCAATTTTACCTGTCTGAAAATCAAGAAGGCACAAAAACCCAACACAGAATTGTAACAGAAGCCCAGGAAAACAAAATAAAGCAGCGACAAATCTTGGCATTAGCACATTACTGAAGAGCAGATTGGAGGCAGAATCCAGTCTAATAAATACAGATTACAGCCAGTGGGGCTGGGGTTAGTACGATTAAAGTTAAGTGGATCTGGATTCCAAGTCTTCAACAATGGGACCAATCTTCAATGTAGGTCTGGGCTGAGAGCACCAGGCCCTTGAATGAAGATGCAAAATTATTTCCAAGGTCGCTTAAGAGTCAACTATGTAACTTTTGTTTAAAACATTAAAAACAAGTAGTAGTTTCCCAGGGGTTGAAGCAGTTACAATTCAACTCCAAAGAGGTGCCCAACTCAAATTTCAAATGACAACACAGATGGAGGTAAATAGTCATTTTTTTCAGGTCACTGCTTTTGTGTAGCAGCCACATCCTGGAACACTTGACACTAAGACATTTCCTGCTCACGTTGAAACAATTAAAGCTATGACACGTAGAAGTAAAACTGAAAATATCCAGCAGTAGAATTTGATAATTTCTGCTTCAATTTACTTAACTGTAAAGATTTTGACCAAGAGGTACAGATGTCTAAAGTTTGGCACTGAACTAGCAATCTAGGTCATGGATTTCGCTCCATTGTGAAATGAGAGTTCAATAACCCCAATATTTTGTTGACTAGCACTGAAAAAAAAACCAAGTTACATAACCAGAATATCAGTTAGTTACACAGTTAGCACACTCTTCTCCAAGCAACAAGGTTTTAGGTTCAGGTCTTACTCCACAGTTCAAGCTCAAAAACCCAGGTGCTCCAGTGCAGGAGAAGAATCATCGCAATGTTGGAAGGTGCAATAAATGTAACCAAGGTCCTACCTGCTTGCTACAGTAAATGCAAAAGATCCCACAGAATTATCTGAAGAGGAATAGGGAAGCAATCTGTAGCATTGCGGCCAATACATACCCCTCAAATCAACTTTACAAAGTAATTATTCATCATTAATACATTGCAGTTTATGGGAGCTTGCCGAGTGCAGATCAACTGGCATGTTTTCTACATCATCAAGCGTATTTCATTGGCTGTAAATTGCTTTTAGACTTCTGATGGTCATATCCAGAACTTTATAAATGTGGCTCTTTATCAAACAAAAAGGAGAGCTATTATCTCCATTTAGACTGATCTTAGCAAGGACTCTAGGCCCTCGCTACTCAATTTATTATACCCAACATGGCGACAAATATCAAAGAAATAAATACAGAAACACTACCTATTCTGGTGACTGGACTACAAGCTCATAACACATCTGCTACATTTTTCTTCAGAAATAAAAAGCAACCCAGCCCACCCGAATTCAAAAAGGCCAGAAACAATAAACACAAAAAAGGATCAAATCTACTCGTATGCAAATCAACATGTACACAATCCTCAGCAGTGTAATGCCATGTCTATATTGATGGGTGTGGAGACTGATCAAGAGCAAAAATGATCTTGTCATATTTTAATCAAATTCCAATTCTGGAAGATTAGCAATGTACCCAAACTTCAACCAAGAAGTCCAAACCAGTCCAACTTCCTTCAGCAACCGCCAGTGCAGCAGAAACAGGAAATGGTAGATAGTTAATTCACAACAAACACAATACTTTTGCTTGCATTGTTCAAGCAGAATGACAGCCTAAAACTGCAGTTCTATTTGACCATCAATGCTCAAGACTGCCTCTTTCGTGTAACTCCTATAATATATGTACAGTATCACATTTTGTAGCTCATGTTAACCACATATATCTTATCACGTATTCACACAAATTAATTTTCCTGTGAAACCATTTTCAAAAACCTATTTTTCCGGCTGAACAAAGCAGTAGCATCAAGCCACCCGTTTTGTTAGAAACCAACCTGCATGTAGCCAGTCTCAGACTGACATACCCACATTAAACCATCCCACACTGCTTCTTTATAACATACTTCTACTCAGCAGCCAAATTTACTCACCCTTCTTCTCCCTCTAAGAAATGGACCTGGAAACTTGCCAGATCCCAGGTTCACCCCACTCCTTTGCAATGCAAACCCATTCTCTCTGCATGAGAGCAGCTCTTTTTATCCACCTTCTTTTAATGATGGCTCTACAAGCACTGCTGCACACGGTCTCTCACGCACCCACTCGGTTGTGCAAACAACCAAATCAGAGGTTCAGAATAAAATGGCAATGAGCAGATATGGCCAATCAGGGAGAGAGAAAAAAAACGCTGCATCAACTCAAACAGGAGGACAGAGTTAGAAAATATAAAGTCAAGCAACTACGTTGTGGCAAGTGTCAGAGATGTATGCATAGGAGATGCTTGCTTAATGACCCATTTTAAACAATTTCAACGTAAAAAGCTATTGCAGTCACAGCAGCCTAGATAAACCCCAGGGTTTTAAAAAATATCCATCATTCATAATACTGAGACTGCCATAGTCAAGCTGAACAGATTTTTTTGTTTAAAGATTTCAATTACACCCTCTTCCCCATCAAGGTTTTGTTCATCAATAAGATATAAGTGCATAGGCACCAAACACCCACAGCTACCTTGATCATGCTGCTGTCCTTCACCAGCAAACTTAGGACAGCAACAGCAGCCTATTTTAAGTTAAGGAGGAAATCAAAGCCAAGTTCAATGCTGTCCTCATCCCACTTGTACGCGCACACAGTGCAGCAGGAGCCAGTGGGCTTGAGGGCAGGAACCTTGGTTTAATTCCATCACCCCTTTCTTTTCGGTATATTGGAGCTAACCAATCCATCATCTCAAGCAAAATTCTCATCCAATCACAGAATTCCAGATTAGCTAAAAAGTCTGTAATTGTCAGTAATATCCTCCCCTTCTGTAAGCTAAACTTCGTAAACTATCTGCCCATCTCCCATTTCAATACAATCGTTTTTATTTCATTTGTTCCCTGCTGCTGGCTGCTTCTTTTCACAATTTTTTGGTTTCTTGTTCCTAAAATATCTGCAAAACTGATTATTTTACAAAAATAGTTAGTTAGGAACAACAGCACAAAAGAAAATGCACGTTCTTTGCCTTATTAAAGAAACACAGTAATTAAACAAAAAGAGAAAAAAGCAGATCAGGAAATTCCAGGCCAGTCAACCTCAGTGGTGAGGAAGTTATTAAAAAGAATTCTGAGGGACTGATTATCTGCACTTGGAGAGACATTGATTAATCAGGGATAGTCAGCATAGACAAGTTAAGGGAAGACAGTGTTTGATATTTTGGTACAGGAACTGGTGACTGGAAGTTTGGTTCCTGTAGAGTTGAGCTTAGTGTTTGGAATTTTGCTGTTTGTTGTCATGTGAACTTAAATATAGCAGGATATCATTAAGAAATTTGCAGATGATACAAAAAAATTGGTACAGTGGTAAAGTGTGAGGAAGGTAGCCATAAACTGCAGGAGGATGTTAACACACTGGTCAGCTAGGCAGAGCAACATGTGCTAACAAGACAAGAGATTATACTATGAATGGGAGGACCCTGGAAAGTACTGAAGTTCAAAGAAACCCTGGTGTCTGCATCTACAGATCTCTGAAGGTAGTAGGACAGGTGGATAAAAGGTGGTTAAGAAAGGATATACAATATTTTCTTTTATTAGCTGAAGCACAGAATACAAGGGCAAGGAGGTTAGGGTGGAACTGATAAACTCATCAGGTCACAGTTGGGAGTACTACATGCAGTTCTGGTCATCACATTATAGGAAGAATGTGACTGTACTAGGAAGGATGCAGAGGAAAATTACTGTGTCGATCACTCTGACCTCTGAGGAAAGATTACATAGTCTGGGGTTGTTTCCTCAGAGCAAAGGTTGAGAGGGGACTGATAGAGATGCGTAAGGTTATAAAATGCATAGAGCGTGTGGATCGTAAGGCAGTTTCCCATTAGTAGCGGAATCAATAATTTAGCGTACACGTTAGAATGCCAAGAGGACAGTTGAGAAGAACTGTTTTAACTCAGAGTGGACAGATTCTGGAATTTTTTGCCTGAAAAGGGTGGTTGAGTCAGAAACTCTGAATATTTAGGCAGTATATAGATATTCATTTGCCTTGCCAGAGCCTCCAGGGCTACAGGCTAAAAGCTGAAAAATGGGGTTAGTAGAAAACATGACTGATCTTTGTTGATCATTGCAGACACAATGGGTCAAAAGGCCTTCTGATTTAGATGTATCAGCCAATTCTTTTTTTAAAAAAGTTTGTCCAGGGTAAAGAGGGGCAAAAGGGAGAAAAAAAAAAATCAGATTTTAGCCCCTTTTCCTTTTAGAAGTATATGGGCTTCAATTAGTGTAACTCATTTGCAAATCAAACTCTCTTACCAACTTTGAGGAGGTTCCATACTGTTTATAGGATATAGTCAGTAACTAAATGAGCTTCAAAAACCAATGATTTGATTCTATGCCCCAAGTACTTAGCCCTGTGATACTCTTGTCATACATTGTCAGAATGGGTGGGTGGAGTATCAATCGATTGCTAGCAATTCCATCTCCATTTTTCACTTGTCTGCTGACAAACAGGACATAGAATCGTTGGTCCATTAAATAAATTTTGCTGGTTTTGGTTGGGCAGACACAGTAACTTCCCTAATTTTGATTTCTTCATTTTCAGGATTTTCAGAATAATTCAACTGGAATCGACTACAAATTAAATGCCTAGCCAATAGATTTTGTCTTTGGTGAGTATTGTTGCAAAATCACTGTTGGAAATAGTACTGACAAACTGAGGCTGTGGAGACAACTTTGATTTTTAAAAGTCTGCAATAGATTACAGGGAGGAAAAGCAAAAGAGAGGTGTAATAAAAAAAAACGAAAGAACTGTGGATGCTGTAAATCAGGAACAAAAACAAAGTTGCTGGAAATGCTCAGCAGGTCTGGCAGCATCTGTGAAGGAAAAAATTGAGTTATGTTTCAGGTCACCGGACCCAAAACATTAACTCTGTTTTTTCCTTCACAGATGCTGCCAGAGAGGTGCAATATTTTAGAGATGATAAGGTGGAGAACTTAATCCAGTATGATCCATTTCGATTTCAATATAGAAGACTGAGGGAAATAAAGCAGTGCCCATTATAAGGGCAAGAGAGGAAAGTTCAGAAAGTTACTAATTAAAAAAAAACAGCAAGATGCTCATTTAGCAGACTGAAGTCTATGTCAAGACTGGGAAAATCTTCAATCTGGACCATAGTGAAATTACTAAATGTTACCAGTTGACTGTCATGTCCAGGTCTGATTTGTGCTGTTTTTATTTACACTCAATGCCATCTGCACTCTAGAACTCACCATCAGACCAGTCATCGACTGTTCTGTTGTTCATAATTTAAAATATCAAAGTAATTAAATGCATTTCAAAAACTACCGTAAAATAAGTAAAACGAGTGATAAATAAAAGATACTCTTTGCCAGTCAGATTTTGGGAGCTTACAGTGAAACATGGATTCAATGCATTCATGAAGACAGATCAAAACCATGCTACTTTTATAACCATTCTTCCTTGAATAAGATAGTCCTTAAACCCTTTCTTCTATTTGCCCTTGTTTGATGGCCAGTAACCAGTATTATCACAAAAGCTGTTACAATAGAAATTCACTTACATAATTGTGGCTCCGATGTGCTGGCTCATTTACAAGTCAAGGAGAAATAACTTAAGATATGGAATTTAAGTTCTTGGACCCCAAACTAAGGTTTATTACTTTAGCTAATGGACCATCCTTGATTTGAAAAAAATTGGGACAGTCAGTAATAGTAGGGTACAATGACAGAGAATTATTTTGTTTTGAAGTTGTTTATGCAACAGAACTAGTTACCCAAAGGGGTGCATACAGTACTAAAGGACTTGAGGTGGTCAGGAGCTGAACCACTGAAGACAAACACAGTTGATACTTTATTTACACAGTAATGTCATAATGATCTGGCATATGCTGCACAAAAAGGGAATGGAAGCAGATTCAAAAGCAACTTCCACAAGGTAACTGGTTAGACACTTTGTCAGCAAAATGTTTCAGGTCTACTGGGAATGAGCAGATAGTGGAACTAATTCAACAGCTGTTTCGAAGAGCTGGCAAAGACAAGGCGAATGGCCTCCTACAGTGTTATGATTTTACATATTACAATTACAGTGGTTCTTTCAATGGTTGTGAGTAAATGCACGTCATTTCAGCTTTGATCACTGACCTTAGCCAATTCTGAAGTTGACCTCTATATTACCTGATTTGGGATTACTAGAGAAATATGGCATAATTTCTGTGCTACTTCCTCTCTTAGAGATGTGCATGGCTCTGGACACTGGAGGAGTGCAGATCTGGGCTGAGCTGTAATGCCAGCATGATATAATGAACCATCAGCACGCTACCTTTGCTTTCACATGCAGGATAACAATTCCAAGCAAATACAATAAACTTTCCTAGAATGTACATGTGATAGTAATAAATCAAATCAAATCAATTGCTAACTTTTAGCCCAACTGAGTTATTTAAGTTTTCTGGCTATCAGTTGTGTCAGAATAGTACTCACATTACCCTTACTAAAGTCACTGAGATATTTACTAATATAGTGTTCCTGTCTAAAGAGCTGAATACTAGATATTGCCTTGACAGTCTGCAGAAACTGAGAATATACAGCAGGAAGGGTGCAATAAGCAAGTTTCCTAATCTCAATTTTAGGTAATGATATAATTAATTCTGACAATTATTTGGTACAACTATGCCCAATTCTTTACCAGGTCACATGTATTGATTACATTACAAATAATATTAAGATACGTGGACAGTGTTATGCTTATGTATATAGGGATGGCAGCCCAAGGCAAGGCTGATAGCCTATTTTTCCACACAACGTGGAGGTGGACATTGTCTCATACACAGTACAGAATCTTATTCCTTGCTGATGTTCTCCCCAAGTTCCCCTATTCCAATATTTCACTTATATTTTCCACAGCATTGCAGTTTCTCTGCTTGAAGTTGCTCAGCTGTGAAAGTATGTAATTTTATGCTGCTGGCCACATTCACAAGGAACTGGGTGAAGACAGAATCAGAGTTATACAACACGGAAACAAGCTCTTTGGCCCAACTTGACCATGCCGACCAGGTTTCCTAAACTGAACGAGTCCCATATCCCTCAACTTTTCCTATCCATACACCATCCAAATGTCTTTTAAATGCTGTAATCATATCCACCTCTATCACTTCTTCTGGTAGCTCATTCCATATACACATCGCCCTCTATGTGAAAAGGTTGCCCTTCCGGTCCCTTTCCGCTCTCATCTTAAACCAATGCCCTCTAGTTATGGATACCCACCCCAGGGTAAAGATCTTGCTTATTTACCTTATCTACGCCCCTCATGATTTTATAAACCTCAGTAAGGTCACCCCTCAGCCTCCTATGCTCCAGGGAAAAACATCCCAGCTTATCCATCCTCTCCTTATAACTCAAGCCCTCCAGCCTTGGTAACATCCTTATTGCACTCTTTCCAGTTTAATAACATTGTAAGTATAGCAGGTCGGCCAGAATCGTACATGGAACTCTAGAGGAGGCCTTCCCAATGTCTTGTGCAGTCGTAACATAATATCCCAACTCCTGCACTCGATGCTTCGACCAAGAAGGCAAATGTGCCAAATGCCTTCTTCAACACTGTCTACCTTTGACACCATTTTCAAGGAACTTGTACCTGCACCCTTAAGTTTCTCTGTTTGGCAACACTCCTCAGGGCCCTACTATTATTAACTGTGTAAGTTCTGCCCTGGTTCGTCTTACCATAATGCAACACCTCGAATTAAACTCCATCCGCCTTCCCTTGGCTCATTGGTCCAGTTGGTTAAGATCCTGTTGTACACTTAGATAACCTTCTTCACTGCCCACAATACCATGAATTCTGGTATCATCTACAAACTTACTAATTATGCCTCATATATTCGCATCCAAATCATTCATATAAATAACAAACAATGGTGGACCCAGCACTAATCCTGTGTCACATCGCTGGTCACAGGCCTCCAGTCTGAACAACAACCCTGTCCTACCACCCTCTGCTCTCACTCATTTCATTTAGGTTCCCTATCAACAGGTAAAGCAACAGGTAAACGTTCATCTAATTTAATTCGAGCACAAGTTCCTGAGATAAAAAGCACATAGGCTAACCCAACATGCATTTTTATAAAGACACACCGAAACATGTATATTCCCATTCTGAAAACTTGCACAGAAATAAACACCAGCCTGTTGTTAATTTCTGTTATGATCACACAAAACTGATGAGTGTTTCTTTACAAAAAGCATTATTTTGTTCAAGGCAATTTCAGCCTCCACAATCCAGGTTTCAATGTTCACTCAGAACATGCAGATTGGAATATCTCACAGATGTGCAGTTGTACTCAGCTCTAAAAATTGGGGGCCAAACACATTGTTGCTGCTGGCATTTCAGCTTCACAGACCTACTTCTCAATGGGGTGATTTTTCTTTGGGCTAAAAGGCAGTTTAGTCTATGTGAGGGTTGATACCAATGCAACCAAATAGCAAGTGTTTTTCTCCTGTCTTCTTTCCTCTTCCCTTCAATCTCAAGAGTGAAGTTTCTCATCTGTTTTGCCCACAGCTTTGCCAAGGCCTCCGCAACCTAATCCAGGATCAGCAGGACACATTGGTTTCAGAGACAATTCCAACAGGCCACCTCCTCAGCAGTGCTATTTCATGCCTTTTTCCACTCCACTAAATACAGTTGCATTTGCTGACTCTGCTTTCACACTAATCAACTGACTTTAATGGTGGCATCAATGGGGATCTGGTAATACAAGACTATGTAATCTGTGGCATAGTGATGCCAAGGCACAAAATTGGCACTGGTGCCCAACAGCCACATCAAAATTGGTGGTTATTCACAAAGGAGAAATCAGCTTCCACATATACAATGCAGAGATTAGATTTCAGGTCCAAATTGCAATATAATCTTGGGGTGTAATGATTCCTCAAACAGACATCAAAAACAAACATATGCAGCATTTATCTCAAAGAGGATTCAAGCATACAGCACTGATGGCCCTGACTTTGTTGCCAGACTCAAATGGTCTATAATAAGAAACTCACTGTAAATTTAAAATTCCACACATGCCACGAACGATCGGATCTGAAAAGCCGATTACTGCACCACTGTAAACTACTGAATGTATAACTGTGACTTGGGTATTACACTTCCTACACACACCAAGCAAAAAACATTTCACCTTAGCACATTTGTCTCCAATGAAAAAAAATCTAGATCTATCCCACACAGGATTATTTTTAAAAAACACATTGCACAGTGTACCAATTTTACATATTATTTCACCTACAGATATTGAAAATTGGAGCTCTGAGAGAAACTCTTTCAAGTTTAGATGATACCTTACACTAGGTTTTTTCCCCCTCAAAGCAGAATTCTTAAACCTGGAATTAATTCCCCCATCCCAATCACGGATTCATTGCAGAAGGGCAGCACTGCAAAGCTATTCCTTAATTCCTTAAAACAAAGGCAAAAAAAATTCTGCATGAACAATGTTCGACTAATAAGTAATTGTAAAGCAAAAGTCCTGCAGTAAGGAGACATTCCCTCTGCCACCATCTAATCTCTTCTCCCCTCCCTCAATTAGGTAATCACTTTCTTTTTTATTGCAAATGTTTCTGAGCAACTAAGGGCAGACAGATTAAAGCACTTCTATGATTTCTCAATTACAGTACAACTGCTCTTATCTATTAGGCCATTTGCAATATTGTTTACTGCAGGGTGGGTGGGTGGGGGAGGAGAGAAATGTTCTTCTCAGAGCGCATGACAGCCGGAAACAAGGCATACCATACGTTACACTGGCCCTCACAAAAACTTAGCATACACATTTCAGAGGAACCCTTCAAGTGTGGCAGTTACAGAAAATTAAAGTCCACTGTGAACTTGATTATTTGCACAAAGAATTAAAAGTCTGCCAGCTGTGCTCACATCTATGGCTTTCAGGGTTAGCTGGCTAGGCAGCCAGTTAAATAAACATGGTAGCAGTTTTTTGTAGCCAGTATCTGTCAAATCAGTTCTCTAAAAAATATTTTTTAAAAAAGCCGGTTGCTCCATTCAAATTCAAACCGGTTTAAAATTTAAAAATTCTAGCTATTAACAGCTTCTCGGCGCTGATTTCCAACAAATCCCTTGCAATTACAATAAACTGGGCTTCCCGTAGAGCTAAATAAGTTTAACCAGTTACTCGGTAGTTTACATACGAAATCCAATTGGTTAAAAATCGTCCTTACCCGTCAAAAAAAAACCTCTCTTCGCAGCCAAATGACGGTTGCAAGGGCAATCCTCCCTTTGCTGCCTCACCGTTTATTTCAAGAGCTGATAAACCGCACTTGAGAACGAACTGCTTCGAAAAAAAACTTGGTGTTCACTATTCCGTCGCACAAGACTTGATCGAAAATGCATCAGTAGCTAATTTGCAGCATGGCTGCGTTTCGCTAAATTTTCAATCTCGTTGACTTTTGCAAAGGAACAGCATCTTTAAAGTTTAAAGCCACCATCTTTTTTTCCTCCCCTCCCACCCGTCTGCATAAAATGGCTGTGGCCTTTTTTTTTAAAACTAGGTTCCAACCCCTTAGCTCTTTGCAGCCAGACAGTCTAAACACTGTTCTGGGGGGGGGGGGGGGGGGGGGAGAGGAGCTTTTCTTAAAAAAAAAGCCCACAGAAACAAGAATCAACCACAAACCTCATAAAGTGCAACAGTGCAAGAATCCAGCAAGTTGAGGCATTCGAGGCAAAATCAAAGTTGAGAAAATTAAGCAAAAAAAAACTGATTCCTTTCCTTTTTTTTCCTTAAAAAAACAAACGTTCAAAAGCCAGTTGAGACTGTGGCGGCCATTTTGGCAGGAACTTGGGAGCCAGCTTCTGTGGGAAGCTTTTATTTGTGACCTTCAGAGAGAGGCTCTCATGTGATCTATTGTCCCGTCAATCAAACCAACAGGAGGACGACGACGTGGATGCTCAACTCCACCTTCCCCGAGAGCAGAGGCACTCCAATAGGGAGGGTGTATGTTCTAACCAGCAGTAGAACCCTGTAAAGTTAATCCCGCTGCGTACAGCGCCAGAGCACTCTGCAATTTAGCAACGTCATTAACTCTTTTTCCACCACCCTGCTGCAATATAGCTGCTCGCTAGATGGGCAGCGCCATTCTCTTTCTTTCAGCCTGCAGTGCCCTACAGACACAAATGAACTTTCCCCACTGTCTGGTCTGTACATGATGTGAATTAGCAGCAACAACTTTATTGTTCTGTTCACAATAATATGTTCTTCCCAGGAGTTTCCAGGTTGCGCCACTGTTTGAGCCCCTTCCCCCAGTGTTCTAGAATGACAGGAAAAGCCTCATTTGTAAATCTCACTTTAGATCAAGGACTACTGTATTTTTTTCCCTTTTTTGAAATCTGGATGCTGCATCTGCAAGAATTTCCCCTCTTCTGTGCCTCCACATTCTACCTTTTCTCCAGTCTACCCTGAAATCACCAACTATCACAATCCTTCTTGACTTGCAGATTATAGAAATCTGCCTACAAATGCTCTCTTCTTTCTCTTGACTATTTGGAAATCTATACTAAATGCCCAAACAGGTCATTACTCCCTTCCAGAAATAGTAGGAACTGCAGATGCTGGAGATACTGAGATAACAAGGTGTAGAGCTGGATGAACACAGCAGGCCAAGCAGCATCAGAGGAGCAGGAAGGCTGACCTTTTGGGCCTAGACCCGTCTTTAGAAATGGGGGAGGGCAAGGGGAGTTCTGAAATAAATAGGGAGAGAGGGGGAGGTGGATAGAAGACGGATAGAGGAGAAGATAGGTGGAGAGGAGACAGACAGGTCAAAGAGGCAGGGATGGAGCCAGTAAAGGTGAGTGTAGGTGGGGAGTTAGGGAGGAGATAGGTCAGTCCAGGGAGGACGGACAGGTCAAGGGGGCGGGATGAGGTTAGTAGGTAGGAGATGGGGGTGGGCCTTGAGGTGGGAGGAGGGGATAGGTGGGAGGAAGGACAGGTTTGGGAGGCGGGGACGAGCTGGGCTGGTTTTGGGATGCAGTAGGGGGACGGGAGATTTTGAAGCTTGGTGAAGTCCACATTGATACCATTGAGCTGCAGGTTTCCCAAGCGGAATACGAGTTGCTGTTCCTGCAACCTTTGGGTGGCATCATTGTGGCACTGCAGGAGGCCCAGGATGGACATGTTGTCTGAGGAATGAGAGGTGCCGCCTCGTGCGAGCAAGAGGAGCTCGAACAGTTCATCCACTTCACCAACACCTTCCACCCCAACCTTAAGTTCACCTGGACCATCTCTAATACCTCTCTCTCCTTCCTGGACCTCTCTGTCTCCATCTCTGGCAACCACCTAGAAACCAATATCCATTTCAAGCCAACCGACTCCCACAGCTACTGAGAATACACCTCCTCCCACCCACCTTCCTGCAAAAATGCCATCACCTATTCCCAATTCCTTCACCTCCGCCGCATCTGCTCCCAAGATGAGGCATTCCACTCCCATACATCTCAGATGTCCTTGTTTTTCCAAGGACCGCAACTTCCCCCCCTCAGTGGTCGAGAACGCCCTCGACCGTGTCTCCCGCATTTCCCGCAACTCATCTCTCACACTCCCTCCCTGCAATAACAACCAAAACAGAATCCCCCTCGTCCTCACATACCACCCCACCAACCTCCGGATCCAACGCATCATCCTCCGACACTTCCGCCATCTGCAATCCGACCCCACCACCGAAGACATTTTTCCCTCCCCACCCTTATCTGCTTTCCAGAGGGACCACTCTCTCCGTGACTCCCTTGTCCGCTCCACACTCCCCTCCAGCCCCACCACACCCGTCACTTCTCCCTGCAACCGCAGGAAGTGCTGCACCTGCCGCTACACCTCCCCCCTCACCCCCATCCCAGGCCCCAAGAAGACTTTCCACATCAAGCAGATGTTCACC
>NC_063368.1:19216317-19245102 GCF_021869965.1 Rhincodon typus
TGTTGTCTCAAAATAAGAAGTAACCCATTTAAGACAGATGGGGAGGAATATCTTCCCTCAGGTGATGATGAATCTTTGCAATTCTCCACCCTACAGGATAGCAGAGTTTCAGTCAAGTTTATAGCTAAGGGACATGGGCACAGTGCAGGAAAATGGCATGGAAGCAGAAGATAACCATGATCCAGTTGAATGGTGAAACAGATCCAAGGTGTTAAATGGTCTTCTCCTGCTCCTATTTCTTATGTTCTTATGAAGGAACAAAGCAGGATGGGACAGAGAAATCAGCCTGGTGACCAGAAACTCAGGATGCTTGCAGATGGAACACAGTCCTTCTACAAGAAGGGTCTAGGCCCGAAACGTCAGCCTTCCTGCTCCTATGATGCTGCTTGGCCTGCTGTGTTCATCCAGCTCTACACCTTGTTATCTCGTCTCCTCAATTTGCATTTGGTCATCCTGAAGTAAAAAGGGCTTCATGAGCAGCAGTGAATTCTGTAAAAGTAAACTGTGTATCACCAAAGGCGAGCATCGGGGCCCTTGGATAGTCAGAATGAGAATGTAAAAGGGTAGATGCTGCATCACCCTCATTTGTACTGAGGTGGTGCAGCCGGAAGGGGAAGAAAACAATCAAGGAGCAGACCAGGATGTTGTAAAGGAAATGGTCTCGTTCAGATCTGAAAAGTGAGAGCAGGATGCATTTTGTACAGCCTGAATTAGAGCCAGCTGTTTGACATCAAGCACTTGGAAACCTTACTCAAGCATGACAAGTTCCCTGCTCCTTTAAAAATTGTAGCAAGACTGGCTAGTGTTTGCTGCATTGTACAAAGCCTTTAAACACTTTTACAGTAAATTTTTTCGTATCAGTGATCTCCTAAGCAAGGAAAAGGGATTGTTTTGTCAATTGTAGCCTGGAAAGAGGCCTATGCAAAATAAGGGTAAAACAATTCTCTCCAGATAGTTACTTGGCTGCTTATGAAAAAGGTTTCAAGTATTCTGTTCCTTTCTAACCTAGGTATTTAATGAGGTGACAAATGAACAACCTCTCCAAGATACTCATCAATTTGCAAATGTTTTCATCCTTCTTAGCTGCACAGGCTACTCATTACTAAACAGTGACAGACTCATCTCTGTCATTCAGTGAACTGTAAGACATCAAGAATTCCAAGTTGAATACCTTTTCCATTTGCATCGGTCAAATGTTTTGTTAAAACAAAAGTTTTGTTAGAAAAATCTAAAATAAAAAACTACTGACAAAGTACAGTACCCAGTAAAAGAGGCTTCATGCCCATCAGGATTATAGGTGGTACAAATACAACATTAAAAAGGCCAGAACAGATATAAACTTCGGAACTTTGGACAGTGGAGAAGTGCTTCCCAAACTTTTTCCCATCATGACGCCATTTTGAGACTTAAAAACTCTAACCGCTCAGTGAGCGATGGGAGAGGCGAAGTAGTACTTGGGGGAGGGTATCAGCCATTGCTGTCATGGAGTTCATTTTTTTCCCTATTTATTCATTCACGGGACGAGGGCATCACTGGCTAGGCAGCATTTATTGCCCATCCCTAATTGCCTAGAGGTCAGTTCAGAGTCAACCACATTGCTGTGGATCTGGAGTCACATGTAGGCTAGACCAGGTAAACCAGATGGGTTTTTCCCCCAACAATCGACAATGGATTCATGGTCATCATTAGACTCTCAATTTCAGATCTTATTGAATTCAAATTCCACCATCTGCCATGGCGACATTCGAACCCAGGTGCCCAGAGCATTATCTGGGTGTCTGGATTAACAGTCCAGCGATAATACCACAAGGCCATCGTCTCCCCAGCTCACAACACCCAAATTTAAACTGGTAACCCCATTATGGATTCTGACCTCCACTTTGAGAAGTTGTGCAGCTGAGGCTGGAATGGGCAGCTTAAAATTTCGATTTTTCACATTGCTGTTACATAATTAACCACCCTCCCTTAGTTTAACACTATCCATCATAGGATCAAATTTTCATCAATAATGCTTGGATGCCAGCTCCTGCTCCAATTCTTTGCATGCAGAGCAATGCCAGAAAGGTCAGTCATCCCAGGGCAGATTTCAGGCTCATAATGAATAGCAGAAAATGCCAAGTGGACTACAGCAGCACTTAATCTTCACGTAGATCACCTCCCAGTCCTCCTCTTCGAATCCTATTAAGATATGCATCTATTCTTTTCTCATTCATATATACTTAATTAGCTTTCTCTTAGATGTCTCCAAAAACTGACCTGCTCTGTTTCCCTCAATTTATGATAAAGGTTTCTGCTGTATTGTTCTTAATTTATTAGTGACCATTTTATTTTGTTTAATTCTCCTACACAAGTTTAAATATTGCATCAGTCTATGTCAATCCTTAGCCTAGAGTGTGGTGATATGTATTGGAGGACTAAGTTATATCAATGGGAATTTACAAAATGCAAAATGAAGAAACATCAGCGAGTTATAATGGTCCAGAACACACTATCTGAAAGGACCGTGAATGCAAATTCAATGGCAATATTCAAAAGGGAATTAATAAATATGCAAAGGGGAAATACATATACTGTTATAAAACTGAGTAGGCCCTTTCAAAGAGCTGGCATGATGGATCAAATGACCCTTCAGAGATGCATCCCTCTATGACTTTTCAAAAGATGCACATATATGAAAATCCGCTTTAATATACGTCAATGCACAACAGCAGTATATCATTTTAAACTGTCAGAATATTTGAACTTTTGAATCTCAGCTGCCAAAACTTACATTTTAAACACACACAGCTTTTAACATCTCATCTAACAAAGAAACATCTGTGACCTCACCTATGCGATTCAAGGCATGGTGCACAGGAGAATTCACTCATCTATTTTAGACAGCATTACACCGGCATAACAGGTTTACTGAGGATAAGGTTTCCCCTGGTTCACTGCTCATTTAGTAATTGAGTGTGGAAGAATGCTCCTTTATTTTTCTTCCCAATGTCTTATCCCTGTAAATGTTGCACCTTTGCAGCTGAGATGATAGAGAGGGAATCATAATTTCTATATTTTTGAATGGGGAATAATGGTTGGGGGTAAAAGTTTCCAGGAAGGGCTATAAATCTCAAGAAAATTGTACAAATATTATAGAGATAAGCAAATAAAAATTAAAATGCTAATTGGAAATTAAGCAGAATTTCTGACTATTCACAGGCGGGTTCACCAATAATTTCAAGGAAAAAACAAGCTAATGTTTCAAATGCAGTCCCTTTGTCAGAAAGATTAGCTGCATTTTTTTTTAAAACAATTTTTTTCAGCCTTTCCAAATTTAATCACCAACACTCATTTAATTTCAATTTAGCTACATATGTATGATTTTTTTTCATAAAAAGATAACATCCTTCCCTGCAGGCTTGCGGCAAGCTCTTTCAGTTTATGCAGTATGGTTTGTTACATCATACACTAATACTTAGCATTAGTTCAGATAAACAGCTGTACTGTATAGAATTTACCATTGGTTGGAGATTTGATTCAAGCAACTACATGTCATTATTCCCTCTGCTCTCTAATGGAAAAAGCACTACGTTACTGTATCACTGGGAATTGGTGCTTTACAAACAACTATTAGCCAATGCTGTAATTGAACCAATGTTAGTTTAGCACACACACCTGCAACAGTCAAGATTTCCAGCTACATATAGGTAATTCAAGGATTCTGTTTGATGAAATTTTACACAAACATAAAAGTAACTGGAGGAGGGATTTGCATCTTTATACGATCCAGGAATAATTCTGTTATATGAAGTAACCTATATGAATAGTCAAATGTCAACAAGTTAGGTAGATTAAAGTAAGTTTATGTAGCAAAGTCCACACTGCTTCTCGGTACTAAACAGGAACAGTGCAAGCACAAGCAGAGCTCTTGGCGGGTTCAAGGAGCATCAGGACATCCTGATAGGGCCTAAAATGGGCAGGAAATGTGAGCATTATTGCAAACCTCAAAATTTGGCAGCTACATGTCAGCGTCTGAGATTGGGGCTTGAATTGCATTGGTGGGGGTGGGGACAATCACAACTTCCCTCTGGTCTTGACCTTCCAATCAACAAAGCCCCAGGAAAATGAGTCAAGAGGCCATAAACATTATGCAAGCCCAGCTCTGTTTCTTCGGGAAAGTCCGGACAATCCAAATCAATGCATCTTCACTCTTTTCTCCTGACCTTTTGCCCACGGGGAAATAAGCATTCTCTCAAAGGCAAAAATAATGAAAATCTAACTTGAAATGGAGAACAACTAGGCAAATCAAATAGTGGTTAAAGTGGTATAAAGATGAGGTTTTACAAGCCATTAGATAGAAGAGTGAAGAGAGTGAGTTATATTGCTCTGAGGCCTTGGAAAGAGTGAGTAGAGTGGGAGACAATTCTGATTCAAATGTTGACAGAGAGAAAATAAACTGAACCCTGAACCAGTTTTACTATAATTTCAATATAATTTTTAATGTAATTATTAATATTTTTCATTTCAATATTATTAATAAAGCCAACAGAATGTCATTTATCATGACGGGAACAGAATACTAAAGTACAAAGTTTACACTTCAGTTACACAGGGCACGAGATTCACATCTGGAGTACTATGTACAGTACCGGTCCCCATATTTAAGGAAGGAAGCAAGTGTATTGGAAAAAGTTCAGACAATGTTTACTAGACTAATACCCAGAATAGGCAGATTTTCTTGGGATTAAATATTGGTCAGGTTAGGCTTGTATCCACTGGAGTTCAGAAGAGCAACAGGTGACTTGATGGAAAAACATAAGATTTATACACAGATGGATTTTGACAGGGTAGATGTGGAGAAGATGCTTCCTCTTATCCAAGAATGTAGAATTAGGGGTCAATGTTTAATCTCTGAGGGTCAAGTGTTTTTGAAACTTTCTTCCTTAAAAAGTGATTGGGTAAATGCAGATAAGCTTGCCATCAGATCAGTCATGATCTTATTGAATGGTAGAGAAAGCCAAATAGGCTGAATGGCCTGCTCCTGCTTCTTGTTTATAACTACACCTGAGACTTATGACATCCATCAGCTGCCATAAGTTCTTGACATAGCACAGCACTCACTCTAGCTTCTTCTCAAGTTGTTTGTCCAAAGCTAGGTTTTTGCTGTGATTTAGCAAACAATCACCAAAGTGTTGAGATTGTTTTTACAAGTATAGCAAGGCAAACAGAACTAAAATCTACCACAGTCAAACAGGGAGGAGTGAAGCTGATGCTTTTGGGATGAAGCTGATCAACAGGCTATCCATCTAGACAAGTGCTGAGCAAACCAGCCCTCCCAGTCTAACTATGGTCACCCACTTTGAGTAATGCAATACAAACCCACTCATTTCTAGACAGAATATGTGCATAAATGACACCATCATTAAAGGTATGAGAGAAGTAGACAAGTCAAACCCTGTCCAAATCCTTGGCACTCTTGGGGGCAGAGATGGGTTCCAACTACTATATTTGAACACAGCTGGCCATTTATGCAGTCCCAATGTGCAAAGACAGCATGAATAAGCAAATTACTACACAAACTTCCATCATACAAATGACAATTATAGCTTCCATATTCAAAATCAACACTGAACTAATCAGGTGCAACAACCTACAATGCATCTAAAACTCTAGTTCACAATGTCCTGGCATTTAAATGGGATTACAAGCTCCAAGGCAGCAAATGGTGAATCTCGTTCCCCGCCCTGCTCTAGCAGGTCTGCTCCTCTGCCTCCATCACTCATCGAGGATTCATGACAGCTTTCAAGCCTCGAAATAGTGTCACAGTCAGAAAAGGTATGGGAAGCATTGCTCTAGCTGGTCCAATCCCAATCAGTCCTGACATCATTTGCAGTAATAAGGTGGCAGGAAGAGCAGAAATCAAACAAATCCCTCAGTAGAAATTCACAGAAAATCACCTTCATGGAATCAATAATATAGATTAAGACATATCTGTATTTGAAAGTTGCTTAAAGGCAGTATACTCAAAGATGACGTACGATCATAAGAATTGGCAGCAGAAGTAGGCTACTTGGCCATGATTTCCTTTTCACAAAACCATATTGATTCAGCCGGATTACCCCGAATTTTCCTAAGTGCCCTGCTAGAATCTGTAATAATGGCATCTAATAGCTTAACATCTGTCAAAGGAAAGTAAGTGACTTGTTAGATTGCAGCTTTGCTTACCTCACTTTATCAATGCATTACATTCAATTTTTTCCCAATCTAATAGAACCTTTTCCATAACTAGAGAATTTTTGAAATTTGATTAATGTATCAACTAACTCGCTAACCACTCTTAAGACCACAGGATTTGATCCGTTAGGATCTAGGAATCCGTCAGCCCATAGCTCCAACAATTTGCTCAGTACCACTTCCTTGGGTGATTGTAATTATCAGGAGTTCCTCCCTCTCTTCCATTTCCTGATATGCAGTTATGTTACTCATACCCTCTGTAGTAAAGACCAATACAAAATACCCGTTCAATTCATTTACTATCTTTTTATTCTCTATCATTAGTTCTCCACACACTGCTACAGGACTGATGCTCACTAATTCTTTTCTAAATAGCCATTAAAACTCTTACTGTTTCACATTTCCCAATAACTTTCTCTTGTACTCTAAATTTTCCCTCAACATTTTAGCCACTCTCTCTCATTGGAATGCAGCTATTCAGTACATTCTGAAATTATTCCTTAAAATGACTGCCACTGCAGCTCTAATGATCTGTCCCTTAACTGCATTTGACAATTCATTTTAGCTATACCTTCACACCATAGTTGTTTCTATTTAAATTTAAAATACAAAGCATGGACCCACTCTCTCCTCCCTCAAATTGACTTTTACATTCAATCATTTGTGCCGCCATTACCTAGGGCACCTTCACTACAAGGTCACAAATTACAATCATTTTCCATAATATCAGGTCTAGAAAAGCCAACTCTCCGGCTGACTCCAGAATGTTATTCTGAAGAACCTTTTTGGCATAATTTCTAGGAACTCATCTAGGTTACCTTTGTCCATTTGACTTTTCTAGTCTATATATTGATTAAAATTTCCTCCAATTCCTGACAACCTACATTACTGAACAAGTAAACAGAGTTTTGAACTAAATAATGGGGACAAAGGACTACCTTCCTGACAAGCTCCCGTTATTTCCTCCTTTACATTCCATCCTACCAGTGATTACTACTGGGGCACATACACCTTTCCCCCAGGTGATTTTTTAATCTTATCATTTCTTCACTCGATCCAAACTTGGTTTCCTAAATTTAGATCATTGCCGCTCTATTGTGCTAATACCATCATTAATTAACAGAGCTACCTCCCTTCCAAAACATTTTCTTAGCTTTTTGTTCTTCCTTAACATGAAACCTTCAATATTTAGATTCTAAACTATAACATGCAGCAGCCATGTCTTGTGACAACAACCAGAGTTTGTTTATTTCTATTTGCACTCAGTTCTGTTTTGTTTCAAATGCTGTTTTTTGATTCAAAGCCTGTGGTTTTGTCTTTTTATTATTTTAGCAACCTCTCACCTCATCTGTTGATTCAATGATCTCTTTCTATCGCAGTCCACTTATCATTTCCCACGTCTGTATCTTTATCTCTTGCCTGGTCTCCACTTTGTGGTTAATTATCACACCATTCAAAATTTCATCCTTTTCCCCATTAGTTAGTTTAAAAACCCTCTCAACTTCCTTAGTAATGTGGCTCACTAGAACACTGAACCCATCAGGGGTATAGACTATCCCATCAACACAGCTTCCCACTTTCCCTCAGACTGATGCCAGTGCTGCAAAATTCGGAACCACTTCTACCGCAGCAGAATTTGGAGAAATGGATGCAAAACTCCAATTTTTTGCCCTACTTCAAATTGCACGCGGCTCAGGTAGCATTCAATCTGACCTACGCATCTCTGCTTCTCAATTTGGTGGCTGGCTCCTCATACCAACTATGCAGAACCTCTTCCCTTGATCTGGTTGTCATTGGTACCTACATGAACCATGAAGGATGGATCAAATTCTGGCACCAGGCAGGCAACACAGCCTTCTGGACTCTCACTCTTTGACACAGAGAATTATTGCTATTTAAATGACGAGGTTGCTCACTCAATTTGATTTGATTACAGTCAGTGTGTTTGGAACAGCTATAAGCCAAGATGATCCTCAAAGAAAGGCCTGATTAAACATCCTAGGATCTCATAGTACTGTGCTATGTTAACTTGATGAAATCACAGTGAATGCAAAGACTCTCCTCTAAGCACCATCAACACAAGCATAATCAGTTAATAGGTTAGACTGGTTGTGTAGAAAAGGGTTCAAGCCATGAGTCTCTTTTCAGTATTTCAACAGTATGTTACCCTATTTATTGTTTATAGAATTAGAGTTTCCATGTATTTCAAGGGTATTAAGACATATGGAGCCAAGGCAGGCAGATAGAGCTACAATAAGGATGTGGCACTGAATGACAGAACAGGGCTGATGGTTTATTCCTATTTCTACATCTCAATACATCACATTTGTCTTAAACAACTGCTCTAAAGGTATATCCTGAACTTTATCCATCTTCCCGGGGAGCTGGTGGGACAGGGATGCTGTACACCTGCCAGCAATGTAAAATTCCCATTGTTGGTCCATACTGTTGGACTGAGAGCCTCAACTAGCCCACATCCAAAAGTAAACTACAAGTCCAACACAAACATTCATGGTGTTAATAAAATTATACTGGCACAAAATGAAACCATCTGAAGAGATGATGCTTTCCTGCTTTACAGGCAGCTTGGGTAGTAAACAATAAGTCATAACCCAACTGCTGACACAGCCACATTGATTATCGATTACTCACTGCTTGCTCTCCTCGATGGGAGATTCAGATGTGTCGTCGTGCTCATCTCGGGTAAAATCCTCACATTCCGCCTATAACAGAAATAAGGAAGTGAATGAGATTAACAGAAGAGCTTTTGCAAAATTTATACACATCATTTTAAATTTTATATGCTTCATTACCATCTGTGAATCACCTTCAATCTAGATTGCAGCATTTGAGCTTCTCTCATTGCCCTTCACACAGTTTAGCCTGTTCATAAAAGGATCAGATTTGCTGTTTTTCTCAGTAACTTTTCTAACACAAAGAACTTCTGAAGTTTGATTCATCAATGGCCTATTCTTCTTAATAACACTGTTGTGTTTCCACTTTGTAGGAAGTTTTTAAAAAATTAAAGCAAACAGCTGTATTTTACTGTATCTAGATGCACATTCCAAAATCAAGATCACTGCTTGGTTCAGGGGCATTGCTGCAATCCTAGTTACTGAACTCCTGTCTTGTTATAAAAAGCATTCTCCATCTCATTCAAGAACTGCTATATAACTACGGATATGTAGGAATGTTCAATTTATAAATAGAGACGTCGAGTACAAAAGCAAAGAAATTATGAAGAACAGCAATACACTGGCTCAGCATCAACTAGTGTCTCCAATTCCAGGCACTGCACTCTGCAAAGGACATGATTTTGGAGAAGGTGCAAAACAGATTTATGAGAACGGCTCCAGATAGGAGGGTCTTCAGTCCCATGAATCGACTGTAGAAACTAGAACTATTCTCATTAAAAAGATGATGGGGAAGAGATTGCAAGGCATTTCTCGACATCGTGAAAAGTCTAGAGATAGAAACTCTTCCCAATGGTGTAAGAATTGGGAATAAGAGGACATTAATTTAAGGGAGCGTGGCAAAAGGATAAACAACAATACGAGCAGAACCATTTTTATGCAGCAGTTGGTTAGGATCTGGAATGCAGTACTTGAAAGGCTGAAACATGCAGATTCAATCAAGGCTCTAAAAAGGAAATTGGTTAAGCATATGAAGTGAAAAATATTATAGGCTACAGGGAAATGGCAGTGGAGTAAAAGTAGCTGCTTGCTCTTGCATAGAGTTAGCATAGATTTGAGAAGCCAAATTGCTTCCTTCTCTGTTGTAACCATTCTATGATTCTCATCAGAATCTGTCACAACCTCAAATATTTACATATACTCTTCAATGCAATTAAACATCTCAAGGCACTACTCAAGACAAAATAATACAAAGAAGGCCAGTGAGCCACAAAAGGTCAAAAGGAGGTACACTGAAGAAATGTCTTAAAAGGAAAACAAGTTCAAGGGCAGAGACAGACGTAGGAAGGGAATTCCAGAGTTTGGGCACAGAAAACTGAAATCCCAACCACTTGTGGTGGAGAAATTACAATTGAGAATGCACGAAAAGGCAGAGTTAAAGAGGCAGATATCGCAGAGTCACGGCTCTGAAAGATATTACAGAAATAGGGAAGGACAAGGTCATGGAAGGATTTGAAAACAAGAAAGTAAATTTTACAGTCAAGATGTTGTTTAACCTGGAGCTAACGTAGGGCAGTGAACACAGTGATAACAGCAAACTAGGATAATTACATCCAACGATTATTCTTAAGATGTGAAAGAATTGGTAAACTGGCCAATATTCGTCACTGAACTAACACCAGAACTAGCCAAAACGTTTGCCTATAAACAGTGTTGTTTGATGCCAAGCTGTGAATCATTAGATAACTGACTTACAAAATACCTATTTTAGCAGTGTGGACTAACGTATTCCTCTGCAGCCAATGTTTAAGATCTATTCACAAACTTTACTAACAGAACAGAGGCGGTGGATTGGAACAACACGAGACATAATTTCAGTATGGTTGGGAATTTTAAACTATAATTGTGCTTTGCACAGTCACAGGGAAAGTTTAAAAAGAAAAGCATGAAATCAACAGCGCAGGCCAGCTATAGTAATCTGGATTTCCTATTTACCTTAGAGGCACTACAAAACATTTTAGTTGTATGTTAAAAAAAACTAGGATGGACACATTGGATTCTCTATCATACACAATTTATTTCCAACTGAAATTACATTTACAACAGAAACGGTGTAGAAGGCTATTAGTAAACTTGCAGTCAGTCATGGAAGAGTTATGAAGCAAGAAAGTAAATAATCCTAAACTTCCAATGACCCAAAATGCACACAAATTCATAAAACTTCTCATGTGAAGACTTTCCCGTTAGGTGACATCTTCCAGCTGCTTATATTCATGGCCAGCATTAGGATTTCACCCCTTCACAACAAACCCTTTCTCCTGCTGATCCCTACTGATCACAAGTCCCAGTGGCAAACAGGGTGACAAGTTATATTGCACTTGCACTGGTCTCAGTAAATAAACTGCCAGCTTAATGACAGAAATGATGTCTTCATATCTTAGCAAATCTGTTAATTTTACTTCAGGGCCTTTTATTTTAAATGGCCTTGTGACCTCAATTCACTTGCCAAATATAGCTCCAGCACAGAACAAAGCTGTGAAGCTGCAGCTATAGACTGAGTTTATTTAACAAGCATAGACAATTTAGTTCAGAATAACATCTCTCCAGCAAGAGAATGCCAGCCACCTGTCGGTCCCCAAGTACAAATGAGTATAACTTAAGTGTTAAAAATATTGTTAATCTTAGCATTTTGAAAACTCAACCCTTCCACCTCTTTGCATTTTACAGTCTACAACCAAGAAGAAAATACGACACATGTTTAATGTAGGTTCAAAGGTTTGTTCAGAGGCCATAATGATATACCTCAAGCCTGATAACTTGATGAAGGTATTCAAATCACAAGAGCAGCAGGCACTGCATACTTGCGCTAGAAGTACAACAGCTGTTGCCACTACATCTCACTATTCTAGCCAAGACAGACCGACCAGAGAGAAAAAGTTATACCTAAAGTTAGCAGTTTATGGGATACTGTCCAAGATTGATGTCAGCTGAAGCTCTACCCCTTGAGGAATCATGGAATCCCTACAATGTGGAAACAGGCCATTCGGCCCAACAAGTCCACACCGACCCTCTGAAGAGCATCCCACCGAGACCCATTTCCCTTACCCTTGATTTCCCATGTCTAACCCACCTAACCTAAACATCCCCAGGCACTATGGGCAATTTAGCATGGCCAATCCACCTAGCCTGCACATCTTTGGACTGTGGGAGGAAACCGGAGCATCTAGAGAAAACCCATGCAGACACAGGGAGAATGTGCAAACTCCACACAGACAGTCGCCCAAGGCTGGAATCAAACCCAGGTCCCTAGCGCTGTGAGGCAGCAGTGCTAACCTCTGAGCCATCATGCCGCCCATGATGATCTTAACACTTTAAAAAAAGACTGATACAACTGCAATTTCCAACTGCATTCTTTGGCCCACTGATCCCTAGCAACCTAGCCTTCAAATACATCCCTCCCTTGAGCACTCCATCTCATTTGTACTTAGTTCTTAGTCACTAAGTTATCCTATTTGAATTTCAGGGAGCTTGGACATTCTTAGAGCTGTTACCTCATCAGCAGTCAAGTCCTAAATTAGAATACTAATTATTTATTGCATTATGTAGATTAACAGGCACCTGAATTGAAGCTTTAAATATTGCTGAGTTGGTATATTTCCAGCAGCCACAAAGACAAAAGCAAGGACATCTTGCACTGGGAGATGAATTAGATTAGAGAAAATCCACAACCTCATGGTACCTACCCAATTTCACCAACCTCTTATTTTACCTGTAGCCAGTTTCAAGAAACATGTTATTAAAGCCATAAGGTACATCATGCCAATATGTGGTTTTGTACAAGAAAAGAAACAAAAAACGGCATGAAAGCTGAAATCTATTCCAAACTTTAGAAAGTAATAACATAACAACAGAATTGAGCTAACTACTGGAATTTCATTTTCCCGGAAAGAAAAGCTGCAAGTATAGGCACAAGAAGGGAATATATCCTACCCGAATCTCCGCCTTGACATTCTGTTCCTTGGTCAATATGTGCAGCTCCTCTGCCATCTTCTCCATCTCCTGGAAACAGAAAAATATTGGTCATTTCAGATTGTCCAGACAGTAAATTAAAGACCGGAGCCCATAAGTAGTTCGGCAGCAAGGTGCAAGAGTTGGGTCAGTCAGGTATGTCATTGTAGGGAGTGATTATAGGCAAGGAAAAGGAAGAGAGAAATAGAAGTGAGAAAATAAACGTGTGGAAAATGGAAATAAGAGAAAAACTGAGGGGACAGACAGGAAAATGGAAATGAGAGAAAAATTATGAAGGGACAGACAGAGGAAAATGATGAAAGATAAAGCCAAAGAAAGAGAAAAAGCAAAGATATGGCAGCAACTACAAAACACTGGAACATCATTAGATACTAAAATAGACAAAAAGTGGGTGAAGGGACCAACTCTACAGATCCAAGATGCATTGTATTCGAGTTTAATTATGGACAGGACTTGTATACCAGAGGAATCTATTGTAAGTGAACGGTGAGTGCCAAATCTTACAATGTCAGTTTGGTTCAATTGCTAGAAATTTCATGAATCAGAAGGATTACAAGATCTGGTCAACATCAGTCTTGAACAATAGTTGGCAAGTAACATTTACATTACATGAGTAACCCATTATGCCCATCTCAAAAAAAGACAGGACATAGCCTTCTATCCTTGAAATTCAATGAATTGCCATGGTTAGATCTAAGGTTTTAGAGTAGATTTGTAGCTTGGGTTGTGGATGCTGTGGTTGGTTAGCTCAGCAAGCTGGTTTGCTATTCTGCAGACGTTTCATTACCCTGCTGGGTAACATCATCAGTGCAGCCTCCGATGAAGCGCTGTTGTGTTTTCCCACCTGTCATTTAAACTCTGGTGTCCGTTGAGCTGGATTACCTCACTTCCGGTTTTCCTTCACAATGGAGTGTATTTAGCTCTCTGTGTATATTGATGGCTTTCTTAGTGGAGAACCAGGTCTCTAGGAATTCCCATGCTTGTCTCTGCTTCGCCTGTCCCAGGATCCTGGTGTTGTCCCAATCGAATTGGTGGTTTTCCTCATCCATGTGGATGGAGATGAGTGAATATTGGTCATGTCTTTTTGTTGCCAGTTGATGTTCGTGTACTCCTGTGGTTAATTTCCTTCCTGTCTGTCCAATGTAATGTTTGTCGCAGTCTTTGCAGCGAATCTTGTACATGACATTGGTCCTGTCCATAGTGGGTAGTGGGTCTTTAGTTCGGGTTAGCAGTTGGCGTAGGGATGATGTGGGTTTGTGTGCTACTCTGATGCCCCAGTCAGAAGATGCCTATTACACAAACGACACCAGGAGGATACTACACGCCCCGACACACTCATCACGCTACCTTACATCAAGAATACATCTGAACTGACCACAATACTCCTACGACCACTGGGCATCAGAGTAGCACACAAACTCACATCAACCCTACACCAAAAACCCACTACCTGCTATGGACAGGACCAATTTGCACAGCGAATATAGGAAGTTAGACAAGAGGTTAAAAAGCAGAACCTCAAATGGTAACAATCTCTGGATTACTCCCAGTGCTACATGCTAGTAGCAGTAGGAATAGGAAGATAGGGCAGATAAATGAGTGGCTGAGGAGTTGGCGCAGGGGGCAAAGTTTCAGATTTTTGGATCATTAGGATCTCTTCTGGGGCAGAAGAGAAGTGTTCAAAAGAGATGGATTTCACTTGAACTGGAGAGGGGCTAATATCCTGGCATGGAGATTTGCTAGTTCTGTTCAGGAGTCTTTAAACTAGTAGGGAGGGAGGGTGGGGGATCCTAAGTAGTGAGAATAGAGAAACAGAGGAGGATGGTTCTGAAGTTAAGGAGGGCAAATTAATTAGAAAAGGCAGGCAACACCAAGTCAGAGAATGAGGTAACTCTGAAGAATTAAACTAAATTTATTTCAAATGCAAAGGGTCTTACAGGTAAGGCAGATGAACTCAGGATATGTATGAAAATATTGGACTGGTACATCATAGCTATTACAGAAACATGACTGAGGGAGGGACAGGACTGGCAGCTCAATATTCCGGGATTTAGATGTTTATAGATAGATAGAAAGGGAGGCGAGAGAAGAGAGGGAGTGGTGTTTTGGATTAGGGAAAGTACATTTGAGGGATCATCCAGTGAAGCTATGGGTGGAATTCAGAAATAAGAAGCCATTGAACACACTGATCAGATTGTACTGAAAAGATGCTACTAGTATATTAAAGAACAACTAGGGAGAGAACAGGACCTCTTAAAAGGTCATTTATACGTTGAACCACAGGAGATGGGAGAAATACTAAAGAAATATTTCGCAACAGTTTTTTTTTACTGTGGGGAAAGACATGGAAGCTAGGGAACTCGAGGAAATGAATATTAATGTCTTGAAAATAGACCACATTAAGATCTCCAATAGCACCACCTCTGTAAAAAACATCAAGGTTGAATAAATTTCCAGGACCTGATCAAGTGCATCCCAAAACATTGTGGAAAGTCAGGAAAGAAATTGTGGGGACTCTAGCAGAGATATTGTATCATCCATAGCTACGGAGGAGGTGGCAGAGAACCGGAGGGTGGCTAATAGAATAGAATCATCGAATCACTACAGTCTGGAAACAGGTCATTCGGCCCAACAAGTCCACAGCGACTCTCCGGAAAGCATCTCACCCAGGCTCATCCACCCTCTACCGTATCCCTGTAACCCTACATTTCCCATGGCTAATCCAACTAACCTACACATTATGGGCAATTTAGCATGGTCAATCCACCTAAACTGCACATCTTTGGACTGTAGAGGAAATCTGAGTACCCAGAGGAAACCGATGCAGACATGAGGGGGAAATATGCAAGCTCCACACATACAGTTGCTCAAAACTGGAATTGAACCCAGGTCCCTGGCGCTGAGAGGCAGCAGTGCTAACCACTGAGCCACTATGTCATCCCTATGTTGTGCCATTATTTAAGAAAGGCTATAAGGAGAAACCTGGGAACTACAGACCAGTGAGTCATAAAACATAGAACAGTACAGGCCCATCGGCCCACGATGTTGCGCCGACCTATTACAGTCTGACATCAGTGGTGGGTAAGTTGTTGGAGGGGATTCTGAGAGATCGGATTTACATGCATTTGGAGAGGCAAGGACTGATTAGGGATAGTCAGCATGGCTTTGTGCATAGGAAATGGAGTCTCACAAACTTAATTGAGTTTTTTTGAGGATGTAACCAAACAGATTGATGAGGGCAGAACGGGTGACATTGTCTACTTGGACTTTAGTAAAGACTTTGACGAGGTTTCGCATGGTAAACTGATTAGTAAAGTTAGATGACATGGGATTCAGGGAGAGCTTGTCAACTGGATACAAAATCGGCTTGACTGTAGGAGACAGAGGGTGGTACTGGAGGAGGATTTTTTTTGAACTGGAGGCCTGTGACCAGCAATGTTCTACAGGGATCGTAGTGGATCCACTGTTGTTTGTCGTCATTTCTATAAATTATTTGGATGAGAATTTAGGAGAAAGAGTTAGTAAGTTTGCAGATGACATTGAGATTGGTAGTATAGTCAACAGTGAAAAAGGTTATTTAAGATTACAAAAGGAATCTTGATCAATTGGGCCAGTGGGCTGAGCAGTAGCAGAGGGAATTTAGTTTGGTAAAGCAAACAAGAACAGGGCTTATACGGTTAATGGTAGGGCGCCAGCAGTGTTGACGAATAGAGATCTAGCGGTTCAGGTACATAGTTCTTTGAAAGGTGCATCACAGGTAGACAAAATGGTTAAGATACTTAGCATGCTTGCCTTCATTGCTCAGACCTTTGAGCATAGGAGTTGGTACATCATATTGTGTTCGTACAGGATGTTTGTGAGGCCACTTTTGGAGGACTGTTTACAGTTCTGGTCATTCTGCTGTAGGAAGGATATCATTAAATTGGAGAGGGTTCAGAAAAAAATTTACCAGGATGTTGCTGGGAACGGAGGGGATCAATTATAAGGAGAGGCTGGGACTCTCCCTCCCTCCCCCTCAATGCCAGGCAAGTGTTAGTGGGAAAGCATTTTGGGTAGTGACAATAGCACAATAAGACATCAGGCACCTATGGAAAAGGATAAAGACGGCCAGGAAACAGAAGGTCCTGAACTGAGGGAGGTGACTTTATTATGTCAAGACAGATGTGGACAAAGTGCAGTAGGAGCAGCTACTTTAAAGAAAAAGTACAGAGCACTGGGGGGTCATTCAAAAAAGGAACAAGTGAGATTGCAGGGCCAACATGGTCCCATAAAGGTGAAGAGTGGGACAAGTCCAGAGAATCCAGAAGGTCGAGAAATGTCAGGATTAGAGAAGGAATAAAGGGAAGCCAATGGTAAATACAGAGGGATCAAAGGGTGGAAGCCCTAGGGACGTCTAGGAAGTGCAGCAGGTTGCTTTAAAAAAGAAATTAGGAGAGGGGGAATGAGTAAACTCTGGCAGGTAAAATAAAGGCAAATTCAAAAGATGTTTTACACGTATATGAGGAGTAAAAGTCTAACATTAATGGTAAGGAAACTTTTGAAAATATTGAGAGGTACATAATTAATTGCTACTTGAAGAGGCAAGGATGAATTTTGGATAATCAGCATGGTTTCATCAGGGAGAGATCATGTCCCACAGGTTTGACTCAATTTTAAAGACGCAACTACATGTGTAAATGAAGGTAGTGCAGATGCTGTAGTCTAAATGGACTTCAGTAAGGTACTTGACAAAGTTTGAAGGGAAGACTGGTCCAGAAGATAGATAGCCTATGGAATCGGGGTGGGGGGAAACTGGGCAAATTGGATCCAAAATTGGCTTAGCAGCAGGAAGCAAAGGGTGATGGTTGATGTTTCTGTAACTGGAAGCCTGTACGGTAGTGTATTGCATGCTTCAGTGCAGTTTGCAGTGTACATTAATGATCTAGACACAAATGCAATAGGTTTTATTGGTAAATTCACAGACAACAGTAAATAGAAAGGAGGAAAGCCTTAGACTACAGATTGAAAGAAAGAGACTGGAGGGGCAGATGGGTAGAACAATGGCACGCTTGAAAAAAGTGCGAGGTAATGTATTTTGGAAAGATTGGCAAGGTAAGGTAGCAGACAATGAACGGTGGGACCTTGGGAGAAACAGAGGATCAGAGGAATCTTGGTCCACATGACCACAGAACTTTGAAGGCAACAGGACAACTGGACAAGGTAGTGAAGGCAGCATACGGGAATTTGCCTCTATTATTTAAAGCACTGAATACAAGCGCAGGTATGTTATGATGGAGCTGTACGAGATTAGTTAGGTCACAGCTGAAGTACTTGTGCAGTTCTGGTCATCACACATCAGGATGGATGTGATTACACTAGACTGTGTACAGAAGAGATTCATCAGAATGTTGCCTGGACTGTTTCAGCTATGAAAAAAGACCAGATGGACTTGGGTTACTTTCCTTAGAGCAGAACAAGCTTAGGGGAACTTGATTGTGATCTACAAAATTTACGAGGGTAGATATGGTACATATGAAGAAACCTCCCTCCTTAGCAGAGTAGTCAATAACAGAGAGGCATAGATATAAGGTAAGGGTTAGGATGATTTGAGAGGATTTTAAATAAAAATGTTCACTGTCTGAAAGTGCAGCATAAGCAGAAACCATCACATCTAAGTAGTATTTAGATAAACACTTCAAATGCTATAATATACAAGCCTATGGGCCAGTCGTTGGAAAAAGGGGTTAGAGTTGATAGCTGCTTGATAACTGGAACAGACACTATACGCCAAGAACACTTTTTCATGCTGTTTGATTCAATCACTCAATAATTTACCTTAAAAAGCATTTTCAAACCTGTGACCCCTATTACCTAGATGGGCAAGGGCAGCACATGCATGTTGCACACCACCACCTGCACATTCCCATTTACACAAGCCACATACCATCCAGACTTGGAACTGGATCACAGCTCCCTCACTGTCACTGGATCCAAATCTTAGATCAAAAGTTCAGCTAGGAAGGGAGTTCCAACTACATGACAAACTGCAACAGTTCAAGGCAGCAGCTCGTCAGCACCTTCTCAAAAGAAATTACGTTTGGGCAATAAACATTAACCTAGCCAGCAAGATCTGGAGTATGGTTTAAATACACAACTTCTAAAGATTTCTTTCACAGGATGCCTCCTGCGAAAGAAATTTTTGAAAATTGGGGATTTAAATCAACCTCAGATCTCGAATATGCAATCTAGACTACACTACAGCACATTACAGAGTGTTGAATTGTTATGGGATCATTTACAGAAAGACATAAGACATTAACTTCAGATTTAGGAATTAAAAACCCTACAATATTATAACATGAAGCATGGCATCCATCAAACGGCCAGAGCAAAATCATACCTCATCTAATACCCCAAAAAAGCTTCATTTGGTTGTTCAGATCATTGCTGATGCCAAGATCTTTCTGCACATAAAAGGTCTACCATATAATCTTTTGTTTATTGCAACTTTTAATCATGTCACCATTGGGAGTAAAGCCTGGGCCCAAAACTATGGAGTTTCATCCTAAAACCTCTCCATCTCCGCCTTCACTTTTAAGGCTCTCCTTAAAACCTCCTTTTTGACCAAGATTTTGGGCACTGGTCCTAATAGCTACATCTGTGGCTTGGTACATTTATTTCACTCTGCTGTGAAACACAATTTATGATATATACTAATACATTGGACTTGCTTGTTAAAGGGACACTACAAATTAAAGTTGTTGTTGCAGATTAGCATATTAAAGTTATTGACTGCAGATGGAAAACTTCAAGATGCCTGGAAATGTGGAGGAGGGAGGCTCAAATGAAGCATTCAAGAAGACATTGGATGATTATTTGGGTAGAAAAGGATGTGCATGGATATGGGAAAAAAGCAGGAGATTGATACTAGAATTAATTCAAACATGATGGGCCAATGGCCTCCATCTGTACCGAACAATTCTGTGGTCCTATGATGTAATTATATATAAGTTCAGAAGTCACAATACCAGGTTATGGTCCAAAAGGTTTATTTGAAATTGCAAGCTTTTGCAGCACTGCTCCTTTGTCACTTAACGAAGGAGCAGCGCTCCGAAAGCTTGCGATTTCAAATAAACCTGTGAGACCATAACCTGGTATCATATAACTTCTGACCTTGTCCACCCCAGTCAAACACAGGCACCTCCACATCATAATTATATATAGACAGCTACTTACTATTCAGCGCCATTAACTAGAAACAACAGCGAACAAATAGTCTAAAGTCAGCCAGAGAACAGCATATTACAAGTGGTTACAGGATTCTTTAAATGTAGGAAAAATAAAACTCTCATTGATCTCACCCAATGGAAAATACGTGTGCGGACCAGAAATACGATGATCAGCAGATTCAGCTCTGACTGTCCCATAATTAAAAAAAAAGGTCAGTAGCATTTACTCTCCAGGCTCAGATCTGTCAAATGAACACTTACATGTGGGACCTGTAGGTGCCCAAAACACTAGCAAGAGTCAACAACTTAGAAGAGCAAAAAAAAAATGGTAAACAAACAAATTTATGTACAACATAGAGGGGGTGGCAGGCATTCTGGAAGGAGAATGCAAAAGATTGTAAAACAAAAAAAAAACTCTCAACAAATGCAGCAATACTGATGAGAAACAGCGAATTGGTGGGAGAAGGATACTGCTGTGGAGGTTTATCACCAGCAGATTTTTATACAAGCAGCCCGGTTTTGAAGTGAACTGTTTGCAAATTTCTCAAAAACAACCTACTTCACCAGAGCAAGGCAAACCAGATTCATATTATGATCCCATCCTCAACACCTCATTGGTAGGTGCAATTGTGGACAATGTGGACAGGTTAAGAGAAAGTTAGATGCAAACGTTATATTGCACTTGTTTTGACTTTCCCTCACTCCACCACATTGAAGCAATTTCTTCCAGATCAGAAACAATTGCAAACTGACCATTGTAACTACTTAGGTTTGTTGCTGGAGATGCTCCTAGAAGACTGCTTCTTCTGTCATCAATGGGGATGCAATGGCATAGTGGCAACATCACAAATCCTGAACCACTGGATAATGTTCTGGGAATACAAGTTCAAATGCCAACACAGCAGACAGTGAAATCTGCATTCAATAAAAATCTGGAATACAAAAATGCTTCATAGAGGGGAGAGAAAGGGGCAGCAACTTCTGAAATATGGTGGAAGTGTGCTGGAACAGGAACTTCTTAATGAGGGAACCTGCGTGAGAAAGGCAATCACAATGGGGGAAAAACAAACTGACAAAGAGGGAGGCACAATACAGAAAAATAAAAACCAGCAAGACAGCCAGTTTCCCTGCTTCTTTTGCTCACAGCCAATGTGTGACATCACGGAAAAACAGGTAGGTAATTGGCGGGTTTTTCTTCAGTATTTCTTGATTGGCCAGGTCATAAATTATTACAGGAGACATTGCAGCAGTTAAGAAATACAGTTAAAATATTTAATATCCAAATTAATCAAATAAGTAGAACAGAGGCGGCTGGATGGGCAATGCACTGCAGCTGCAGTATGCGAGCAGGTGGGTGCAAGTGCAATGTACAGTGAACACATTTGCAGCAAGTGTTGGCTACTCGAGAAGTTTAATCAGCATATTGACAGGACAATCAGTTGGGTAAGAGTAACATTGAAAACAAATTTGCAGACAGCAGAGATTGTTTTGTAGAACAAACCTGCGAACAGGTTTTTTGTTATATCTAGTAATACATGATGTGATAGGATTAATAAGAGATCCCATAGTTAGGGATCCTCTAAGGATAGTGACCACAATATGGCAGAATTTCAAATGCAGTTTGAGACAGGGTGAAATAACTGTATACAGGCCAGGTCCTGTCATCAAGTCACGATTTATTTACTGATGCAGGGTACACTGGTTTTGGCCAGCCAGGAGTCAGTCTTCAACTGAGGAGATTCTAATCTCCTGGTTAGACTGGTCAACCAAGGCTTTCCTGATTGGTCTACGTTAACAACCCCAATCAAGAACCTAGTCATAAACGAGATCCACCTGGTCCCGATCACTACGTTCCTCCCCCACCGAGTTTAGAGATGTGGCCCCGATCTTTCGCTTGCAGCTTCTCTCTTGCAAAGTTTTCGCCCCAGGTCTGGTTCCATTCTTGGACACAGACAGCTTGTACTGGACCGTGGCTTCTTTCTTGCATCCAAAATGTCTCGGGAGAGATTCCTCCTCCACTTCCAGCAGCAACAGTATTGAGGCTACATCCACTTCAGACCCTGAGACGGAGCGGGAGCACCTGCAGGCCTTCTGGCTGTTCTGAAGGGCCAGGTATGTTTTGCTCCTGCCCTGTTTGCGAGGTAACTGCTCAGGTGATCCACGTATTCGTTCTGGACTGTATCACCTACCCAAAGACACGGGACCCGATCTCGCATCAACCTCACCTCGCACCATTCAGGGCTATTTCCATGGTTCCGGCACCAAATTTCATCCCCTGAACTAAAAACTGTCTCTCTTGCTTAGAGCAAGCATTTGGCCGGCACCGGCATTCCTGCTGCTGCTTCATCCTCTCCCCAGGTCTGGAAATATCAGTTTCAGCCTGGTGCGCAGTCTTCTTCACATCAACTCTGCTGGAGCTATCCCTTTTGTTGCGTATGGGGTGGTCCTATCATTGAACAGGAACCAGGACAGTTTGGTATCAACTGACGCTGTAGGCTGCTTCTTTGAGACTGCCTTCAACATTTGAGCCAGTCTTTCCACTAGACCACTGGACAATGGGTAGTATGGAGCTGTCCTTATGTGCCAAATGCCATTTGACTTTAGGAAATATTCAAATTCCCTGCTGGTCAATGACGTCCCATTGTCTGTGGCCAATACTTTCGGGAGTCCATGTAGCGCGCACGATGCTCGCAGCTTCTAAATCATCATCCGGGTTTTCCGAACAAACTTTATGCATGTCCAACCACTTTGAATGGACGTCCACAATGACCGGAAACATTGAGCCCATGAACGGGACCAGCATAGTCAACATGCAACCGAGTGCAGGGTTTACCCGGCCAATCCCATCAATGTGGGGGTGCTGTTGGTGGCAAGTTTTGTCCTTGTTGGCACTCTGGGCACTGTCCCATCAATACAGCTATGTCGGCATCCAACTCTGGCCACCAGACATTGCTTCTTGCTACTTTCTTTATCTTGGAAACCCCTGGATAAACCTGGTGGAACTCAGCCAGCATCTGGCAGTGACCTTTACTCAGGGCAATCACGCATTCTCCCCACACTAATATGCCATCCTCTACAGTGATCTAGTCTCACCAAGTTCAAAAAGGTTTCAATCCTGGTTGCGATGGCCCTTCTGTTTTTCCCAATTACCACCAGATGTTTCAGTTTTGCATACCAGCAGCAACTACAACAGTGCACCAGCCCAGATCCTGAAGAACTGTTTAGCCACTTGGCTGAGGCTCGACTTTGTTGTGGCGTTCTGCTGTGGGCTGGCCTAGAGTCCCTCTGCTCAGGGCATGCCCTGCATGAGCCTCTGCAATTGCCTCCACTCAAGTGATGTTCCCAGCTCAGTTGGACAGGTGAGGGAGTCTACTTCCATTGGGATGCCCTGTAGTTCCCATGCTCCACTGGCCGCAGTTCCTGTCTGAAGTCCAGTTGGGCTTCAGCTAGTAGACGCTTCTGCATAGTTACATCGCTACTCCCACATACCAAACTGTCTCTCAGCATTATTCAGGGTTAACCCAAAATCACTTGCCTCTTCCAGCCGTCGTAACCTTGTCAAAAATCGTGATACGATTCCCCCGGTTCTCTAACAGCCGAACAAAGCCGACAGCATCTCAGGATCAGAGATGATTTGGGGTCGTAACATTAACCAATTCTGTCAACTCTTGGAAGGTTTTGGTGTCTGGTGCCTCTCGGAAAGTTAAGCTCCTTATAACAGAAAATGCTGCGGATCCACACGCAGTCAGAAAGACTACTCATTGCTTTTCATCTGCCCCAATGTCATTTGACTGGGATAAATATCACATTCATTCCACATACTGGGCCCAGCCTTCGACAGCAAGATAAAATGAGTCAAGCTTCCCAAATAGAGGCATGATGCCAGAAATGCTTATCCCAACTCCAAAAATGACAGTTGCAAGCGAATTTCTTCAGGCACGTCTTGCTTTCTTTCATTACCACTGAAACAACTGCACAGAGGCCAGGTCCCATCACCAAGTCACCCTTTATCTTCTCAGTGTACAGTACATTGGCTGTGGCAAGCCAGCTTGGAGTCAGTCCTCAATCTCCTGGTTTTTTTTTGTATTGTGGGGGCAGGCGTGACACACAGTAAAAAAACAAAAAAAAACACCAGGTGTGCAAAAAAATTTATTAACATACAACCCCAGGAAAAACACCCATGTGACAAAAGCATCAGTGTTAAGCAGAGCCCCTATCGGGGCAATGTCTATATGGGGAAAAAAAGTGACTGGGAGAGTAGGGATCAAATCTCTCCTGGTTATATTGGTCAGCCAACGCTTTCTCGATTGGCCCAGGTTAACAACTCCAATCAAGAAATTCCTAAGTCAATGGATCCACCTGGTCCCAATCACTACAAAGAGCCTCAAACCAGTGTCTTCAACTTAGATAAGGGGAATTGGAGGGGCATGAAAAAAGAATTATCTAAAGTAGGCTGGGAAAATAGACTTGGAGAAAGGTAAATGGATGAGCAATGGCAGCAAAAATTTATTCTGGCCAAAAGGAAGGAATCAATGAAAAGAATGAACCACATTGGTTAACACACAGAAGACAGAATCAGGATTACTGAGGTCTCTTTCAGTTTAGAAAGAAATAATTGGTAGAGTGCCACAAGGATCAGTCACAGGGCCTCAAGTTATTTACTATCTGTGTTCATGACTTAGAGGAGGGGACATAGTGCAATGTATTCACATTTGCTGATGTTACAAAAAAAGACAGGTGGGAGAGCATGTTGAGATGAGGACATATAGAATCTATAAGACGATATTGGTAGAAGAATCAAAAGATAGACTATTATTTAACTGGATATAGTCTCCAACAAAAAAAAGAGCAGCAGAGTGATCAGAGTGCACTAATGCATGAAACAAAAGGTCAGCACGCAGGTGCAGCAAATGGAATTTTGGTCATTATTGTTAGGTCATTGGAGTTCAAAAACAGAAGTCTCGTCACAATTGCAAACAGTTTGGTGAGTTCATACCTGGAGTACAGTGCACAAGTTGGTTTCCTATATTTAGGAAATAATATATTGGCATTAAAAACAGTTCAAAGGAGATTCACAAGTCTGATTCCTGGGATGAAGTGGTTGACTTATCAAGAATGGCTAAGCAGGTTAGACCTTCATTCATTAAAATTTAGAAGAACGAGGTGAGATCTAATTGAAACATGCACGATTCTGAGGCAGCTTGACAGAGTAGATGTTGAGAAGATGTCTTCACTAGTGGAGGAATCTCAAAGTTACAGAAGAAGGGGCACTCATTTAAAACAGAGTCGCAAAGGAACTTCTTCTCCCAAAGGATAATGAATGTCTGAAATTAGGTACTCAGATTTGTGGAGTCTGGAGGAATGGAAGTACTTAAAGAGTTAGACAGATTTTTGAAAAAGCAGTGAGTTGAGGGCTGACGTGCGAGCATAAAGAGAAGTTGTTGACGTGTGGGACAGATCAGCCATGACCACTTCTTGAATAGCAGGGTAGATTTGAGGGGTCAAATGGCTGCTGCTCCTACTACTTTTGTTCTTATGTTCTAATGGTGAACATAAAACCACTGGGTTCACTAAGGTCCTTTAGAAAGAAAATATGCCTTCCTACATAGTTTGGGTGACATGCAACTCCAGAGTCTTTACAATGTGCTCAAATCTTAAATGCCATTGTGCGGCAGTGACTTTGTTAAAAGTGATTCTGAAAGATAGGATTTATTTGTATTTGGAGATGCAAGAAATGATTAGGGATAGTCAGCAATGGAAATTGTGTCTCTCCAACTTGATTAAATTTTTTGAGGAAGTAACCAAGAAGATTGAGGGCAGAGGGACAGATATTGTTTACTTGGACTTTAGTAAAGCCTTTGACAAGGTTCCGTATGGCAGACTAATTAATAAAGTTAGATCACAAGGGATTCAGGGTGAGTTTGCCAAGTGGATATAAAATTGATTTAATGGCAGGAGACAGAGTGCTGGAGGCCTGTGACTAACAGTGTTCCACAAGGATCGGTTCTGGTTCACTTTTGTTGGTCATTTATATAAATGTTTTAGATGACAGTATAGAAGGCATGGTTAGTAAGTTTGTGGATGACAACAAAATTGGCGGTATACTGGACAGTGAAGGTTATCTAAGATTAAAAAGATTTTGACCAATTGGGTCATTGGGCTGAAGAGTGGCAGGTGGAGTTTAATTTGGATAAATGCAAGGTATTGCATTTTGGTAAAACAAGTGTAAGACTTATACAATTAAGAGTAGTAGAACAGAGACCTAGGGGTTTAGATACATAATTCTTTTAAGTTTGTGTCACATATAGATAGTGTGGTTAAGAAGGTATTTAGCATGCTCTCCTTCACGTGAGTATAAGAGTTGAGATGTTATGTTGAGGTTGTACAAGACATTGGGGCGGCCTCTTCTGGAGTACTGTGTCCAGTTCTTTTCGGCTTGTCATAGGAAGGATATTATAAAGTTGGAGAGGGTTCAGAAGAGATTTACCAGGATGTTGCTGGGAATGGAGGTTTTGAATTGCAAGGAGAGGCTGGATAGGCTGGGACCTCTTCTCACTGGTACATAGAAGGCTGAGGGGCGACCTGAGAGGTTTATAAAATCATGACAGGAATAGGTAAAATGAATTGCAGGTGCCTTTTCCCTAGAGTGGGTTATTTCAAGACCAGGAGACATATTTTTAAGGTGAGAGGAGAATGATTTAAAAAGACATGAGGGACAATTTTTTTTTGTTATACAGAGTGGTCCATGCGCGGAATGAATTTCCAGTGGAAGTGGTGAATGCAGGTACAGTTATAACATTTAAAAGATATTTGGATAAGTACATGAATAAGTAGTATCTGGAGCAACATGAGCCACGTGCAGGAAAGTGGGACTAGTTCAATTTGGGATTATGGTCAGTATGGAATGGTTGAACCAAAGGGTCTGTTTCCGTGCTGTATGCTCTATGCTCTCTAGCCAAATTCAGGATGGATAAGCGTTGCCTTGTATGGCAACACCCAAGTCCTATGAATAAATTTTTAAGAAACACCATATTTCACTCTTGCACAGTCCTTTCCTTTGTTCTTTTTCTACCCTTTCCCATCTAAAAATCCATTACATTTCTGACATTTTCCAGCTCTGGTGGTTTGAGGCTGTTTTTTCATTCTCATTTATAAGGACAGCATTAATTTCCTAGACATTACAGCATTTAAAAAGTATTTTTTTTAAAATTCAAAATATCTTACACAAAACTTCCATGAATGAAAAGCCATCTCAGAAACATACATTTTACAGACTGGTGGGGTCACAGCTAATGAATTTCTATCACATATGCACAAAGATGGAACATCTCAAGCAGGAAAGTACAATCCTACTTATTGCCTTGGATCTCAATCTCAGATTTAAAATTAACAACTGACAGCATTTATTACAGTATGATCTACCACATATTTTCCATTCCAGTAGTTCCTGAAATTTACACAGCCCTCAATTTCAAATACAAACTACGAACAAGAATAAAACTAAGCTGTTCAGCCCTTCAAGACCACTCCATTTCAAGATTTGTCTGTATTTCAAATTCCACATTTCCATCTATTCTCAAGAATCTACTTCCGCCTTAAAAATATTCAGAGATCTCTCCTCCAGATGCAAAATGTCCCACAGCAATACAACCTTTAAAGAAAGAAAAATTCTCTCACTTCTGCCCTAAAAAGGTGACCTCAATTTTTAGGGTGTCCACCAGTTATGGATCAGCCACAAAGTAAACATACTTTCCACATCCGTGTCAAAACTTTTCACGATCATTTAAACTTCAGCCAAAACAGCCCTTGTTCTTTTGAAATAACAATGAAAGCAAACCTGGCTCGTCCAACCTTTCTTCATAAAACGCCTTGCTCATTCTAGGTATCAATCGAGTCAAGCACCTCCAAACATCCTCCCTTAACTAAGGGGACCAAAACTATATACAGCTTTCAAGATATTATCTCACTAATGCCCTGTACAACTGTGCATAACATTCTTAGTCTTAAATGTTCATTTCCTATTGTAATAAATGGAAACATCCCTTTAACCTTTCTGAATATGTGCTGCACCCACCACACTAACTTCTAGTGCCTCATGCATTAGAATACCTAGATCCCCTGCACCTCAAAATTCTGCAGTCATCTCTATTTAACTAAAACTCTTTTTAAAAATAAATCTTGCTGCCAAACTGAACAACTTCACACTTTCTCACATAATCTAGATTTTTGCGAAATCACTTAACATTTATTGTTTTATCTTCACATCATTCTTTCAGGCCCACCTTTATGCCATCGGCAAATTTAGTAACCCCTTCATCTACATCATTGATATATATTGTAAGAAGCTGAGGGCCCACCACAGACCCCTGCAGGACCCCATTCATCACATTCTGCAACTGATAAAAAGACCATTTGCACGGTGGCACAGTGGTTAGCACTGCTGCTTCACAGCGCCAGGGACCTGGGTTCGATTCTAGCCTCGGGCAACTGTCTGTGTGGAGTGTGCACATTCTCCCCGTGTCTGCGTGGGTTTCCTCCAGGTGCTCCGGTTTCCTCCCACAGTCCGAAGATGTGCAGGTTAGGTGGAATGGCCCTGCTAAATTGCCCATAGTGTTCAGGGAGGTGTAGATTAGGTGGGTTATAGGGGGATGGGTCTGGGTGGGATGCGGAGGTTCAGTGTGGACTTGTTGGGCCAAAGGGCC
>NC_063368.1:19245112-19274994 GCF_021869965.1 Rhincodon typus
GATATGATTCTACGATATGATTCTACGATATGATTCTACGATATGATACACATTTTAGTTTCTAGCTAGCCATCTTCTAACCATGCTGGTACATTACCCCCGTTCCCACTTTGCGCAATATGAGGAGTCTTATCAAATGTCTTCCAGAAATCAAAAGTACATTACATCAACAGGCACACATTATTTCTTCAAAAGAACTTCAATAAATTGGGTCAACATGATTTTCCTTTGAATAAACCATACTGACTCTTCCCAATTACCTGGAGTATTTTCCAATTGCCCAGTTATAACCTCCTTAGTGATGGATTTTAACACCATCCTCACAACTGACGTCAAGCTAACTCGCCTACAATTTCCTGCCTCCATCCCTTTTTGATTTGGGTGGGGGGGTTATATTTGCTACTTACCAGATTAATGGATCTTTTCCAGAATCTAATGAAACACTGGAAAATTGACAACACCACCGACTACATTAGCCACTCTTAATCCAAGGATGAAGTTCAACAGACCTGAAGACTTAACAACCTCACAGCTCCATCAGTTTGTTTAGTACCACTTCCTCAGTGACGATAATTTCGCTATGATCTTCTTCCTTCAACCGCCAGATTCACAAATATTACTAGGATTTTTAAAAATCCATCATTCAAAGTGAAGAGAAAAGCAAAATATTAATTCATTTTATTCACCATTTCTTTACAATCTATTAACTCTCCAAGCTCACCTTCCAGACAACCAACATCCCTTTAGTTACATTTTTTTTCCCTCTTTACATACCTATGGATTCATTTGCAAGCAATTCTTTACCTCATTTTCTTGGATACCAGTCAGCGGCGTATCATTCATTGTGAAATTTAAAATTATTCCTACTCCTCCTGCAGCCTCCTTCTGTCCTCTCAGAAGCACCCATCGCCATTTCCGTCCATCCTCTTCACAAGGGCAGGTTTTCTTTGATCTATCACCCCAGGGAGTAAGTTTTCACAGACATTTTGGGTACATTTTTTGTGTGTTCCTTTGTATTTTGAGCATTGGTTAAAAATTCGAGGATACAGCTCATTGATTTGGTGTTTTATTGGGAATTTTGTTGAACTTTTAGAACGGGTTGGATTGTCTCAACAGTTATTGTGAAATTTGTCACTGAGGTCAAAAAACATGAGTAGAGTTTCCAGAACAAGTTGTTAGACATGGATTGACCTGAAGCCTCCTCAGAGAGATAGAAGTTTCTAATAAAAATAAGTCTTAAAAACAAAAGCAGAAGCACTGAATTGAAAAAACTATTCCAGACTCAACAGGCTAAATGGCCTACTTTTGCTCCTACATGTTATAGTCTAATGATCTAAGTCACATACTTCCCGAGTAGGAAAAATTGCTGTCATTTTTATCATATTAGGTTCAAACCCTAAAAACTCACTTCCCAAATTTTCTCCCACTATTACCGCATGTTGAGTGTTGAGAAATGAGAGAGAAGAGGGAAGGGAGAAGGTCTGTGTCACTGGGGACAGAGAAGATGTCTGGCGAGTAACAGTGAGGTGCTCAGCTCCACAGCAGCCATTGTTTTCTCAGAGCTCATGACCCTACATTTCCAGCTTTAAAAAAATTAATTCATGGGATCAGAGCATTGTTGGCTTAGCCAGTATTTTTTGCCCATCCCTACTTATCCTTAGATAGTGCACTCTTGCTGAATCCTTGAACTGCTGCAATGCGCGTAGCCCACAATGCCATTAGGGAGGAAGTTGCAGGATTTTGAGTCAATGATACATTTCCAAGTCAGTGATCTCTTTAAGTCATTGCTATAAATTGTAAAAAGTTGAGGGCCTACCACAGATCCCTGTAAAACCCGTCACATCCTGCCAGTCATTTATGCATATATATTTATTTCCAGCCAGCCAATCATCTTTCCAATGCTAGTGCTTTACCCCTCACCTACTTTGCACAATGTGGAATCTCAAATGTCTTCAGTCACTCCACCGCCAATGCTCAGTATGTACTGCTGCTGCTATCTACAAGATGCACCACAGATATTAACCGGAAAACCATGTGACAGCACCTTCCAAACCCACGACTGCTTCCATCTAGGAGGAGGGCAGCATATACATGGGAACATCACCAAAACGTTCTCCTTCAAATTCCCCTCCAAGCCACTCACCATCCTGACTTGGAAATATATCACCGTTCCTTCACTGACACTAGGTCAAAATCCTGGAATTCCCTCCCTAGGGACATTGTGGGTCAACTGATAGCACTTGATATGGTTCAAAGCAGCAGCTCAACACCACCTTCTGAAGGGGTGACTAGTGATGGGCAGTAAGTACTAGACCAGCCGGTGACACCCACGTCCCACGAGTGAATAATAATAAAAAGATAGCTTATTTGGGGTTTCTCCAGTGGTCAAGTGGATTTATCCAAAATATGCCTCTGATTTCCAGAGGAGCATGATCCCAGGGTTAATCCCTGATTTGTACTAATTCAAGTAGATCTCTGGTAGGAATGATAGAGAGCCCTTGATTAGGAAATGGAAAACTGGTCCAAAGCCCTAGTGTTGGAAATGCAAATATGGACACAGGCTGAAGACTTCAGCCTTAGTTGATGAGCTTCACCGACAAGTCCAAATAGCTTCAACTTCAGGAGGAACAGGAATCAAGCATTTGAACACTTTCCAGTAAGACCAAGAGATGGAACTGGCAAAAAACTGTGCTGCTTTGTTTTAATGTTTAGCAATATGCAATGTCAGATATTGGTGGGCAGGACACAAAGTATTCATGCGACTGTAAACGAGCCAAATAGGATCCTGGGTTGTGCAGTGCCTACAATAAAATATGAATCACAAGTTGTGCTACTGAGCCCATCAGTACAGTATACAATTCCAGGCCATGTGACTGACTCTTCACTGCCCTCTCAAGTGGCCCAGCAAGACAATGATTGCATTAAAAACTCACAGTAACCAAGTGTAGACAATAAATGCCTGTCTTGGCACCGACACTCTGAGAATGAATAATATAATTCTGGTATCAAATAAAGACTACCATATTTGTAGAAAAAATAGTCTGACAATACTATGACTTTAAGAGGTGTATTTTGTCCTGGCTTTTGTTTGAAGAGAGGCTTCAAGACAGAGGTTCAAAGCTGTCTATTTGAATCCAATAAAGTAAACAGCTTGTGAGGTCTTGGGGTTTTCTTTTTAAAAAAAACGTTGGAACAATAGAAACAGCCTGAATAGGTGGTGTCATGCTTCCCCAGAGCCAGGATTTTTGGTTTTACTTTTCCAAAAGCAGTTGCTGGTGTCTTAAAGCTGGGTTTGGGAGCTGCAGTACATTCTGTCCCTGTTACTCTGAGTTTTCTCTTGATGTTTCTTACCCACCTGGACTGCAGAATTGCATGCGAAGCAATCAATTTTACTGCATGTGCCTTTGCCAAGGGTGTGTTAATGGGATGTTACTATATTGGAACAGTTGCTGTTTAGTAGTTAAATAATCTATTATTCTGTTAAGTTTTCCCAATAGATTTAAGTTATTTTGATTTCTTCTTCCTTTTATTGTATATTCATACAGTATAATTAAAACTAAGTGTGTTTTACTTCAAGGCTGGTAGCTTGACCAATCAAATTCATCTGGAACGCAACGCCTGGCATTTGCCTTTAAAATAAGAAAAAGTTAGGATCTAGACAATCTATTTAATATATTTTGAGGCGGTTTGGTCTGGTCCATAACAATAGCAATGGACTTCCTGTCTGATACCCAGTATCAGACAGCTCTGCTTCAAAGAGATACCACACAAGTCAATTTGTGTACATCAAAAGTAGTCTCGGAAAAGATTCAAGATCCTTCAATGTGTGATGTTGAACAAGAACCTGGAGAAAGTTTTACTATAAGCCTAGGGGCTGACAATGAAGGGCCAAAAGGGGAAGATGAGTGGACAGATAGGATAAAAGCATTTTACATCAATTACAGTAAACATTTCAAATGAGTTCCCAGGGAGGCAATAAAGTCCAATAGGAACACAAATTTTTGAGGCGTCAGACATGCATTTAGTGAGTAAAATCAAGTGAATGATTACAGAGACTGAAAGTTTTTTTTTGTCTTGAACTTTGTCGCCAGCCAAATGCTTCAAAATGATTTTTTTTTGCGGATCTGTAAAACTTGGTAAGAGAAGAAAATACAACTATTTTGAGATCATTGTGATACATCGATTATCTTAGCTTTACTGGGAGACTTCCATTCCATGAGGTGGAAGGTTAGTCTTCAAATTCCACGCAATCAACCATTCATGTAAGATGATGTTTTTTCGGGGGGTGTGTGCATGCATGTTTGTGTGTGTTTGTGTGCGCGTGCACACACTAAAAAAAATTTAAGTGTTGGCTGGTAGAAAGATTTACAGTTACATACCAACTTATCATATCTTAGACATATAGCAAAGCTCTGCAAATACAATGAATTACTTTACAGTGCAGGTCGGCTGTTGTACAGACAAATATGGCTGACAGGTTTATCATAGCAAGATTCTACGAACAGTAATGAAATAAATGCCAAGGTTTTCTTTTGATCGAGTGAGGAATACTGGCTGGGGATCTCATTCTTTGCTTTGTACAATGCTGAGAGATCTTGAATATCCATTTAACCATTGAACAAAGATCTGTATGGCAATCTCCTGCGTAAAGGATACACCCAAGTCTGAACAGATTTGACAGAGGCTGTTCTCCAGGCTGGAGAGCCCAGCCCAAGGTCATAGTCAAAGGATATGAGTTGATCATTTCAGACTGAGATTAGGAAAGATTTCTTTACTCATATGGTTGTGAATTTCTGGAACTCTGACCAACAAGGCTGTAGATGCCCAAAATATATTCAAGACTATCAATGGATTTTTGGATTTTGAGGTTTCAGGAAAGGTACAGTCAGAGTCAAGAACCAACCGTAATATTGAATGGCAGAGCAGACCCCTGAGCAATGCACTGAAATTATGCTGAAGTTCTGGAAAGGCAATTGAAATCTCAGCATTTTGACTCAGCAACAAGGATATTACAACCAGAGAAACTGATTTAGAGGATGGAATTACTTGAATTATCGATTTTCTTTAACTTCTTAGGTATTTATCTACAAAACAGAAACTATCCTTACGCAATGCAATATGTAAACACAAACAAACAAACAAATTTAACCTCCAGCTTTTCCCCTGCGATATAAGAACAAGTAAAAAGCTAAAACAGATTTGCAATGAAGCCCTGAATTTTCTAAAATCTATATTATGTAAACTCCAACAATGCTGCAGTATTTATCTGAAACAATAAATGTCTCAGTTATTGTTTTTCTCAACTCTACAAATCACATCATAAGCCGCAAAAGCAAAGAGCCTACCTTAGTCTACAAAGGCTATTCTTCAGTTACTGGGAATAGACCAGACTATTTGAACTTCAGCAACCACTCCTGCCCTATCTTGCATATCATATTTTCACTGCTCCCAAGTCCGAGAAGTCAAAGAACTGAGAAAAAGCACATTACTCAGATAATCATTGAGGGATTGAGGGAAGGGGGTGAAATTATAATGTAACAATCTATGTCAGAGCATCTGGGTACAACAAATACATTGCATCAACTGTACTCCATACCCATCATTACAGCTCACCAAATAGAATAGCAATCAATTGACGATATCTTCAATTAAACTAAAAAAATCCAAGCCATCAAAATAGGGACAACTTTTGTCTAATTTCTCATTTCCTTGTCAGTTGATGCTTAGAACAAGCACTAGCAGAGTGTGATGGCAAGCTCTACAATCACTCATGTGTCAAAGTGAAACCCCAATGTCCACAAACACAATACTTCACAACAGAAGTCACAGAACAATGCCCTGTATTATGAAATTATGAATTATGAATGATTTTCCTCCATCTCAGTTCCAGAAGATGAAGGTTAATTGTAACATTTCTAACCTCGTTCCTGTTGAAAAATATCTAAACAAACAAACTATCCTTTAGAAAAATTTGTAATAGTAATCAAAATATCCATGAACATTACTCTGAATACAGGCTAAAAACTCTGACAGGGACACCCTTACCATGAAGGTCTTGAGACACGCTTGCTGGCGCCTTGACCCGTCATTAACCTGCATGAGAAGGGTTTCTGTGCAAATATCCGCAAACACTTTTGTACAAACACTGTTTGGAAGGAAAAACATTTCAACAGGTTAGAACAGAAAATAAGACTATCAGAAACACATCTCAAATGAATGGTTTATTTGAACTAGTTATATTCTTAGACACCCACATGATTACAAACACTGAAGCCAAGAAGTCCAGGACCCTACTTTCTCTCCCATATTACAATTACACATTCTCAAATCAGGGAAAATGGACACTCAGTGTCAGGTAAGGATCCAAAAGAAAGCATACCATAGACAATGAGGAAAACTCATACTACTTTGCCCCAGCAATATACCTCAATATCAATATTAGAAGAATGCCAGCCCACTGCACTTTTGTTTCACATCTATTTCATTTGCAACACCAGCCACCCTTACACAGTATCAGTGAAACATCCAATATAGAACAGCCCCAACACCCAAGGGACAAATGTACAGGAGTTTAAGGAACCCAAATCTTTTTTGCAGAAGAAAATCTAATTCAAACAGCAATTTATTGCAGGACCACTACTCCTACAGCACTAAGAATTCATTGAAACAAAAGTCTTCTTCTGTATTTTGTTTGGCTTGCTACTATACCAGTTGGCGCATAAAATAGTCTGTAATAGGCTTTGGGGAAGTAACTCTTTCACACCCAAACACTGCGCATTACTTGAATACGTAAATTTTACCTGTGACAGTTTTCACGGGCGTCTACAGCCCAACAGGTCTTCTCTTATGACTACATATGGTGCAAAAATTCTGCAATATAAAGAAGAAAAGATTATTAACAAACTATACTTATAGTTATTTGGTAGTGCAGATCTCAAGTATTACTGGCTCATTTTTCAGGGAAGTGCATTGATCAATCAACTTATCTGGTTTAAAATTTAAACAAAGTTTGACAAATCACACCATCTAGCTGGTGCAGAGTCCGCTTGCTAACCAACAAGCACTCTCATTTTATACAATAGAAATGTGACCTCTGTTTTACATTGGTATTTCTTGCAATTACCCTGATGAGTGCAAGATCTAAAGCTTTGGCAAAGTGTATTTTTCTTCAGCAATACTCAATTTTTTTTTCTTACTTCAGTAGGTTTCCATCTATGCAGCACAAGATTTCTCACCCAAAACCTTCAGGTCCCACAAAACACCCTTTTGGTGCCTTACCCAATTAGCCATCGTCAGCTAGTTGCTCAGTGGTTAGCACTGCTGCCTCGCAGTGCCAGGGACACGGGTTCAATTCCACCCTCTGTTTCCTCCAACAGTCCAAAGATAAGCAGGTCAGGGGGATTGGGCATGTTACATTGCCCACAGTGTCCAAGGATGCGCAGGATATGTGGATTAGCCATGGGAATGCAAGGTTACAGGGATGGGGCGAGTCTGGGTAGGATGCTCTTTGGAGGGTCAGTGAGGACTCAATGGGCCGAATGGCCTGCTTCTACACTGTAGGGATTCTATTCTTCTCACAATGCTCAATGTTACTCAAGGTGAGCAGGGAGAAGACCTGAAAATCAAAGTTCAATGCACAGCTCAGCTTCGGTTGCTTTTTGCACTCCTAATTAAAGCTTGTTAGGAGGAAAACATCCTACTCCAAAGGCACTTTTGTTCGACACCTATTCCATTTGCAATATCAGCCACTCTTACAGCATCAGCGAAACATCCACATAGAACAGCCCCAACATCCAAGGGTCAAATGTCCAAGTACAAAATACAAGTGGTACCAATAATTTTCTTTAAAATTCACTTAAGGAATTCAAGTGTTTTTGCAGAAGACCAAGTCACCCGAGATCAGATAACTCAGCAATAGTCCTGAATCAAACTTCGAAACTGTATCCCAATGTCATATCTACTTTAACAGGGTGAGTTTCTTGATCTGTATCAAACATTATTGCTTCCACTAGAACCAACATTTATAAAGTCTGACAGAAGGGGGGGGGGGGGAGGGGAGAAACAGATCGTCTTGCATACACACAACCCCAGGTTGTGAGACTCACTCTCTCGCGCACACGCACGCACGCACACCCTCCATTGTCCATCCCTTCAAACCCCTTTCAAGAAGGATACCTTATTGTCTCTAAGTGTCTTGTTAGAGGGGAAATTACTACCCAGAGAGGCATATTGAAATAACAGTGGTGGTTTGATTTTATTGTTCAAACTTTGATTAAAATCACACCTCTTCATGCATCCATGAATAAGCTTCTCACTATTTCCCAAAGATTCAGATGAACATTTCAAATCCTTGAGAGTTACTTGATCCATGCTTGCATATAAAGAGACATACATTTTCAATTTCACAAAAGCATCAACACTACTTTTTCCAGATATTTACTCTTTAAATCTATCAGCAAAACTGCACTTGCTTCAACTGATAGTTTAGAATATATTCCAAGCAAAGCTATGAACTTCTGTTATCACGAGCAAACCTAATTTTGCTCATATGCACATTTAGGCCACAGACACACTTATAATGGTATTTCCCTTCAATATGATAGTGAGTACACTCTTAAGTAATCTGTAAAGTGTTTCTGGGATGGTCCAAGAGTTTGAATTTTGCTGTATAAACACTACCTACATATGCATGTAAGAATATATAAATTAGGTGCAAGAATAGGCTGCTCAGCCCTCTAGTCTGCTACATCATTCAATAAGATCATGGACAATCTGAACAGTTACAACTTTACACTTCCACCTATACATGAAAGAATCTCAACTATAAAGGGAATTAAAAGCAAAAGGTAGATAACCTTTGAAATGACTCTGGGGCAGAGAATTCTAGAGACCCACCAGTCCGTTACAAAGGTGTCCTAAATGCAAAATCTCTTATCGTTAAGTTATGTGCCATTGTTTTCTACTCTCCACTGGAGAAGGAGCTGTCCTTCTAGCATCCATCTTGTCAGGTCCTCTCAGAACCCTGTATGCACCAATGGATATAGGCCAGTCCGTCCGATCTTCCTCATAAAAACAACCTCACCCGCAAACCCAGATATCAGTCAAGTGAATCAGCTGTGAACTGTTTCTCACAGATTTACATCCTATTCTAAATAAGGTAACCAGAACTGTATTCAGTACTCCAGATGTGGCCTCACCAACACTTTACACAACTGTATGAAAATATCACCATTTTATATTCCACTTGCCTCCCTATCCACTTGATGCTTCTGCATACTAATCTTTCATAATTCATTTACCAGGACATCCAGATCTCTCCGTACTTCAGTTCTGCAACATTAAATACTGCAAACTAAATCTTCAATAATACAAGGTCCAGATAAATCACATTTACTCAGCTAAACAGTGTCTGTTGATGGTAATATATTCTGAAAACACTGACCTAACAGTTTGACCTGCTTTATGAATAATCTTTTAATTGACCATCTCAAATTTTTCCCACCAGCGACAGTCTTGTCACCACATGTACTTTACAATGGTGCTGCAAGGTTCAAAATGCTCCTTACAAGTTTGGAATGCTAAAATCCATACTTGTACAGAGTTCTTTCCACAGATCATTGTCTGAAAATTTCCCATTCTCACTATCACACAACACTGTGATCCCAGTGAAATACCATGTATATTAAAAGCAAGCAACGGGGTTTAAAAATCAAAGCTTGAAGATTTAAAATCATGCTTTGAAATCATCTGTTTTGAAGAAAATCGAAATCCTATCATTCATTGCACAAGACAGGGTCAGCAACACTAATTACATACACAAACAAGCAAGGGTGGTACAAGGAGCTCAAGAATGTTTTCCCACATTTATTGCCCAAATTATTCTGAACGTAATTATCAATCAGTCTCAATATTTACTTCATTCCGCTACCAGCGCACCATGGCTGCAGTCTGCAACATCCATAGGATACTATAGCAGCTTAATTTAGATAAACATGAAGTGTTGCATTTTGGTAAGGCAAATCAGGGCAGGGCTCGTATACTTAATAGTAGGGTCCTGGGGAGTGTTGCCGAACAAAGACCTTGGAATAGAGGTTCATAGATCCTTGAAAGTAGATTCGCAGGTAGACAGGGTAGTGAATAGGACGTTTGGTACACTTGCCTTAATTGGTCAGTACATTGAGTATAGGAGTTGGGATATCACATTGCAGCTGTACAGGACATTGGTTAGGCCACTTCGGGAACAATGCATTCAATTCTAGTCTCCCTGCTATAGGAAAGATGTTGTTAAACTTGAGGGGGTTCTGAAAAGATTTACAAGGATATTGCTGGGGTTGGAGGGTCTGAGCTACAGGGGGAGGCTGTATACACTGCAATTATTTTCTCTGGAGTGCTGGAGGCTGATGGGTGACCTTATAGAAGTTTATAAAATCATAAGGGGCATGGATAGGGTGAATAGCCAAGGTCTTTCTCCCCCACCTCAGAGTAGGGGAGTCCAAAACTAGAAGACCTAGGTTTAAAGGTGAGAGGGGAAATATTTAAAAGTAACCCAAGGGGCAACTTCTTCATGCAGGGGGTGGTGCGTGTATAGAATGATCTGCCACATGTGGTGGTGAAGGCTAGTACAATGACAACATTTAAAAGGCATCTGGATGGGCACATGAAGAGTAAGGGTTTAAGAGGGATACAGGCCAAATGCTGGCAAATGGGACTAGATTAATTTAGGATATCTGGTCGGCATGGATGAGTTGGACCAAAGGGTCTATTTCAGGCTCTGTAGCAACTTGCCAAACTTTTGATAGTACCGCCCAAGCATATACACTACCTACAAGCTAGCGCTTCCCAGGTACAACCTGAAATTTTGGGTCACAAGCCCTGAAGCAGCAATGGCTACCATGGAGTTCTACCAAGTTGTAACTCCTATTTTAACAGTTCTCATTAAGAGTTTGCTACAATTTCAAGCCTCAAAATGGATTCGCAGAGGAAAAAGGTTTGTGAAGCACTAACCCAAAAGGACAAGAGCAATAGTGTGTTTGGGGACATGATAATCAAGTTCCACTGTACTCAGCAAAGACTGCAGCAGCAAAATTGCAAATCATCATCTTTCAAGGACAACTATACATCAGTAGAAAGTACCAGCCTTGCTAGCAACACTCAAATCTAAAGAGTCAAATTTGAAAAAGTTCAATTAATTTTGTAGTTATAACTATGTAAAAAGTACAATTATTCCTCTGTCCAAAGTTTAAAAAAAAACTAGTTAATTTTCAAGTAATTTGTTTGAAGTATTTTAAAGAGAATGGCTCCATTGGTTTGTCTACCTACTTCTAGTCTCCTACTTCTTTATTTCAGTTCTCATATCTACCTTGATCCCAGCACTTCAAAATATCATATGATATAATAGTCCTCTGGAACTTAGGAAATTAAAAGCAGTATGTAACAAGTATCAGACCAGTATGAATGAAAAAAAAAGGTGCTTCATCACATTTTATTCACTTTCCCAAAATGCTATCCTTACCCACTTCCTATTAAATCATGTAGCCAGTTCTGTATCCTGATCTTAGCCACATTTTTTGGCAATGAGTACCAGCTGCTGATTTGTCACATGTGTATAAAAATATGCTGCTCAACATCTGGCTTCTTGTCTTCATAACCCCATCCCTGCTTTCAAGAATTGACTGTGAAGCAATGCAATAGGCTTACTTTCTTTATGTGGTTAAGTATCTGATATTTTATCTCTCTGATGACACCCAAGTCATTTATTGTTGAAGCTAAAGGGGTATGGATTATCATGATGGATAGTTGGTATGAGCAATAACTTTATTCACTCTGGAGACCACTGTTTTTTTTTTAAGCCTATCATGAATCCCAGCCAATCCATTAAATCACCTAGAGAAGGCAAAAAAACCAGACGAAAATCTCCCAAGATGAAGATGATGCCCTGTGAATGCTCTTCTTGATTCCCAATTTACTCTTCTGCACATGCAAGGGATTACCTGCTATTGACTGAGCTAAATATTGCACATTTTGGACTGGAAGCCTCAACGTAAGCATTTTATTTATGATTTTCACCAATGGCTCTGAAACAGGACGTCTGACTTTTCATTTAGCAAAAGGTAGTGTTTAGCTGAGCTTAAGGAAAAAGGCAGTCTTGACTCTTGATTGCTGTCCAATGATCCTGGATGAAAAGCATGTATGGCTGAATGTTGCGCGAGGACTGTATTGTTTCATAGTCAAGTAATCTGGCCATTTTCTCAAACAAGATTCATTCTCAAAGAATGACCATTTGAGTGAAATACCAGATCCAACTCGATGCCTATGAAACAATACTGTAGCAGGTGAAGAGGAGAAAAGAAAGTGGAATCCATATTCAAAAGAAAAGAATGACATGGAGCAACATAGAGGTGGTGTACAAAGATCCTAGAAACAGAAGAGGGACAATATAAAGTATTAAAGTGACAAATACAGTTTGTTTTAATTACTACACTCAAGGGCAACCTCTAGGACAGAATTTGTGCCCTTAAAGTAACCCCTAACGTGATCACATTAAATGCAAAAATACTGCAACGTTAAAAGTACGAATATAAACAATGTAGAGTAAAATAAAATCACATTTAAAAACAAAACATTACACAATTATTGATGCAGACCACGTCTCAAACAGGTTGGTTTTCTCTTAGGGAATAAAAAGCGAAACTATTTTGTTTCACAAAATTGTACAGGTAAGGATCTGTAAACCAAGATTCCTCCTAAATATGGCTTCTGTTTCCACGCCCACAATCCTCTGTCACCACCTTAAGGAAGGGTACTTTTTTTTAAAAATCCAATGTATATTCTTTTCATTCTGTTTTAACGCTCACCCATCTCGAGCGTGTGCCTCAACCAATGAGACAACGGTAAAACAGGACAAAAGACCTCTCCGACAGTTGAAAGCCAGCAAATATTTGGGAAGGGAAAACAACAACAAAACATAAACACACATGAACATGCACACACAGTGGGAACTTGAAAAATGGCAATAAAATTCCGTCTCCCTCTCTCTGTAATAAAGCAGTTTTCGCTGGATGCTGGGGTCCTGGTGAATGGTCACTCGCAGACATCGCCTCCCCAAAACACAACACTGCTTTGCATATGCTTAATTGCTGTCACACATACTTGGCAGTTTGCCCACCTCATAACCAGCAGACTGCAGTCATTGGAAGGTGGGAGGAGGCAGAGAAGGAAAGGAAGCAGTAACCTGTGCAGTTTTTACGACACTGTACTGAAAGAATTATGACGAGGGAACTGTTCAGGAGAAAATGGAGGATGGAATGGAGTGTTGCAGTGCAGGCAGAACTTTATTAACCCCTTGGCTGCCTCAGTACAGGGCTTCAGTTTCAATTAAAATATACGTTCAGAAGGAATTTCTGAACAAACCACAAGCTACCTTTTATATTATTTCAGCTAAAATCAAGATCTCTTTCTGGAAATAAAATAACCTTAGTCAGGAAAGAGTTTGGTCTCAGTTTTTCTGAGCTCAAGGAGGGGGCAATATCAATTATTACTCCTACTGAAAAGGACACAGGCTTTGGGACAAGGATAGAATTGGGCTTAATTATATATCCTTCATCTACTCCCAAATTAAAGATGAACAGCAGCCAGCCTACTAACCAAATCACACTTCAAGATTGACCATCTTTTTATCTGCTTATTCTTTTTCCTTTACCTCTAGACAACCTAACTTTGAATGTTGACATGTTTTCATCTCAATAACTGACAATAAAAATGAATTCCATTGCTGTAATTCTGCAAAGAGGATTCTCTTGCTATCTATTCCAAACCCTACAGTTAATCCTGTAGCTAAGGCATGTGCCTTGAAATCCTTCCACATTTAGAAACAAATCTGCATCTATTGTTTCTCATTCTTTTATCATTTAAAATGCTACCATACTACCCCACAATCTACACTGTTCTAAAAATAAAAAAAAGACAATTTCCAAGTCTTCTTTCATATGTGTATCTCTTCAAAACTCTAGAAATATAGAAAAACTCACTGAAGTAGAACTGACATAACCTTCACACATCTACCAGAGTTTACTAAAAGCCTAGAAACAGCATGACTACAACCAAAACAATTACAAGAAACAGCAAAGTAATTAGTAACATCCAGAACACAGGCACTGAAACACCATTTCTTTCAGGTTTTGTACTGTACTGAAAGATTAAAATAATAGTTAGTTATCTTTTTCAGCAAAGCATTTCAAAATTCAAGTCATAAGACTTCAATAACTTAGCAAACTATGGGAGCAGGCTGATGAAAACCACCTCAACTCTCTCTGCTAGCCACAAAGATCATTTGAGTTAAATTCAAGGTTACGGGGAACAAAGTACACAGAACCAATTTATCAAGTCTCTTTTCTGTGGGCACTTTCCTAAAAGGTATTCAAAAATTTTACAATTTAGGACATTATTTGGCTTATACTCATGCATCAGCTTGCAGAAAGCAGCCCATTCAGTGTCATCTAGTTTCCCTGTATCCTTAAACAGAATTGTGGAATTTTAAGTTCTCTTGAACATTCACAGGAACTTTTTTAAAAAAAAAATACATGTTCTTTCAGAAGGCCAAAAGTATGCTAACCCACTAAGCCATTTCATGCTCAAATTTTGAAAAATGCCACTGAGCTGTTTTAGAATGGCAGGACCAAGAAACATGATCCCAATTCACACAAACTCTAAATGCTTGCTTACCCCTCTTTTTCCGTAAAATACTTTGGCTGAAAGGATTCTCTAATTCCTCTGCACTCTTCAGCTTTGTACACTACACAAACTGAGCCAGACGTTTTGCAAAAGCCATTTTAAAATGACAGAAGTGGGTGAATGTAGCTAATAGTAAAAGGTAAAGTTGCCATAGTTCCAGAAGACTACAGGGCTGGTCTCTCATTAGAGACAGAGAAATAACTAGTGGTGAGTTTAACTCGAGAGTCACTATTCCTCAGGGGAGGGAAAAAGTTGAGAAGGAGAATGCTTCACAGTAACCTCAGCCAGTGCAGGAATTGAACCCACACTATAGGGATCACACTGCATAATCAAACCAACCCCCAACATCAACGAAATACACAGATGGTCCTTCATTCAATTCTTTCCCCGTCTACAATTAGCCGACCTCAGATGGTATGCACATTGATAATGGTGAAATATCCATTATTAAATTCAGTAAACTGATACTCTATTTAGTTTCACACAACTCCGCAGTATTGAGAGAATGTTGCAATGATGGACATTTAAAATGTTAAATCAAGGCTGGGACTTTCCTGTTAAGTAGACTTAAAAGTTTCCATGACACTGTTTCAAAGAAGAGCACGAAGACTCTCCTCAGTGTATTAGTTAATACTTATCCTAAAGCTACAATCACTACAACAGATAACCAAGTCATTGCCATAATATTGTTTGTGGAACTGTGCTGTGCTTAAATTGGCTGGCATGTCATACACACCTCAGTACATACAGTTCAATATACTAAATTGGCTGCAAAATATTTTGGAAAATCCTGAAGTCAAGAAATGTGAATTCTTCTTCTTACAAAAGAACAGTCACTTGGATGCGAGACTAGACATCAGCCACTGACCATGAAGCTAGTACCCCAGGAGTCAACACATTCACAATAGGAGAAAAAAAATTAACAAAATGACTCCAAATTCATCAATAAATTACAACTGAAGAGAGGCAACAATAACAATACTGGCCACAACTGAAAAGCCAGACCTCAGTGGTCAGGCTAAGAAGTCAAGACAACTTTTTTACCTGACATCATCAAATGCTATTTGCCTGTAACAAAACCCAAAAGAAATCAACAGGTAGACAGACAGGTGACCTGCATGCCAAAACAAGCAGATGCTTAGATACAAAGGCAGTGTGCTACAAAGTTAATCATCAAAATCTTAATGCCAATCGGAAAACTGATCACAAGGTGAAAAACAGTGAATTTTGCTAGTAAATATTTATTAAACAAATCACAACGAGATACCATTAAGTAATTAAGTTATTGCTCATGCACCCAACTTCTAATATAGTGTTACATTTTGCTGAAGTATGAAAAAGGAGAAGGCATAACAAATAAGAATGCAAGAGAGGCAACAACAGCATTGCATGCAGGAAGAATGATTTTCTTTTCAACATTTCAATACTTAATCATGGCATAATTTCTCTCAATTTATTCTTACCCCAGATATTGTTTACTTGTGACACTCACTGGACTAGTGCTGTAACCTAGAGGCCCAGGTTAATGCTGTGGGGGCATGGGTTTAAGTTCCACCAAAACAATGGAATGATCGAATTTAAATTAAATTAATAATTATGAAATTGAAGATTGTTTCATGGTCATCATTACTAATACTGCCAATTTTCATTAAAAAAAAAACACCATCTGGTTGCCCTTTAGAAAGGGATTCCGATATCCTTACTTGATCTGGCCTACATGTGATTCTAGACTCTGTGCGGCTCTGAAATGAACTGGCAAGCCCCACATTACAAAGTCTAATTAGGATGTGCAGTAAATGCGTGCCTTTGAAGATTATTACATCCCAGGAAAGATTAGAAAATGCATTAAATCAGAATCAAAAGTCTAGTATATGCATTAATAACTTGGATAACAAAAGTGAATATACTGTCACCAACTTTGCCGATGACAAAATACATGGAAAGGCAAATAGTGAGGATGACAGAATCTACAGAGAGTTATAGACAGGATGAGTGAGTGGGCAAAAATCTTGGTAGATGGAATAAAATGTGAAAAAATGTGAGGTTAGGCACTTTGGCAGGAAAATAGAGCTGAATATTATTTAAATGGAGCAAGACTGCAGATAGTTGCAGCACAAGGGGGACGAGGGTCATTGTGCATAAATCACAAAAAGCAAGCGTGCAGGTTCAGGAGGTAATAGCAAAGGCAAATGGATATTGGCCTTTATGTCAAAAGTAATGGTGTAGAAAAGTAGGGAAGTATTCCTAAAACTATGCAATGCACTTGTCAGTCCGTTGTTCAAATTCTACGGATGGTTTTGGTCCCCTTATGCAAGGGGAGATATTCTGCCACTGGAGCCAGTCCACAAAAAGGTTCACCAGCTTGATACAAACAAAAGACGTGTCGATGCTGGAAATCAGAAACAGAAATTGTTGGAAAAGCTCAGCAGGTCTGGCAGCATCTGTGAAGAGAAATCTTTGACTTGATTTTTAATTATCACGTACCTACGTACAGTGAAAAGATTTGTTTTGTGCGCAGCCCAGGCAGATCATAACATACAAGGATATACAGAACACAGGGTGATTGAACTGAGCGAGGCAAAGTTAAGGCTACACAGGAGGTGTACAAAACTAAGACAAGCATGAGATTTGAAACTTGAGAAGTCCATTCAGCAGTCTAATAACAACAGAGAAGACGCTGTTCTTGAACCCGTTGGTATGTACATGTTCTAGCTTTTGTATCTTCTGCCTGACTGAAGAGGTTGGAAGAGATCATAACTTGGGTGGGAGGGGTCTTTGATGATGCTGGCTGCTTTTCCGTGGCAATAAGAAGCGTAGACGGAGTCAATGGATGAGCAGTTGGCTTGCGCGATGGTCTGGGCTGTGCTCACAACTTTCTGTAGTTTCTTACGGCCCTGGGCAGAGCAATTGCCATACCAAGCCATGACGTATCCAGATAAAATGCTTTCTACAGTGCATCTGTAAAAGTTGATGAGGGTTCTTAGGGATATGCCAAATTTCCTTAGCCTCCTTAGGAAGGCGGCGCCTTGTTGGGCCTTCTTGGCTGTCATATTTCCGTGGGTGGCCCAGGACAGATTGTTGGTTATTGCCACTCCTAGGAACTTGATGCTCTCAACCCTCTCCACCTCAGCTTCGTTGATGTAGATGGGGCATGTCCTCCTCCTTTCTTCCTGAAGTTGATGATCAGCTCTTCAGTTTAGCTGACGTTGAGGGAGAGATTGTTATCTTTGCACCATGACACTAACCGTTCTGTCTCGTCATTGTTTGATACCCAGCCTACAATGGTGGTGCCGTCAGAAAATTTATACATGGCGTTTGAATGAAATTTGGCCACACAGTCATGAGTGTACAAGCAGTACAGTAGGAGGCTGAGTCCTCATCCTTGCGGGGCACAGGTGTTGAGGATTGTTGTGGAGAAGGTGCTTTGTCTATCTTCATTGATGGCGGTCTATGGGTCAGGAAGCAGAGGATCCAGTTGCAGAGAGCAGAGCCAAGACCAAGGTCTTGGAGTTTGGGGATTAGCTTGGTTGGGGTTATAGCGTTGAAGGCAGAGCTGTAGTGAATAAGTAGAGGCCTGATGTAGGTATCTTTACTATCCAAATGATCCAGGGATGAGTGCAGGGCTAGGGAAATGGCATCTACCATGGACCTGTTGTGCCAGAAGGCAAATTGCAAGGGATTGAGGGAGGCTGGGAGGCTACAGTTGATGTTAGGCATGATTAGCCTCTCAAAGTAATTCATAATTACGGAGGTCAGAGCCACTGGGCAGTAGTCGTTGAGGCATGTTGTATGTGTTTTCTTTGGTACCAAGATGATGATGGCCTTTTTGAAGCAGGTGGGGACTTCAGCTTATAGGACGGAGAAGTTGAAGATGTCGGTAAATACCTCCTCCAGCTGGTCCGCACAGGATCCAAGTGCACGGCCAAGAACTCCATCCAGGCCAGTCACTTTCCCTTGGGTTTACTCTCAGGAAGGCATTTCAGACATCTGCAGCAGTGACTGAGTGAACAGGTGCGTCTCGGGCTGTCAGGGCAGGTGACACTGTTCCGCTGGCATTCTTGTCAAACAAAGCATGAAAAGCATTGAGCGCATAAGGGAGGGACGTGTCCGCTATTCTGGCTTTTCCAGGAAGAGTTAATGTTTCGGGTCAAACAGACTTCTGAGGAAGGGTCATTGGACCCAAAGTGTTAACTCTGATTTGTCTCCACAGATGTTTCCAGACGTACTGAGCTTTTCCAGCAATTTCTGTTTTGTCACTAGGTTGATACAATCACCTTGATTTAGTATAAGAAATTTCCAAGTTATAGTACTTAAATGCCCCCATTCCAGTCAAAGTGTTTTGCTTGTGAGCTAGCCAATCGTATCCAAAAGGAGTCAAAGAAACAATTATGCTCCAAGTCATGGTAGAGTTTGGATATCTGGAAATCATCGATGTGTACATCATAGACGTGGAAATAGAAGCAGATATCATTGAGCAGGAAGATAAACAGTTGCACTCAAAGCCAAAAACAAACACACGGTAGTTGAGTGTAACATGGCTGAAGATACAATTCCAACACCCACGGTAAAAATGATTCACTGCTTACTTTCACATTGATGTAACTCTAACTGTGTCGATTATCACAGGCGAATACAAGAAGTCTCCAAGTCAGATTTATTTCTGCAAAACTAGCGTGAAACGGACTGGTTATCACTTAACAGTATTCTAGTGTTCAGTGAAGTTAATGTTTGAGTGCAATAGGGTGCTGCATCTTATTACTGCCTATTGGCAGTAGTCAGAAGGAACAAATTTCCCTAATGGGAAGAGGTTGGCTTACAAATATAGCTGATGTTGTGTCACAACATTAAGAACATTTCTTGCTTATGCAGAGAGGGAGTATCAGAAAGAGAGTTATGCTTTTAAATGCAGGTGATGTTTTATAACATATTTCATCTGTTGCAACCAGAGAGATACCCTGATTTAGATATTGCAAATATAAACTTTGTATTATGAGAATAAATTAAACAGAATCATGTTTGACTTCACTGTTTACTAAAATCATCTTTTCAATTGTCATCACTTTCAAATTTTCAGAAATTCATCCACGCAAAATATCCTATCAGAAAGACCTAGACCAATACCAAAACATATCAGCTTACTCAATTGGCATTATTTATTAATTTTTACCATCTTCTATAAATGAATGTATTCTTCAGTAGTTGGGCTCTCCCAGAAAGCACAGGTTAACTTGTCATAATTCTTGTACATGCAACAATGGGCCTTTATGCCTCTTTAAATTTAATCTTTTTGATACATTACCACTTAACATGGGTCTCAAGACAATGATTCTGGGATAAGAGCCACATTAAGTAACAAATGAGCTCACCAGGAATTGGAATCTGTGCAACACCAATGCACCAGCCTTGAACCAGAAAATATCATGGTTCAGTCATGCATATACTGGACACCACAGTTTGGGCCAAGTGCTCACCCGCAAGTGATGCTGACATCTTGTCAGGGGGCAGCAGTTACACTTGGCCAAGTTATTTACATTAGGGATCAGTTAGAGGATATCTGACATTAAGACATCTAATGGCATAAGGTCAAACATGGGCAAGATAAGCTCCCAAATACCATCTACCTTCCCACCTTAGCTGAATACTTCTTCATGGTGAAGATCAACTGGAAGCAGCACTGACGGTAGCAACAGCGCAGAATGTATACTGAATGGGGAACTTCAATGTCAATCAACTGTGACTTGACAGCACAACTACCAACCAAATTGACAGAAACCTGAAGGACATAGCTGCTAGACAGGGACTGCAAAAGGTGGCAAGGGATCCATTAGTGGGAAAAATGTTTTTGACCTCACCTTTAACAATCTACCAGCTACAGGTGCACCTTCCCGTGTCAGTTCTGATAGCAATAAGCACCATACTCTCTCGTGGAGCAAAAGCCCCATCTTCACATTGAGGATATGCTCTATCATGTAGCGTGGCATAAGACGGATGTTAAACAAATCTTGCAACTCGACTGCAGCAGGATTTTATTCAACCACAACCCACATTCTACCATCAAGCCAGGGAGCCAACATTCAATGAAGTGCACAGAGGGCATGTCAGGATCAGCACTAGGCATACCTAATGAAGAGGTGCAAAACTCTGTGAAGCTATAACACAGGACCACTTGTAGGCCAAACCGCGGAAGCAGGCTGTGATAGACAAGGTTAAGTGATCCACAAACAATGGATCAGATTTAACCTCTGCAGAGGAGTGAAGATCTGTTTTCTAATTTAACCAATAGAGAAGTGTTTGGTAAGATAAATTTGTCAAACACACATCTGCAATTAGAATTAACTGAGAAGAGCAAGGAACTCTGTATCATGCATTCATGCGATGTATATGGTGACTGCAGTGTTGCAGAACATAGTGCCTGATTCACAAAGTGGGATAAAAGTAGTATGCTGCTTCTTAGATAATATGCTAACTAGCAGTAAGGCAGAGGGAAAAAAAAACAGGGTAGGGGTGAACAAAGGCATAGCTGAACTTCATGATTACAGCAAAGCCAAAATAAAAGTGTTGTTCCTAGTGTAACATACATAGGTACCAAACAGATGAAGGTATCCATTCCATGAGAAGATCAAGTGTATTTAAAAGCAGAGATATCAGACAAAGAACTTAATACATTCATAGAATAAGACACAATGGTCCCCAAGTTCAACAACATTTACTCCAATGAATCAACTGCTCAGAGGAGGAAAAGATTGGGAGTGCTCGGTTGAGTGTCAAAAAGAATTTAAACTAGACAGCACTGACTCGCAATGTTGTTTTGGCCCACTGTTATCCCAAGAAACAACTGATTTTAAGATATGATGCCTCACCACAAGGGTTAAGGATACTGTTGTTACCTCACATAATATTACACAGTATGGAAAAGATTAAAACTTTTGTTTCACACACTTTAACAAGGTTAGTCAGCAAAATACTCAAGTTGAGAAGTTTCAGTCAAAAAAAAGCAATAAATGTTGAGTAATGCTTAATTTGTGGCATCACAAATACCAGAACATGAGGTTTTGAAGAGTTGACTTGCCACATATGTTGGGGTCAGATAATATTATGTTCAAGTCGGAAGAGTTTGATGAATGGGCTCTCTAACTTCAAATAATGCTGATTTTGCTAATGTTGATCTTGCCTACTGCACGCCCTGTGCGACATAACCTGTATGCCTTTAAGTTTTTTCCACACTATGATCTGTATGTCCTTGCTTACTATGATCTGCTTGTACTGCTCGCAAACAAAGCTTTTCACTGATCAAATATTTGAGTCATACACATTCTAATACCACTACATCTCACAGCATCAAAATAAATGGTGGTACAGAAAGAAAAGGTACAAATGTTGAATAGCTGTTTATGAAGTAGATGTCAGGTGACAAGTTAGGCAATTTCCACATTTCTCTTTGAACAATCTAAACATTTTTCTGCTCCCTTATAGGACAACCCTACGGAGTACAACTGGTTGCTCATCTTCTGAATTAGTATTTAAATATGCCACTGAAACAAGGCTTGGCTTGCTTACAATGAGCATCAATAGCAAAGTAAAAGATAAAGGAAACAAAGCAAAAAGATGAGTCATGATACCTGAGGCTTTGACAGTTGTGTTGTCAGAAGGTCATGGTGAAAAACCAAGGTGACAAGGGAATGTATGTAACTTAAACTGTTCTAAAGAGGCTAGTCAGTTTTACATATCTTGAGCACAGAGATTCTGTCGGTGTTCTGTAAATCAATTGCTTAAAACAGGAAATCTGACAGCGTATAGTCAACCTCCAAAAGTTCAAGTTCCTTTTACACCCCCAAGTGAAAGTTAGAAAAAGTGACAGTCCCAAAGAAACAAAGTTTCCTCTCAAAAACTTTAAACAAAGTTTGCCAATATCATAATTCATTGATAGACAAAGTGAGTCTGGATCTTTGATCAAGACAAATCAACGTCACAATCAAAACCATTAAGCGGAATCAATAGTCAAATTCAGATTCAAATCAGAGATTGACAGAACAGAGGACATGGATAGAAATACTAGAAAGAAAGACAAAAAGCCAAATAGGTTAATTGAAAATATGTAGGGAAAAGATTTTTAAATTACAATTTTAATTTTAATTAATTAAATAAATACCATTTTCCATTAAACACATACTAGCATGCATGTCAGTCTCTCGATATCAGTCATATGCCTTGGTCATGACTACATTAACAAATCTGTAACCACCTGTTGTCTACATTGGTTTGGTTCAGTTCTATTATATCTGGGAAGTTACATACATTAAAAGATAAAATAGCATATGGACAAGATTTAAGTGGCGATAGATTGCAGTTTATTGCAAGATTTCAGTATTTTGTTACATTGCCCACTATTGAGGTGTAAATAAAATTAGCTCAAGAAGACCTGCCTGCAGTCATTCTCAATATAATTCACCACATTAAGATTGTGGGTTCCAATCTCACTTCAGAGACTTGGCCACAAAAATTACACTCCAGTGCTGCATTGAGAGGGGCAAACGTCTTTCAGAATAAAAGATTAAACTAAGGTTCCTCCTAAACTCAAGTGGATGTAAAAGCTCCCATTATGCCACAAGAAGAGCTGGAAAGTTTTCCTGTGTCCTGGCAAATATTTATCTCTCACCAGAAATCACAAGAACAGGTCTGTTCATTTGCACAAAGCTGTTTGTGGGAGCTTGGCATGCACACAAAGGCAGCCACATTTCCTACATTACTAGAACGACTACACTTCAAAAGCACTTAATTGATTGTAAACTGTTCACAAGTCAGGAAAATGCTTATTTTCTCTTCACATACTTTTCTTAGTCTAGTATGCTAGCCAAGAAAGTTCAAAAAAAGTCTGCAATAGACTAGCATTTTGCAAGCCCCATGGAATGCTGCATCCCCATGCCATCAGAACAAGGTAAGGACAACAAACCACAAAATAACTAATTGAACATTATTAACTGCACATTTAGGAAGTATACACAAGCAAACCGACACTAATTTATTTTGTGACAGCTAGAGTAACAATATTACAATTGTTCTCAATCCTCCCATCTCCATTGTACTCGCTGACCTATGATGGCTCTAGTCGGGCAGCGGCTCAACTTTAAAAATCCTCGTCCTTGCTTTCAAATCCCTTCAATGCTTCACTGCTCCCCAACTCTCACCTTCTTTAACACTACAATCCCCCAAGATCTCTGCATTCAAGTATCCTAATTTGAATCAATCCACCCTTAGTGAATATCTCTTCAGCTGTCTAGGCCCAGGCTACAGAATGGCCTCCCCAACACTCTCCACTGTTCTTTTCTCCTTTAAGATGCCTACTGCTTTAACCAAGATGCCTACCTTTTTTAGTCATCTGCTTATACGGCTTGCTCCCGTGCAGCACCTTGGGATGGTTTACCATTCTAAAAGGTGCTATATAAATCCAAAGTTGTTGTAGATGTAAAAACTGCTTCGCCAAATCTAACAATGAAATAACACCATTTAACTGACACAAGTTGATCACATTTGTTGCCCCACTCCCTGGTCATTTTTGAATTCGCTGAACTAATGCACCTGAACTTGCATTGACAGCCTAAACAGTGGTGGAATTTTACCCTAGATGGATTTAATTCTGTTGCTTCTCATTATTCTGTACAGCAAATTGATAAGAGAGTACTATACCAAAAGAGCATTAGTTGACTGATCAGAGGGATGAAAAAAAAGAGTGAAGTAAAATTGCATAATACTATCGGTCATGCACGTTTTTCCCTTTCCTTTTAGAAATACTTCCCTCAACTTAGTAATTGTGCATAGCAGCAGGTCGTATATTCCACAGCAATTTCACAACACTTGAGTGGCTCTTGACCAAAACATATTACAGACCACCGTCAGAGTCAAAGTAAGCATATCAACAGATACATCAAAAGAAATTCTGATCGAAGTATGTAAACAAACCGACAACTATCGGATTTTTTTAAAAAACAGGTGACACGATAAATAAGTCCCTCATCAAAATTCACCAAGAAACAGCAGCACATTTTAGAAGCTAAGCAGTTGTAGTCACAGAGTCATACAGCACTGAAAAAGATCCTCCAGTTCAACTTATCTACACGGATCAGGCATCCCAATCTGACCTAGTCCCATTTGCCAGCATTTGGCCCATATCCCTCAAATCCCGTCCTATTCATATACCCATCCAGCCTTTTAAATGTTGTAATTGTACTTATCTCCACACTTCCTCTGGCAACTCGTTCTATACATGCACCAACCTCTGCCTGAAAAAATTACTCCTCAGGCCCATTTTAAATCTTTCCCTTCTCACCTTAAACCTATGCCCTCTAGCTTTGGACTCTCCCATCCTAGGCTATTCACCCGATCCATGCCCCTTACGACTACATAAATCTTTATATGGTCACCACTCAGCCTCCAATAAGGAAAAAAGTCCCAGCCTATTCAACCTCTCCCTATAACGCAAACTCTCCAGTCCCAGCAACATCCTTGCAAATCTTTTCTGCGCCCTCTCACATTTAACAACATCCTTCCTATAGGAGGACAACCAGAATTGTATGCAATATAAAAGTGGTAAAATTATACAAGTGAGAAATAAGTTTATATTTACCAAGGTTAAAATCCTCAACATGCACACATCTCAGAGTTAGCATTAAATCAGAGGCACAGCAGACAGATGCAGAAGAAATCTTTGATTTTCCCAATAGATTCATGTTCCACTGCAAAGATAGAAATCCATAAAGAGGCTAACATTGCAGTGCAGTTCTGAGGGAGCACTACACTGTTGGAGGTGCCAACTTTTGGGTGAGATGGTATACCAAGGTCCACCCTCCTTTGAAGTCCTACGATTGTTAGTTTGAAGAACGGAGGAGTTCTCCATGGTGTTGTGGCCAATACTCACCTTTCAACCACGATTATTTTATGTACGTTTTTATTCTACAAGCCCGGCAGCAATAAAACATGCCTAAACTCAAAAATACATCCGAGTTTCAAATTACGACAATGGTACAGCAATGAGCTGATATTTGACACAAAAGTGCACAGAGGTCAAATGAAAATTTTGAAAGTAAAGTTCCTGATGTACCAGATGTTTTACAATGTTGCACTAAGTCCAAATACAATTAAGACAGTTTGGAGCAATGTGGGATTGGGGGTGCAGGGTTGACATGAAATAAAAGAGTTCCTTGCTGAAGTTTCATCACTGAATTTCAATGGCACAGGATGATTACAGACTACACAGCTAGATAATCCACTTAAATTTCAATTGTCAATTTAAAGTTCCTCTTAGTATTCTAACATCAGTCATATAAACTTGAAAATGATTTGGCTAGTTTACATTTAAAATAGATCGGCGTCAATAGTCAATGCACACGAACTGCACAAAGGAAAAATCAGAGGCCTTGCTTTTACATAGTACCTTTTAAGTCCACAAGACACTAAGTCACATTCTAAACCAAACCACCTTCAGCTCCTTCATCAATAATCATACCAGCACCCAAGGCAAAAGTGGAAATATCACTGAATTATTTGCAACATCTCATACGCCAAAGTAGTAATCGCCCACATGCAGCAAGATGAAGACAACATTCATTCTTGGGCAGTTAAGCGGAAAATAACATTCATATAAATATGCCACGCAAGTACCAGACAATGGTCATCGCCAATCGGAGAATCAAACCACCTGTCCTTGACTTCAAAATAGCATTAGCATTGCTGAATGCCCCATTGACAGTAAACTGAACTGGACCAGTCAAAAAAAGGCAAGGGTAAATCAGAGGCCGAGAATTCTGAAACAAGTAACTCATCTTGTCACTCCCCAAAGTCTGTTCACCATCCACTAGACACAATGAGATGGAATACCTTTCACTTGTTTGAAGGGATGCAGCTCCAACAGTGCTCAAGAAGCGTGACACCATTCAAATTAAAGAAGCTTGCAAGACTGGTTATCCATTTTACATTTACTTCCGCCTGGGTCACAGCAGTGTCTTCAATACACAAAATGTACTGCAGTAACCCAGAGCTCCTTTGACAGTACTAACAGTGATCTTGACCGCCTGGGAAAACAAAGGCAATGGATGAAAAACAGCACCCTCACATCATCCCGACTCGGAAATATATCACCAGTCACTAGGTCAAAACCCTAGAACTCATTCTCAAACAGCACTGTGTCTGAGATAACAAGGTGTCGAGCTGGATGAACACAGCAGGCCAAGCAGCATCAGAGGAGCAGGAAGGCTGACGTTTCGGGCCTAGACCCTTCTTCAGCCTTCCTGTTCTTCTGATGCTGCTTGGCCTGCTGTGTTCATCCAGCTCTACCACCTTGTTATCTCAGATTCTCCAGCATCTGCAGTTCCTACTAGTACTGTGTTTGCCTTTGCCACTTGGACTATAGAGGTTCAAGTAGGTGGCTCATCACCTTCTCAAGGACATTTAGGATAAGTAACAAAAGCTGTGTAAGAATGAAAACGACTAAATGATTCCTGAAGTTTCATAAGTGCATGTTATCCACTGGAACTCAAATGAATTCCAAAGCAGCTTCACTTTGAATGGAATTATGCCTTATGTGATATTGTTCAAAAGCTTCAAGATGCCTCACCAAAGATTCTCATCCTGGCAGTAGGACCTGACTTTGAACTTACATGGTTAGTCCCTTTTTAATCTGTCACCCCGTGTCTTGCTAAAACCATACAAAACACTAGATAGATCACCCATAGAAAACAGTTTTTAGTCCCTTTATCAAAGGAAAGACATCTTGGCATCAGAGGCAGCCCACAGAAAGCTTTCTAAGTTGATCCCAGGTATGGAAAGATCTTATTTTCAGGAGGACGGGCCTGTACTCATTGGAGTTTAAAAGAATGAGGTAACCTCATCATAACATACAAAATTCTTAGTGGGTTTGACAGCGTAGATACCAAGACATTGTTTCTAGGACCAGAGGGCATAGTCACATGGTAAGTAGTTTCCCATTTAAAACAGAAATGAGGAAAACTTCTTCTCGGAGAGTAGTGAATCTGTGGAATTCTTTACCACAAAAGGCTGTAGAGGCTTAAGTATATTCCAGGCTGAGATGGACAGATTTTTAATTAGGAAAGGAATTAATGATTATGTAGGAATGGCTGGAAGGTGGATTTGAGGATGATCAAATCAGCCATGATCTTACTGAACGGTAACAGACTTGATGGACTGAATATCCTACTTCTACTCCTACATCTCATTATCTTATGCATAATAAACCTGTACACAGACTGCGCAGTGCTAGTGCAGTTTTGCTGTACTATACTGATTCAAAATACAGACTGAGAGATTCCAATTTGAGAGATTATCAATACTGCAAGTTAACTTTGCAATAAGCTCAGGAGACGGTACACGAGCAAATGGAACAAAGCAGTCACAAAGGAAGGTTAAATGAATCAAAAGGGACTGCTGAGGAAGTGAAGGAGCTGATAATAACAATTATTTTAAGAGGGAACTAGAAAGTCATTTGGTGAGAAAATCAAAGGATGTGGGCGCTGAACTGCGTTTTTTTTTGTTGAATTCTGGCACCAGATCGCCTACAATTCTTTGATGCTCTTTATAGGACAAACTTTCAGAGGACATCACACACAAGGCACACACAAAGGGTGGGTTAGAAGAGAAAGGAACAGAGAATGTAGGCACCAGGAAGGTGAAGAACAGTCATGAAAAAGCGTGCTTACAACTTCAGAACACAAGGAAAGAGCTGGTGGAGAAAGAGGGGGATTGGGTTGGGAGATTATAAAGAATAAAACCATAGTGGCTGGAGGAATGACTACCAGAATAGAGAATTAGCAATAGGACAACTAAAGTGTGCACGGGAGCACAAAGTTATAGATGATAAAGGAAATGTGGGACAAGGTTTTGCAATGGTGCTAATAGAATACCTAATGTTATGTCGTCTCTTGGCCTATGCTTAAAAGATTTGTCAAATCCCAAATGCAGAATACATAATTGTTTCAGAACAGGACAAGCCTCATTTAAAACTTAATCTAAAAGGTTCAGGTAATGTGTTTTTCCCCCAAATTGCTGGCATAGTGCTAAATCAAATAGAAACGATGCAAGACCAGATGCTGATCAAATTAACAGAATCTTAATTGCGTCCAGTTCCCATTATACTTCTAGACTTTTATTTTGGTTTTATGTTGCATTTTTCCTTTATACGACACCCCATTACTGTACTCAATTTCTTTCACTTTCTGTTTCTCAAGACTGACACTGCCTACTGATGGCTACAAACCAAAACCACACTGTGAATAATCTGATTTTCCCTCAGGATCTCCATTCTGTCATACACATTCTGGACTTTCACAGAACATTTTTCAAAGTTTAAACTTCAAAAAGGTTAAACTCAAAAGAATAGAACCTTTTAAACCAGGTATAGCTTTTTCTTTGGAAAATTAAAATACAACTCAAGAGCATTTCTCAGAAATTAGTGCAATAAATAGTTCTGTTCGTCATTTCTCTCTCATTTCCATAAGTTATTCAGCTATAAATGTGCTGCAGTGGTAATGACCCTGCTTCTGAGTCAGGAAGCCCAGGTTCATGTGCCTCTGCTCCAGGGGTGTATAAAATCTCTGAAGAGGTTCATTGGAAAATATAAAAACAAAGGAGACTAATCTTTGCATTCAGGCCAGTTGTCACAGTCATTCTGATGAAAACTTGCGATAAAAGCCGAATTTTAATAATTCCACATGATGTTAAGATTCAATCGATACATATTTATATCAATGACATTTGCACATATAGAAGACACTTAGGTTCAAGTCCCACCGCTCCAGAAAAGTACGATGACATCTCTGAAGAGATTGATTAGAAAATATTTATGAATGTTAGAAAATAATCAAGCCACGAAAAAGTTTTGAGAGTTATGTTAATCCTGTTGTTGCAGAGTGACGTATATACAAATATACAATTATAATTATTCAAAGCAGTAATTAGCAAGGGCTGGAAAGGCAAAAGCAATCTTATGACAAGTTAGTTAAATACACAGTAATTGAAGAAAATTGTCTGAACTACTGGACATCATGAAAGGCAGCAGCCAAAAACGAACGAGTAGAACGAACACTTACTAAACTCAGAAATTGGGAGCACAATTAATACTATTGGAGGGACGAACGCAGGTGACG
>NC_063368.1:19284994-19302884 GCF_021869965.1 Rhincodon typus
CAGCTCTACACCTTGTTATCTCAGATTCTCCAGCATCGGCAGTTCCTACTATCACCCTCTGAGATCTGACTCCTTCAAATTTAGCTTCTTGCACATTTACATTGGTGCCATGCCTCCAGCTGCCTGGATACAAAACTTTGTAATTCCTTTCTAAACCTCTAGACCTCTTTCTCTAAGACCTACACACTTTAAAGCCAACATCTTCCACCAAGATCTTGATCACGTGTTCCAGTGTATCCTCACGCAGCTTGGTATTTCATTTTTGTTTGATATGCGCTACTGGGAAGCATCTGGAGATGTTTTGAATTTGTTAAAGGTGCAATACAAATGCCTGATAATGTTGACTTTTTGCTGTTTTGCCCTGAAACTCCATCCACCTAATTGTGAAATATAATAAATGAGTTACTCGCTGCAGGATTCCTAGCCTCTGACCTTCTCTTGTAGCCATAATATTTATATGGCCGGTCCAATTCAATTCAATTTCTAATGCCCAGGATGTGGATCATGAAGGATTCAGTGATGGTAACAATGTTAAATGTTAAGAGGTGATGGTTAGATTCTCTCTTGTTGGAAATGGTCATTGCCTAGCACTTACATAATACAAATGTTACTTCCCACTTGTCAGCCTGAGGCCGGATATTGTCGAGGCTAGTTCTCAAACAGCATCTGCTCAGCAATAACATTCTATTTGGGTTTCACCAGGGCTTCTCAGCTCCTGACCTCATTACAGCCTTCGCTCTAACAAGGCAAAGCTAATTCCAGAGGTGAAGTGAGAGTGACTGTGCTTGACATCAAGGCTGCGATAGGGTAGGCGTTAACCCTAACCCTATCACATTTGACTGATGCATCAAGGATCCCCAACAAAACCCAAGTCACTAGAATCAGGGCTAAACACCCCACTGGTTTGAATCACACCTATCACAAAGGATGATGGTGGTGGTCATTGGACGTCAATCATCTCGGCTCCAGGACATCTCTGCAGGAGTTCCTCAGGGTAGTGTCGTCAGCTCATTCCTATTCAGCTGCTTCATTAGTGACCTTCCCTTCATCATAAGGTCAGAAATGGAATGTTTGCTCATGGTTCCACAATGTTCAGTGCCATTCACAACTCTCACGGTCGCAGTCCGTGCCCAAATGCAGCAAAACCTGGACAATACCCGGGATTGGGCCAACAAGTAATAAGTAACATTCACATTCATACCACTCATGTGCCAGACAATGAACACCTCCAACAAGAGAGACATTCAATGGCATTACCACCGCAGAATCCCCCATAATCAACACCCTGGGCATTACCATTGATCAGAACCTGTACTGAATCAGCCAAATAAATACAGTGGCTACAAGACCAGGTTAGAGACTGGGGTGTCTGCTGCAGGTAATTCAACTTCTGTCCATGTCCATCATCTACAAGGCACAAGTCAGGAGTGTGATGGAATACTCCCCACTTGCCTGGATGGGGGCAGGCCCAACAATACTCAAGAAGCTTGATACCATCCAGGACAAAGTAGCTCACTTGATTAGCACCACATCCACAAACCTTTACTGCACACTGCCAGCAAAAAGACTATCAGCAATGTGTACCATTTACAAGAGGCCCCTTAAGACAGAACCTTCCAAACCTATGACCACTTCCATCTAGAAGGACAAGGGCAGGAGATCCATGGGAACATCACCCCCTGCAAGTTCCCCTCCAAACCACTCACCATCTTGATTTGGAAATATATCGCTGTTCCTTCAGTGTCGTTGGGTCAAAATCCCGGAATTTCCACAAAACCCCTGAAGGGCTTTGTGGGTTTGCCTGCACCAAATGGATTGCAGCCATTCAAGAGGCAGCACCTTCTCCAGGGCAGTTAGGGATGGGCAATAAATGCTGTCCTAGTCAGCGACACCCACATTTCATGAATGAATAAAATAACAATATTTGGGAGTTAGCTCAGTTATAAGTCTTTGACACACCATACAGTTAGGGTTGCCAATTTTGACTGCAGTTTTTCCTGGAGGTTTTGGCACATGACCCCTCCATTGTCCCCTCAAACCACCTTCATGCTCTTACATCTCCTTTTTTATTAAAACGCCATTCGGACCTTTGGGCCTGCTGTGCCATTCAGTCTGGTCATGGCTGATCATCCAAGTCAGTACCCTGTTCTCCCTTTCTCCCCATACCATATGATCCCTTCATCCCTAAGAACTATATCTAACTCCTTCTTGTAAACAATAAAAATCTGTTTTATTTTAACACCCCTCATACATTTCCGTGCAAGGGAGTCGCTAGCAGCAGTGCTCTGGAGATTAAACCTTCCATCGCTAGAGATTCTATCCAATCTTGGAAGCTTGGCATCTCTTCCTCCAAATAAATGAGCAATCTGCTCCACGGGAGAAGTTGTCCATCAGGTCCCTGACTATCGCCTTGGCACACATTGTAGTGAGGCCTTAGAAACTGGGAGAGGGAGGAAGGAATCAATATTCTGAGAAAAAAAAAACAGATATATATACTGGCTTCCAGAGACTGAAACACAAATCCTGATAAGATTTGCTGCTTAAAACTCTTCCTCCCACTCCTTTTGGTTGCCATGGTTATAGCTGGATGCATTCTTTACGTTATACTGCTGAAAGCCACCAGGTGGCAGTCATTGAAAGACCTTATACCTGAGGGCGAGATGGTCATTTTCAAAGATGAAAGGCTTAGTGGAATAGAGTCTGTCCACCTTGCTGGATGGAGATATCTTTACCAACACATTTGGTGATGGAAACATTTTACTTTACCCTAATAACTGAGGAAAATCCATTCTATTTCACATCCTCCTTTCATTCTGTAGTAATTGTAATGAGGTCAGCCGGGTGGAACTCATGGAATGTGAGTTCCCTGACTGGGGCTGTTAATCTGGTTCAGTCAGGGAGCCCTGGCTGACAAATATAAACAGGAGGGTCAGGGATTCTGTTCACTCTGAGAGCTGGCTCTGAGGGAGCTGGATTGGTGTCAAGGACTCTCCACGTGCAAATAAAGGTTGACTTGGTGACACGATACCAGCCTCTGTGGAGCCATTCCACATTCTATGGGGCAATCCCCCCATCACAACTCAATATGGTTTGTACATAACCAGGCCATGTAATTTACAATGCAGCACATGGGACTATTTTGGTGAAGTGGCAATGTCCAACACCCACCTGAAGACTAGGTGGCACAGGTTCAAATCACACCTGCTCCAGAGGTGCGTCTGAATAAGTTGGTCTACAATGCAACACAATTCTCGATATCACCCAAACACTGCTCTGGAGGCAAGAATACAAGTACATACACTCTGGAATTCCCTTACTAAAACCCCTCTCTCTCTCTCCCAACTTTCAGATTTTCCTGAAAGCCCCCATGTTTAAGCAAGATTTTGATCACCTTCACAAATATCTCCACAATTTGGGATGCATGGGGTTTGTAATCATTGACTAGAAACTGCACTGGACCAGGCACGTTAATACAATGGCTACAAGAGCAGGTGAAAAGCAATGAATTATTTTGCAATAATGCACCTCCTGACTTCCAAAACCTGTTCACCATTTACAAGTCAGGAGTATAATGTCTACTTTCCTGGATGGGTACAATTCAAACAACACTGAAGAAGCTTGACACCTTCTGGAACAAAGCAGCCCCAGCCTGATCAGCACCACATCCACCTCCTTTAATATTCACTCCCTCCACCATAGATTACAGTGGCAGCAGTGGTACCATTACAAGGTAACTGCAGCAAATCACCGAGTCTCTTTTGGTAGAACCTTCCAACCCTGCAACCTCTACCATCTAGAAGGTCAAGGGCAGCAGATACCTGAGAACACCATCACCTCTAAGTTCCCTTCCGAGCCACTCAACATCCTGACTTGGAAATATATCACCTTTCCTTTAGGATTTCTGGGTCAAAATCCTGGAACTCCCTCCCGAACACCACTATGGGTGTCCCTACACCCAAAGAATGCAGTGTTTCAAGAAGGCAGCTCAAGATGTAATTAGGGATGGGCAATAAATGCTGGTCTGGCCAGTAATATTCGCAAAACATATAAAAGAATAAACAACAAAAGAAAGTGAATTGGTCTTTTTTTTGTTTGATTGCATTCCTATAAATGCCCTTGGGATGTTTTACCATTTAAAGTTGCTGCATAAGTGCACATTCTTGTTATTGATGATGCTGAGTTTTATTTTCCTGCCAATGAGGGAAAGGGACCCCATCCAGAGGATGGTCACTTTAAGACTGTTGTCGACAGGAGCCACTTTTTGCTAACGTTTAAGTATCTACTTAAGTTTCACCCTATGTATGTTATGATCTGCCTGTTCTGCTCACAAAACAAAACTTTTCACTGTACTCAGATACATGTGACAACGATAAATCAAATCAAATCAAATATCTCAGGCATGATTTAGAGAAAAGCACTAAAAGGGTATTTGTCTCTAAGGAGGTTGTTGATTAGTATTGGAGTATAATTTATATTCAAAATTGATTGCATAGATCACAACACGTTGTGATCTTGAGGTTTTTTAATAGCAAGTAACCAATCCTGTTAGCTCTGTGAGGAGCAACTAGACAGCATCCTGTGAAGGGGATTGGTGAGGGTGCTTAAGACTATCCATTCCATCTACAGCTGCTCTCACTCAGCATCCACCTCCCAAACCCTTTACAAAAGTTGCTGTGATGTTGCATGGCACCAACTACAGCACATTGCAAACTTACATCAGGTCCAAAACCAGACCGGAAGAGGAATTTCAGTGAACCTGGCCTATGCTGATGTTTAAGTTGTACACAAGCCTCCCATCACCCAACATTATATAACACCAGGGGCAGGATGTGAGAGGTCTGTTAGCGATTAAAACAAAAAACATGCCTTAATCACTGATTAAAATATCAATGTCAGGAGAAATTTGTTGGGTGTCCTCTTCCAGTTTCAAACTTTGCAGATAGCCCACTCAGAAAAAATCTTGCATTTCCATAGCACCTTTCTTAATCTCAAGGCATTCCACAGTGCTTTACAGCCAATGAAGTACTTTGAATATTATTGTGAAGTAGAAAAACGGAACAGCCAATTTGCACATCGCAAGCGCACATTCTAGTAGCAATATGATAATGACTAGACAGTCTGTTCTTCAGTGATGATAGGTCAGGGACAAACATTGGCCAGGATGCTCAGGAAAACTCCCCTGCTCTTCAAAGTTGTGACTGTTGGAACATTTACATCCCCTAAAGACCAACAGATGGCTTAGCATCTCATGTGAATGACAGCACCTCTGACAGTGCAGCACTCTAGCAACACTGCACCCAGACCATCAGTCGAGATTTTGTGTTCAGATCTCTGGAGTGGGACTCAAACCAACAACCTTTTGATCATAGGGGAAGGGCTAGATGCCCTGGTGTGATTGGTATAAGGAACAAGACAGAGCTGAAATACTATGTGCAACTTTGGAAGTTTTTGCCTCAGCAAATGGTAGAGGTGAGGACCATAGAATATTTTTAAGGGAAGCATAGGTAGATTCTTGTTAGACAGGGAAATCAAATGGAATATTGTCCTTCATTGCTACAGGGATGGAGTTTAAAAGCAGGGAGGTAATGCTACAGCTGTATAGGGTGCTGATGAGGCCACACCTGGAGTACTGTGTACAGTTTTGGCTCCATACTTGAGAAAGGATGTACTGGCACTGGAGGGGGTGCAGAAAAGGTTCACTAGGTTGATTTCAGAGTTGAGAGGATTGGTTTGTGAAGAGAGAGTGAGTAGACTGGGACTATACTCATTGGAATGTGGAAGAATGAGGGGGAGCTTATAGAAACATATAAAATAATGACGGGAACAGATAAGCTAGAAGCAGGAAGATTGTTTCCACTGGTGGGTGAAACTAGAGCTGGGGGGGCATAGCCTCAAAATAAGGAGGAGCAGGTTAAGGACTGAGTTGAGGAGGAACTTCTTCCCCCAAAGGGTTGTGAATCTGTGGAATTCCCTGCCCAGTGAAGGGGTTGAGGCTACCTCATTGAATGTTTTTAAGGCAAAAATAGATAGATTTATGAACAGTAAAGGGATTAAGGGTTATGGTGAATGGGTGGGTAACTAGAGCTGAGCCCACAAAAAGGATCTTATTGAATGGCAGAGCAGGCTCGAGGTGCCAGATGTTCTATGTTCTATTTCTTATGTTCTAAAGGTAATTGGAAGTAAAAGTGTATGTGGAAATTGGAATTCAGCCAGAACAGCCGTGATCTTATTGGGACAGTCTCAAGGGACTGAATTCATATGTTTGTTTGTTCATATAGTTCTGGGCACCACTCCTCAAGAAAGATACGAATGCCCTGGAGAGGAGTGCAGAAGTCGTTTTACAAGAATGGTTGCAGAGATGAGAAACTTCACTTCTGAAGGTAGGTTGGAGAAGTTGAGACTGCTTTCCTTGCAGAGGAGAAGGTTAAGAGATTTGGGAGGAGTCTTTAAAATTATGAAGGATGCAGTGGTTAGTGAGAAACTGTTTCCGCTCATTAAATGGATTGAGATTGAGAAGGAATAGATTTAAATTAATTTACCGAAGAAACAAGTACCTTTCACAAGGTAAGTAGTTAGGATTTGGAATGCACTGCTTGGAAGTGTGGTCGGAACTGGTTCAATCAAAACATTAAAGAGGGCATTAACTGGTTGTTTGAATAGAAACAAAGCGCAGGGTTATCGGGTAAAGGCAGAGAAATGACCCCGAGTCATAATATTCATTGGAGAACTAGTACAGACACAACGGGCTGAGTGGCCCCTTCCTTCAGTCTAACAATTCCATGGTTGACACAGTAAAACCATTTAGATGTTTCCAAGCCCCAGTGAGGTTCCAGACAAGAGGAAGAGAAACATTGTGTAGAAAGAAAATCCCTCAAAGAAAAATAATACATTGCTGCATAAACGTCTGGGGCTGTCAAGGAAACAGCCCCTGATTTGTGAGAACTGTAATCAGTCTAAGCTGGATTCTGTTATCTCAAACTGAGAGTGTCACAAGCAAGTGTGGGTGTGCATACAGCAGAACTTTCATTGTGATACTTAACACAAATACCCTGGGTTCCGGGTGTCATCTGTAGCTCATCTGGTGACACACTCTACTCTGAATCACAATGCTATGACTTCAAACCCCAATCTAACACACAACAATCAATGCTGACACTCCAGTATTGAACTGAGGGCAAGCTGCACTGTTGGAAGCGCTGACATTTGGATGCAATGTTATACCGAATCCTATCTCCCTGCTGAGTCAGTGTAAAAGATCCATAGCACTATTTCAAAGAACAGGACAGTTATCTACTGTGTATTGCACCAAGGAGAAAAAAATACTCTTCATTTGGATTCACAGAAAAACAGTCATGATTGAACAAGCTGCATTTACATCTTCCCAAGAGAGAGGGCAGTAGTAAGAGCAATGTAACAAAATGCTCAGATCTTGCAATATACCATCAACTCACCATAGTCTTACCAGACCACAGGGCTGTGCTCTCATTAGAGAGAGATAACTGGTGTTGATTTAACCTGCAGACCCCCACACCGTAAGTGAGGGGAAGAGGTTGAGAAGGAGAATTCTTCATGGTAACATCAGCTTCGTAAACCAACTGTCCAGCTAAACTGATCCCCCAATACTCCCTCCCGATGTACAATATTATACAATTTTTTTTAAGAAGTTCTTCCATGGGACAAAGGTATCACTGGCTATGTTGGGCGACATTTATTGCCTATTCTGTAGTTAAAAGTCAACCTCATTGCTGCGGATCTGGCATCACATGTAGGCCAGACCAGGTAAGGATGGCAGTTTCCTTCCCTATAGGACATTAGTGGGTTTTTAACAATAGTTGGGTGGTTACATGGCTGCCCTTAGGCCAATGTTTTATTGAATTCAAGTTTCGCCATCTGCCATGGAAGGCTTCAAATCCATATCCCCAAACCATTATCCTGGGCTTTGGATTATTAGCCTCAGTGACATTACTACCATGCCACCGCCTCCCCAATTAATATGTAAAATAATAAATATATATACTTTCCCAGAATAAAATGTAACTAAAAATCAACAAGGTCTGAAATTCAGCACAATGGATTAGATACCTGCTTTTGCTGTAATCACAAATGAGACATATATGACTGATACTGTCAAAGTTGTTAATATGTAAAAATATTGTTTTTTTCTTAACCCTAATATGTGTTGAACAAAAGAATAGATATTTGACAGGAAGTAATGTAAAGAACAACTTTCTGTTCTTCCCAAATACTATCGATGAACCTATCTGACTTTATTGTCTTACTGGGTACCTCTGGTCAGTTCCATTGGCTTATTTCTGCTCTCTCGAAATCTATGACTGTATCAAATAATGAATTTTGGCTTTGATTGTCAATCTCACTGAATGATTTGGGTCTGTGACATTGATTCAAAGACTCTGACTCACTTTGCCCCACGAACGGATTCTGTGATATCGGCAAATTTTGTTTCTTGAGGACTCTCGCTTTTTTCTAACTCTCACTTGGGACTGTGAAAGGAATTTAGACTTTAAGAGGTTACTCATACACTCTCTTTGTCCGATTTCTTCTTTCGAGCAACTGGTCTACAGAACGCTGATGCAGAATCTCACTTTGTTCTTTACAAGATAAGCGTACCCAGCATCTATCCTCTTTAAAAAAACTCCAATCGAATACTAAAATAAAATAAAGAACAATGGTCACTGGAAATCTGAAACAAAACAGAAATTGCAGGAGAAACTCAGCAGATCTGGCAGCATCTGTGGAGAGAAATCAGAGTTAACATGTAGGGTCTAGTGACCTTACTTCAGAACTGGAATCAGTTCCGCGGAAGGGTCACAGCACTTGAAATGTTACCGCTGTTTCTCTCTCTCCACGGATGCTGACAGATCTGCTGAGTTTCTCCAGCAATTTCTGTTTTTACTTCCAATTACATACTTTCCCTTAACATCGCAGTTTTTCACCATGACATTCTGACAGCACTGAAATGTCAGCCCCTTGTTGTGTCATAACTCAGCTTTGCTTTGTCTGCTTTATCTTTTATTTTGCTATTGAGGTCCATCTTAAATAAACCAAGACTTGAATCAGTGGCATGTTTAAATACTAACTTGTAAGATGAATAACTTGATGTCATCTGTAGTGTTGTTCTATAAGGGAGCAGAAAAGTGTTTAACCTGAAATATGGAAATTGCTGCCTCATTTGTCAACTAACATCTACTTCACAAAGAACTATTCACCATCTGTACCCGACTTTCTGCATCACCATCCTGTCGAAAATAACTCACCTTCTGATTGATTGATTGATTTTATCATCACACATAACGAAATACAGTAAAAAGCTTTGTTTAAGAGCGGTACAGGCAGATCACAACAAGCAAAGGATGTACAGATCAAAAAGACTTAGAGGCATACAGGTTACATTGCAGGTTACATTATTTGAGGCTAGAGTCCATTCAACAGCCTGATAACAGCCAGAAAGAAGCTGTTCCTGAACCTGCTTGTGCGTGTGTTCAGGTTTCTGTATCTGCCTGATGGAAGAGGCTGTAGGAGATCATTACCAGGGTGTGATGGGTCTTTAATGATGTTGGCAGCCTTTCTGTGGCAGCGAGCCGTGTAAATGGAGTCCATGGATGGAAGGTTGGCTTCTGTGATGGTCTGGGCTGTGCACACCACCTTCTGTAGTTTCTTACGGCCCTGGGCAGAGCAGTTTCCATACCAGGCCGTTATGCACCCAGACAGTATGCTTTCAATGGTGCATCTGTAGAAGTTGGTGAGGGACCTTATGGACATGCCAAATTTCCTGAGCTGCCTGAGGAAGCAGAGGCATTGTTGTACCTTCTTGACTGTCGCATTTACGTGGGAAATCCAGGACAGGTCATCAGTTATCATCACTCTGAGGAACCTGATGCTCTTCTCTCTCTCAGCCTCAGTTCCATTGATGTAGATGGGGACATGTTCTCCTGCTTTCTGTCTGAAGTTAATGATCAGCTCTTTAGTTTTACTGACGTTGAGAGACAGATTGGTTTCATTGCACCACATCACCAAGCCCTCTATCTGCCCAACATCTGTTCCACCATCTACAAGGCACAAGTCAGGAGTGTGATGGAATACTCCCCACTTGCCTGGATGAGTGCAAACCCAACAATACTCAAGAAGCTTGACCCGATCCAGGACAATGTGGCTAGCTTGTTTGGCACCACATCCATCACCTTCAACATCCATTCCCTTCACCACCAATGCACAGCGGCAGCAGTGTGTAATATCTATAATGTGAACTGTAGTATCTCACCCGCAACCTTCAAGGTCATTTTCTGAACTCACGGCCACTTCCATCTTGAAGGACAAGGGCAGCAGATACATGGGGAACACTGCCTCCTGTAAGTTCCCCTCCAAGCCCCTCACCATCCTGACTTGGAAATATGTCAGTGTCACTGAAGGAATGGAATCCCTGGAATTCCCTCCTTAGCAGCATTGTAAGTGTCCCTACACTGAATGGGCTGCAGAGGTTTGAGAGGGCAGCTCACCACGACTTTCTCAAGGGCAATTAAGGATGGGCAATAAATTTGGCTAAGTAACCATGCACTCTGTATTTGTGAGTTTATGCAGTGACTTTCATCGACAGTGGAGGAAACTAGAGCCATGCCTGTCATTGAATCTACTCTCGTCTTCAAGCTGGTTGGGTGGTAGGGTCAAGGAAACAGGGAGGGAGGTGGCAGCCAGGACACCAGCAAGTAAGAACTAGGATCCTAGCTGATGCTCCTTTCCAGTACAGGGATGAAGAACCTGAATGTGGTTCGATCAGCCTCGACTAGTGAATGGGAACATGGCACCTTGTTATCTGCACAAAATTATTTAAACAGCACGCGCATAACATACTGTCAGAATTTGGAAACATGTCATCGGCTGCAGCATCCCAAAGTATTGAGATGCAGTTCCTTATGTCAGGCCTTCCTTAAATTTGTCCCAGTTTATTTTCTTTTTATTGATCGTGTGTGCAGAGAATAAAGATTGCTTAACCAAACTGCTAAACATGAACATTTTGCAGTTTATTGACTGTCCCCACTGCATTGACAAGAGCTAGGCTGAGCCTTTTAGATCTCTGGGGCTTCTAGTCAATCTCGTTATCATACAGTTGGCACCTCATGCAGTACACTCATTTAGTAAGGCTGCTGAGAGGATGGATCAAATGTGGGTTAGTCTTCGCAAGTAAACAATTCCAAGTGTCTCCATGCTTCCAGCTAGGATCCCACAAACAATTTGGCTGTCTGGTTAAATCTCCTGGCAAGGTGAAGTAAACTTTGGCTGCACCATTTGGTTTGGCTATAGAGATATTATTTCATGGACAACCATCTCTCTCAATTAGTCAGTTCCAATGTTTCTTTCCAGGGTCTCCAAACTCTGTCTCTTTCTGCTCTCCATTTATCAATTAACGAACCCTGTCTCACCGGAACATTACCACCCCACATCGCCAGCTCCAGCTCAGCAGATTCCAGTCTTACTTCTCAAGTCATCAGGTTGTGGGTTCAAGTCCACCTGCAGACAGTTGAGTATTTAAATCCAAACTGATATTCGGAGTGCAGTACTGAGAAAATTTCTGAGGGTCAGTGCTGAGAGAGCGCCACACTGTCGGAGGGTCAGTTCTGAGGGAGCGCCACACTGTCGGAGGGTCAGTGCTGAGGGAGCACTGCACTGTCGGAGGGTCAGTGCTGAGGGAGCACTGCACCGTCACAGGGTCTGTACTGAGGCAGTGCTGCACTGTCGGAGGGTCAGTACTGAGGAAGCACTGCACCTACCTGCTTCATACTTTCAACATTTTTAAATTTTGAGTTCAGGTTTTGTAGTATCTTGCTTTTATTTTTCTTAAGTTTCGCTCTTTGCCTATTCATCGTCAGAATAGAATTTGAGACATTTGTCACATTGGAGGTGGTTAACACAAATGTAAATGGTTGTTGTTAATGAAGGTTGTTCCCAGCTGCTGTGAATGTCATATAACCCTCGCACCATCACCTTTCCTTGCCTTTCCCATTTCTCCCATTAACCCTGTTTTACGACCTTACCCAAACATTTGTCTGATAAAAAGATTCACCCAGAAGTTAGCAAAGGTCTATAAAAAGGTTATTGCTATCTTAATGGCCCATTTTGTATTTTATAAAACTAAGCCATCTCATAAAGTTCTAAAGCTTGATAAATTTCTTGTTAAGGCAATGAATTAGTGCTGAAAGGAAGGTGAGACTTATTGTGTGTCAGATTGCATAATGAAACAATAAGTCTGTAAAGGGAATGAGCTACTCTGGACGGAGAGAGCGAGTCAGTCCAAAATGGCAGCCGGCCACGTGGAGATACAACAGGATGAATGGCTCCTTTAGCATTTTGTCAGCACTGGCTGGTTATTCTTTTGTGAATTAAAATCCTTTCTGTAACCCTTCCCCTTGCCATGGCAGTATTCTGCATGGGGCGTACCAGTGCCTTCTGAATCCTCAATCAAGTTATGATTGGAGTCAAAAAGGACTATCAATATTCAACTTTCATGATTTAACTTCAACACCTGAAACATTGGTGAGCTAAACATGGTTCTTCAAAAGGACACTGCCAACTGTGATCACCTGACAAGTCCAGGCATCCCCTTACTGGTTACTCATTCAGGTATGTTACTGCTGCTGGCTAGCATTTATTACCTATCCCTCATTGTTAAAAGAAAACATCATTTCTGGTTAGTTGGACAACCACATTTCAGGTAAGGATAGCAGATTACCTTCCTTAAAGTACACAAGTGAACCTGATGGGTTTTACAGCAAATGATAATGGTTACATTGTCGCTGAAATAACTCCGCAGAGGCCATTATTCCATCGCTAAGTCACCCTTTATTTATATACATACATTCCTTGACTTTAGTCCTGTCTCATACAGAGGGAGGTGCCAGAGTGTCAATATCCCTGACACCAGTAGACTGATTAGCAAGAATAGATCACATGGAATTCAGGGAAAGTAAGCCATTTGGATACAAAATTGGCTTGAAGAGACAGAGGATGGTGGTGGAAGGTTGTTTTTCTGGACAGGAGGCCTGTGACCAGTGGTGTGCCACAAGGATTGATGCTGGGTCCACTGCATTTTATTATTTATATATATGATTTCAATGAGAATGTAGGAGGGCTGTAGTGACAAATGGAGTTTAATTTAGATAAATGTGGACGTGTTGCATTTTGGGAAGCCAAATCAGGGCAGGACTTACATACACTTAATAGTAAGGTCCTGGGGAGCGTTGCCAAACAACGAGACCCTGGGGTTCAGGTTCATAGTTCCTTGAAAGTAGATTCACAGGTAGACAGGGTAGTGAAGAAGGCATTTTGTACATTTGCCTTTATTGGTGATTGACTTGATGCGCGGTCAAACTCTCCCTGATTACTTATAGATTTCACAAAGTGATAGACCATGAAAAGTGGTCCATTCGGCCCATCGTGCTTGTGTCAGCTCGCTGAAAGAACTCTCCAAGTAGTTCTTCTCCTTTGCTCTTTCCTTGCAAATTCTTTCCTGGCAAATATTTGTCTGGTTCCCTTTTGAAAATTCTGATTGAATCTGCTTCCATCTCCCTGTTAAGGCAGTGGATTCCAGATCACAACTTGCCATGTTATAAAAAATCATTTGCTTCACTTTCCAGCTAGTTAAAATCAACTTAAATTGCGGTCTTTTAGTTTCTGACCTACCAGAAGAAACAATTTGTCCTTAATGGCCTTATCAAAACTATCCGGAATTTAGAACATCTTCTCCTTAAACTTCCCAGTCACGGCTGATCCAAAAAGGACAGGTAAACCAATGTTCAACATTGATTCAAATCATGCTGAATTCAATAGCTGATGTCCCCCCAGGATCTACATTGCAACAGAACAGCACGATATTCCACCATGGCATATATTGGGGCTTTCTTGGCCCAGTTGGCTCTCTCTCTCTCTCTCGCTCTCTCTCTTGCTCAGCCTCTGAGTAATGGCTCACTTGCTGTCGTGTTAATGAGGGCATTACAGGCTTGGCTGCATTCGGAATATAGTGATGCACTGTTTCTTTAAGTGACTCGACAGGAAGAGATAGATTCTTTAAAGGATTACCTGATGAGTCAGTGTGGCCATGATCTTTGAGGATAAATATCGGAGGGACAGACTGTTCCTGTCACATTCAAAATGTGCACCAAATCATTGAACCTCTAATAACTGAATTTAAACCTGTGTGTGCTGGTGCTGATTATTTTAAGTAAATGATTAAATCATTACAGCATTGAAAAGGCCATTCAGACTTCAAATTGGTGTTAGCTCTTTTACTGGATGTATCTACTTTATCCGATGGTACACCCTTTCACTTTACAGATGTTGTCCCTTTACAAACCCTTACACAATTCTCTTTTCAATTATGTCCTAGTGTAAATCTCCTTGTCTTCCTGGGATAAATCATTCCTGCTGAAATGAATAACATTGGACTTACAAGTAAACTATTTGACCCTTCAAGCCTTCCTCACTCTTCAATAAGATCTTGACTGATCTGGTTGTGGTCTCACCTCCACATTCCTACCTTCCCCCTAGTCTGCACCAACCCCTACCCCCTTTCCTTTGCCATCATAACCCTGGACTCCTTTGTCTATCGAAACTCTATCTTATTCACCCTCAACTGAGCTTCTGCTATTGTTTGAAAGGAATTCTACACTGCAACAATCTTTTCAGAGAAAATGTTTCTCCTCAACTTTACCTTAAAAGGGAGACTTTTGTTCTTAAACTATATTTCTAGCTCTAGACTCTTCCAGAAAAGAAAATTATTTTCCCGGGAATCCACCCTATTCAGTCCCCTCAAGATCTCATGTCATGATGTGGAGGTGCTGGTGTCGGACTGGGGTGGACAAAGTCAGAAGTCACAAGATACCAGGTTATAGTCCGACAGGTTTATTTGAAATCATAAGCTTCTGGAGCGCTGTCAGTCACTTCACCTGATGAAGGAGCAGCGCTCTGAAAGCTTATGATTTCAAATAAACCTGTTGGACTATAGCCTGGTATCATGTGACTTCTGACTTGGTTGTGCAAATAAGATCAGCTCGTTTTCCTAATCTCCAATAGGTATGTGCAACATCCATTCAACCTTTCTTCATAAAATAAGCCCTACATCCCAGGAATGACTTGAGTAAACCTTCTCTGAACTACTTCGAAATCAATTATATCATTTTTCGAATGAGGAGACCAAAACTGTACACCGAGCCCCAGATGTGGCCTCACCTTCCTGACTTTTATGTTACCCATTTATTCTCTAATCTTCTCTTGTGCCCCTGGTAATAATCTTCAGACAGAGGTCCTGTTGGGCAGTGGGTAGTGCCACTACCTCTGAGTTGATGCTCTGGGTTTGAGTGCCACGTCAGGACTTGTTGGCCATGGAAGGTATGTCAGAACACAGCCAAGCAAATTGATTATCAGTCTATAAATCTGCCCCCACTTTAAAAAAATAACACCTATTAGTAGGTTCTTGTCCTGAAAGAGTGTCAACTTCATTCTGAGGGACTATCACTCTTAATTTCCAGTCTGTTCTCCCTCGTTACTGATTTACTAACCAGTGAAGAAAATCTTCCTTTGTTATGGTCCCGCATTTTATACTTTTGCAAATCCCCTTTTTGCCTTGAACATTCAAGTGAAAGATTGTTAATTTCTCTTGAGCCCTTTCTCATATTTACACCCTCAAACAGTTTCTAATGTGCTCATAAATCTTTATTCTGTCCTCTAACTTCCTATTCATTACAGGAAAACTTAGAACTGTGTACAGTATTTTAATGTTTTTTCTGATGCATTCTTGGGATTCGAATGTTGCTGACTGGGGTTTGTATTTAACGTCCATCTCCCTGTCTCAAGAAGGTGGTGGCAGGTTGCTTTCTTGATTCGTTGCAGTCCACATGGTGTGGGGGCACTTATAACCCTGTTAACAAGAGATCTCCAGGATGTTGACTCAGTGGCATGGAGGAACAGCAAAATGTTTCCATGTCTGGATGGTGTGAAACTTGCTGCCTTTGTCCTTCTGGATGGTAGAGGTCAGCGTTTGGAAGGTGCTGTTGAAGGATCCTTTGTGAGTTGTTGCTGTGTGTCTCGTGGAGCGTGATGGGAATGATGAATATTTAATGGGGTGCCAAGTGGGCTGCTTTGTCCAGACTGTGGCCTTACAAATATCTTTCAGAAATTCAGCCTTACTTTTACAGTCAGTGTCTGCTGTGTAAAACCGAGAATCGAATGTGTGTTTTTTTTGGCTTTGTTTCCTTTATAGATCTCTGTAGGTGTGTCACCAGATCTCACTATCTTCTCTCTCTTCCATTCTTTAGCTCATATGTACTGCCTCACATTTCTCGTTATCAAACTGTATCGACCAGCTATCTGCCCATTCTCCTAACCAGCTGCTGTCCTCCTGCATTCTTCTCCCTTATAGTGGTGTTATTGTAGTCCTGTCATATATCTTTGCCTTAAATTTAAAAATCCAGTAATTGGTTTAGATCTATGATGCATTCACCAAAATATTAATACATCACTCATCCCTCTACTGGGGAAGAGCTTAAATTTTGACCTGCAAAATGATCTTTTTTTCAATTTTAGATCCATTGGCTGTGTTATGACCAGACCTTGGGCGATCTTCCAGAAGTTATGATAGTTCCAGGCAGATACACCAAATGTCAAGTCCCTGAGGGAGTAAGGATGAGCTGGCTCGCTTTCGGATTTACCCGCCTTCTTGGTTGGTCTTGGGAAGTTTAAAGTTTAATGAAGGATCCCTCATTTGTGGACACCTTTCTCCCAGGACTAAAGAAATTTCCAAAAGGAAGATAAAAATTTAAAGTCAGTCTCGCTGGGTCATTTTTGAAGAGCAGATTGTTGAACATTAGTTAAACAGTTGATTTCAGGATTCTTAGCTTCACCTTGTTTCCTTTTGCCAATACTTGATTGTTTGGTCAGTTGCAACACTCAGAGCAAGAGAATGCTTTTACCCACAATGCATGGATGACCAGTGGGTGTTCTTTGACTGTGACCTTCATGGCATGGTAGATCTTGAAGCCAGGCTGAGCCTGATTTCTCTAGCACACCCCCCATCACTAACATATCTTCTGCGAATAGTACATACATGCACACATACATACATACGCACACACACGCGCACACACACACATACATATGCACGCATACACACACACACACATATGCATACGCACGCACATACACACACACACATACACATATATATGCGCACACACACACACAGAGGCATAGACACACCCACACAAACACACACAGACCTACACATCCCCACACAAACGCACACACACACTAACACACACACAGACATGTACTCACACACACATGCACACACACACAGACACACACACACACAAACACATGCAAACACATACACACACACACACACACACACAGAGTCACACATACACACACTCTCACAGACACACACACACACACACACACACAAACATCCTCCCCACAAACACACACACACATACACACCCCACACACACACTCTCACACACACTCTCACACACTCTCACACACACACACAAACACAAACACCCCTCCCCACAAACACACACACACACACACACACACACACAAACATCCTCCCCACAAACACACACACACACACATACACACCCCACACACACACTCTCTCACACACACACACACTCTCACACACACACACACCCACACACTCTCACACACACACACACTCTCACACACACACACACAAACACACACACACCCACACACTCTCACACACACACACACAAACACACACACACACGCACACACACACTCTCTCTCACATAAACACCCACACACTCTCTCACATAAACACCCACACACACACATACATATAAACACCCACACACAC